>NC_141755.1:136073776-136392622 GCF_982258835.1 Parasteatoda tepidariorum | reverse complement strand
GAAAGCACGACAATATATAAATAAATATTACATCATTTTTTTTGTTAACTATATAATACGATTTAATAATCGTTAACATTTAAACACAACAAAAAGCTGATTTCTCTGCATCGATTACAATCTGTTAGAAAGTCAAATGAAACTAAAATTCAATAATAAATTCTGGCAGATTAAAAAAGAAAGAAAAAGCACTTCCTTATTTATATTTGGAAGTTGTATTTGCTTATATTTCTAATAGGAGTTATTGATATTAAAGCAAATGGGAAGAACTTTTCAAGCATATAAATTAGGTATTTTTTTCTGTAGATATAGAACATTTTATTTGAAAAACATAAAAATTAATTACGATAAGAAAAACCTAATAGATGTATGAGGGTTTAACTTTTGATTCCATACAATCCAGTGAGATGTAAAAACTTTTGAAAATTCTTTTTCGAAATTTGCAACATCTTAGATTCGCCCTTCACACCAACTGTTCAGGTGTACTTTTTTTGCATATTCTATGCAGCTTAAAAAAATGGAAATAATTCACCTCAAAGCACTCGCTTTTTTTTTTCTGCGTCTATCTTTAAAACAATAGAGAGCACGCGTAAAATGTATTTAATCGCCTCTTAATCTTGTCATATCTTCAAGGAATCACCAAAGGGATTTCTTTCGCATGAAGATTTCAAATTACGCACCTCGGTATGCTATGCTATAGCGTTGAGCTTTAGCTCGTTTTCAGGTGATAGTAAAGCATAAGCCGGGAGGGCACCATAAGGATGCCGATGCATTGTACAACAGTCCATTAATTAAACATAAGATGAATGCAAAAAAAAAAAATTTTTTTTTAAAATTATTTATACCTGTTGAATGAGGCTTAAATGCTTTGATGGTATGAGCGCTTTTAAATTATGTATTAATATATTAATATATATATATATATATATATATATATATATATATATATATATATATATATATATATATATATATATATATATATATATATATATATATATATATATATATATATATATATATATATATATATATATGTTGTTGTGTTGTTGACGCATGCCATGAAGGCAGAGGGGGAGCGATTGTTCTTGTTTTCCAGTTGCGCCATATATAACCAAGAATTCGACTTCTGCCACACCCATACGTCACACCCGTTTATAGGGTGGACCCATTCATACATCCATTCATTCATCCACAGATCTTAATTTTTGACCTGAATCAGAGATAATGCTTGATGCTCATTTAAAAAAAGAAATATTTTAATGAGTAGTTGGATGTTAATCTTTACATAAACGAATATATTTAATTCCTCGTTTCATTCTCTGTCTTCTACTATCGCACATACCTTTCCTGTATCGCTCTTATAATTTGATTTCAAACTCTCATTTTCTCTCCTTTTTTTCGATGTTATTATTTGTTTGCTAAATTAGAGATTCAATTTAAATCTCTACGCTTCGAATTTGTAAACATGCACGTTACTTAAAATTTAATTTCATTTCAAGTTGAATATGATAATTTAAACTTTTTCATACCAGATATAAGAATAAAGAGTAAATTTATTTGTTAATTCTTTTCAGATTTAAATTCCATGCCTTTCGATTTTAATTTTTCATTCTGGGCTTGCCAAGTTTTTAATTTTAATTTCTTTCACGTTGCTTTTTAAACTGTTGTTATGGTTGTTTCTAATGCCACTTGAAATATCAGCAACCCAGATTGGTGGGCCAAGCGACTCTCCTTGTTTTGTAGTGGAGCCATCCATGCAAAGAATTCAGCCACACACAACACGTTTCATACATACACACATACATCCACACATACACACATACATTCATACACACATACATTCATTCACAGATCGTAATTTTGACCTGAACCAGAGAACGATCAATCTCCAATTCAGTACCCCCAGAGGTATTGATTTGTTATGGGAAAATGGAGGACTTTGCGACTCCACAGATTTAACATGCATCAGTCACCATACACGGGGAGTCTTCGGCAGGCAGGGATCGAACACACGATCACTTGGACATGGCCCCAGTGCCCTACCAACCAGGCTATCCCGGCCTGGTAAAGTATATTAAAGGTATATTTTATGACTATTCTGTATAGTTTAACCATCTCCCCTTTCTTTTTTTTAATATAGGGATAGGCTTGTTATAATTTTTTGGTTTCATTCATATTACCAGGCATAGATATAAAAATATCCCCTATATTAGTCCCTGCGACCACGGTAGAAAATTGAACAAGATGAAAGCGTCGCGGCGGGACGGGGGGAAGTGTTAGTATTCTGACTCCACTCCCATGCGTGTGAACGATCTCTGGCCTGGAAGGTGTTGTTCTTGAAGAGGAAAAGATTTTTAAAAGAGAAGGATACTTTTTGGATATGTACTGATACTCATAGACCTAGGCGTACAAACAGTAATACGCCTTGTCATATATGAAGGGAGAAGGTTGAGAACCGGAGAGATGTGACTCCATGAGTAAAAATGTAAACTTTTCTTTAAAGTAACCGATATTTATTATTTACTTATACATATTTTATAATCGTCGTTGAACAGTCGAACTAAATTGGAGTTTACAACTACCAATGTTCAACTCCATTGTTTTGTAATTTTGAACACAATCCAGAAGGCAAGGGAACTTCTGGATCAAGTATGCGGAGAAATTTTGCTATTGTGGAGGACTTTTTGATGGAACTAATCCGCATTTGCGTTACATGGAGAGGAAAACCACGAAAATATTCCTCAGCTTGCCTGGCTGCACGTTGATTTTTAACCATGATCAGTCCACCACTGAGAATGTTTTACGTCAGCACAGTTGTCGGCTCGAGCCGGGTGTGGAAATCGTTCCGACGGGTCATCGTTAGGATTCGAATTCGGATCGCATCATCGGGAGGTGACCGGCGCACTATCCATTGAGCCACCACGACTCATATATATATATAAATGAATAACTTTAATTTCCACTTTTTTTTCAAAATTTTTTGTCACCCCATACCCTTTGTCACAAAGTATCCCATTTCACAATTCGGAGAACAGTTCGGAAACAAAATACATGTTATAGATCACATCTAAAATTTTACTCTTTAATTTTAAAGCGTTTTTTTTTAATTACATTTGTGATCTGAATATAGATGAGCCTTTATTTTGTTATACGAGATAAAAAAAAAAGTATAAATATGCTAAATAATTTCAAATACATTAAATAATTTTAAATATATTAAATAATTTTAAAGCTATTAAATAGTTTTAAATATTTTTATTTTAACCAAAATGTGTGGTGTTTTATTTGATATTACCTCTTCCTTTCTCTCCAAACATGGCTGTTTTAGAGCATTTTTGACCCACTGATTGAAAAGTACTAAAAATTATATTTAATTTCAAATGCAGTGAATGATCTTTTAAGCCTTTTTTTATCCAGACTTTTTTTAAATCTCTCTCTACCAAGAAAGTACTATCTTTCTTCAAAATTGGAATATCTATTCTTTAAGCTTTGAACAGTAGTTATATTGATTTTGTAACACGGTATGGCTAAAAGAAAGAAATAATAAAATTGAAAACGTCTAAAAAAGATTGAATAAAATTTGAGCTTAAATATCAAGTTATCGTTTTCAAATTCATAGTTTAATACTTCTTTGGCTGCATGCCAACCTTTTAAATTTGTGAAAAGGTGATGGAAGGAAGTTTTTTCTTATTTATTTTATTTTTCCTTCTCTTGTTTAAAATTAACAGATGGGATTTTTTTCCCTTCAGGTGTCCTTATTTATGACAGAATCTTTCTTTTAATTAGTTTGGCGAAACCAACGCTTCGAAGTAATTTATTTTTTTCGCTTAAAAGCTTTCAAAATCATTTTTAATGATTCTAATAGTGTTATTGTTTACGGTTCTAAACGTAAAATAAAAATTATATAAAAATAGGATTTAAAAAGGGCAGGAAAGTATGTAAATAGGGTTTCAAAAATGTTAATAATAACAATAATTGTTTTAGGGGAAGGTGTATTTCAGGATAACAAGTGTTTCTTTTTTGTTTTATTTTAAAAATGAAAAATAATTATCAATCAATGTTATACTTCAATTTAAAATAATAATTTAACTCAATATTTATTAACAGCTTCTAAATAGAGGGTATTTGGAAATTACCTTTTTAATATACAGGTTGTTTATAAATTCCCGGACCCATTTTGATGTTTAATAACTCATAAAATAATGAAGATATAAACAAACTTATGGCATTTATTGATGGAATAACTCATATATTTTCCTTTTCAGGTTTGAGTATCTTTACTTTTGTAAATATCGACTGCGCATGTGGTTAATTTCAGATAATTTCATTTTCCAGTCTAAATATCTGTACTTTTCTAAATATCGTCTGCTTAATAATTGCATTTTTCTCTCTTTTGTTTTTGGCAACTATTGCAATGTTATGTTTACTTTTGATGTGTTTGTTCTATGTAGTACTTTTCTATGTGATGTTTTATTCGAGCGGATATTAAGGAGAATTCATACACCACAAGAGAAAGCACAGATTTAATGGTGGATGCCGACATGCTTGCCGCTACCTGGCTTGTAATTGACTATCGACTTGGTATTCTCCGTTCGACGAAGGGGGAACACGTGGACGTTCATTGACAAGGGTTATGTTATTAATTTTAATCTATCTTTATTATTTTATGAGTTATTGAACATCAAAATGGGTCCGGGACTTTATAAATATCCTGTATATTTGAAGAAATTTTTCTAAATAGGAAATAAACAAAAGTAGTTGCCCATAAGGGATTGCAAATTAATATTAAAGAGAGAGAAAAAAATCTGACAAATAGTATAAATATTTCTTTAAAAATTACGGTATAAAATTTTACGGCAAAAATTGATTTTACAGTGGGCATGGTTTTACATATAATGCACCCAAACGTTCAGTACTTTTAATCGTAATTTAATTCCAAATTTTTTACGGTGTTATAATGGTAAATTAGATTATATCTATAATTGGACAAAGTGGCATCTTCTTAATTCTTACTTAACTTTGCAGAATTATTTTTTCTTTCAAGAAACATTTTTCAAACAACATAAGGGCATCAATATAGTATATACCATATATATTGATGCCAACCCAACATTCCAACCAATATTCCAACCCAATTTTGAGTTGACGACTACTAATGTTCAACTCCGTAGCTTTGTAATTTTGAACTTATCCAGAAGACAATGAAACTCCTGAATCAGTACCCCCAGAGGCATTGATTTGTTATGGGAACATGGAGGACTTTGCGACTCCACAGATTTAACGTGCATCAGTCACCATTTACTACACGGGGATTCTTCGGCCAGCGGGGATTGAACCCACGAACAGGCATCGATATTATAACAAATGCTCAATATGTGTGTGTGTGTGCGTTTTTTTGTTAAATGCTTAAGTTGTTAAAAATGTGCACCATATTTTCCCTTAAAAGTAGAACATGACTCAACAGCCTGTTCTGAGCTAAAGCAGAGAGTCCATATTGATTAATGATCCTCAATTTCGTGTCCAACAACATGATTATAGCGATGAAGTCATCAAACTAACTTTACTTTTAAGACTATAGTATTTTTTGCTTGTTTTTATATATATTTTCACATTCAATCAGAATAAGCTGTTCCTTAGTTTAGTTATCTTAGTTGTTACTCATGATAAATGTGTAATTAAATTGGTCACTAAGAAGGCAACTGTTTGAATAAAATATGAATAAATAATTAGTATTACTCCTTTTTTTTACATTACTGTGAAATCTGGTAAATTTTCAGAATAAAATCTCAACTTGTTTGCATCTAAACTAGCATAAGGGAAAAAATATTTTCATACGTCTTAATTACTTCTACCTTCTATAAGTAAGTTTATTTTAATACATTTGTTTAGATTTCATAATTAATCAGTCTTCGAAAGGTTTATTTAAACAAAACAAAAAACTTTTTTATTACGTTAAAATAGCTTTTGGTTAAATACTATTTTTAAAAAAAAAAGATTTTAGCAATTTTGTCCCTGTCACTACTACCTCTTAAAAAAATGTTTTCGTTTCCCAAATTAATGTTGTTCTTGTTGTCGTCCCAGTGGCGCGATCTATGGCTAAGAATTCGACTTCTGCCACACCCATACGTCGCACCCGTTTATTTGGCAGACCCATTGATTCGTCAAAATGTAATAATTTTGACTTAAGACAGAGAACGATCCATCTCCAATTCAGTACACCCAGAGGCACCGGTTTGTTATGGGAGCATGGAGGACTTTGTGACCCTACATATTCAGTGTGCACCAGTCACCATTTACTACACGGCGAGTATCCGGCCGGCTGTTTCCTTAATTAATACAAAAGTTATATGCTTCTTCAAACATTTGTAATGCGGTTTACCAGAGTATGTCTCATTAGGGTGTCAATAGAGTGTGAACTAGATTTCCTATTACTATCATTATCGAAAAAAGTACTTCATTAATCATGTTTACTACTTATGAATTATCACACTTTCTCAAGATTCAGAATTGTATATTCTTAGATCTTATTAAAAAAACGATAAACGTTAACAGATTCGAATTAACGAAATAACATTTCAGTGAATAAAGGGAAATCAAACACACTATCGATCACGATCGTGTAGGTGGGTTTGAATAAATCAAAACTTGTTTCAATTACCGGAAGAAAAAAAACATTTTTTTTTCCTTTTCCAATGCCCAGCTGTGCTAACATCCGTCAATTCAGGCATATACAGGGCGATTTTAGTTGGTCTCTCTTTCAGGGGCACCATATTAGGTGGGCCGACGTCGCTCCCTCAGTGAGAACAGATAGTTCAAAGAGAAGGAAAGAACATCTATGCCTTGCTCGGGATTCGAACCCAGAACCTTTCTGATGCAAGGACAGCTCAACGTTAGAAGACACTCCTACCGGATCTAACTGTCAACTTCAAAATTACCCCCCCCCCACACACACACAGCACCGATTGGGGAGCTTTCCATAGCAATAGTAGATACATATTATACAAGGCCGGGATAGCTTGGCATATAGGGCGCTGGACTCAAGTTTTTGAAAACGGGAGTTCGAATCCAGCCGGCCGGTGAAGTAAAATAGTGACAGTTGCACGTTAAATCTGTTGGATCACGAAGTACTCCATGTTCTCATATAAAATCAATACGTCTGGGGGTATTCAATTGTAGATTGACGGTTCTCCGGTTCTGGTCAAAATTATGATCTGTAGGTGAATGAATGGGTCCGCCCTATAAGCAGGTGTGGCAAAAGTCAAATGTTTGGCCATAGATGGCGCCACTGGAATTTAGGAACAATCTTACCCCCTCTGCCTATATGGCCGAGTACAACAACTATACATATTACATAAAATATTTATCTATCAATTCTAATAGATAAATATTTTTATAATAGTTGCATTGAGATAAAGTTGACGACCTTTCCCAGATCGAACTCCATTCTTTTTCGTATTTTAAATGGAACTCTCTAGCGGAAAAGATTAGGAAGCTTTTTTCATGTTGCTGCGCACTTGCTTGTTACGTTTTTCAGTTTTACACGTTTTCACTGTTATTTTTGAACATCTTGTGATAGATTATATTAGAACTAAAGTAATGAACAGTGCGCAAAAAAATAAATAAGCAAAACACCTTGAATAACTTTTAATCTAATGACAGCATTTTTAAGTTCTTGTACTTAATAGTTCAAGGGGTGGAGTGATCTTAAATCTGTTAATTAGTTAGTGCAGATGATACTTTAAGTTACGAAATCAGATACAAAAGCGTATTTTCTCTGAATAACAATTTTTCTACCGATTATGATTCTTGACTCCCAAAATAAAGGGGATTGCTGCAATTTGGAAAATAGGGTCCCAAAGTTTGGTATGGGGAGAGGTCGAAAGTTTGATCCCCTTATTGTTAATTTTACTTTTTGCGAATTTCGTCCTAAAACGTTTTAAGAAAATAACATAAAATTTAATTAATAGTATGAAAAAAAAGATACGTCCACATCGAATGTTCTTCAACCAACTGTAAATGATGGCGACAAATGATTTCAGTCGGCACTGATGGGGATCATCTGGCACACGTGATAAAAACAATCGATTTTATAGCAAAAAGCATTTTCATTTATCGTCGTTCCTGTTGTCGTAGGCAATTAAAGCAAAGGGTGCGATTGTTCTTGTTTTTCAGTAGTGCCATCTATGGACAAGAATTCGACTTCTGCCACACCCATACGTCCCACTTGCTTACAGGGTGGACTCATTCATTCTTCCACAGATCGTAATTTTCACCTGAGCCAGAGAACGATCCATCTCCAATTCAGTACCCCCAGAGGTTTAATTTGTTATGGGAACATGGAGGACTTTGGGACTCGATAAATTTAGCGTGCACACGTCACCATTTACTACACAGGGAGTCTTCGGATGGCTACATTCGAACTCCCGTTCTCATGAACGTGAATCCAGCGTCCTGCCAACCAGGTTCATTCATCGTTACAACACCGTTACTGTAAAAAAAAATGCATGGAAATTTTCTGCCAGAATTACAGCAATTTTTTATAATCTGTTAGTTGCAAACTCGAAAAAACTGTTTGAAACACTTAATGCATTAAATAATTCATTGAATTCCATAAATAAGAAACACACTCTCATCAAGTTTTAATATTCTTACTATTTTTACGAAAGAACCTATAAAGTTGTTAAAATCCGTGTTTCCTAACTTAAAAAGAAGCTCATTTGAGAATATATTTGGAATTTATTCACGCTTATAATTAAACTGAATGTAATAAGTAAGTATAAATTGAATATAAAATGCTTTTTTTTTACTCTTAAGTTTCATAAATTCAATTTTCAACCAGTCATTTCCTAAATCGTTGGTTTAACTGAGAAAGTTTTCTTCTCTTTGTCACAAAGTGGTTTTACTGACATAGTTTCTCATTAATAAGAAATTGCAACATCAGAAAGGTTCCTAATTTTACACTAAAATCGAAATAACGAATTTATCATTAAAATCTTCTTTTTATTTTGCTATTCAACGTTGGTATTACAAAAAAAAAATTAATTCTACTTTTTAATTTTTAGAATATCGTTTTAAATGACAATTTATTTTATTTCATGTTAGATTTAAAAAGTCCTTAACTCCAGATTTTTAGCTTATCCGGTGATTCTTTTAAAAGTTTCATTTTAGTGCCCTATTTTTTTTAAAAAAAAGATAAGATTGATGAAACCCAAAAATGTTCCTTATTTTTATTTCTTTACTTTTTGCGTTAGCAGAATATTTTTTTAGGAGAAATAAAACTTTATTCACACATTTCAATCTTTATTGTATTTAAAATTTATTTTCAGCAGTAAATTATTCTAGATTTATAGTTTCTTCCTAACCCAGGAGTAGAATTACGTCTAATGTTCGAGTACAAAATTCTTTATCATTGCAAATGTGGTACATGGATTATGAGATCAGGCGAACCATAGAGGGTTTCTTTGGTTCTCTTCATTGTTATGCTGATTACTGCCATTGCTAGTCTTCCATGGAAGCAGGTTGTGACAGTAACTTTTCTTTTCTTCGTTGTGATCAAAATAAGAAAGTGTTAAACATTGGTTGCCACGAATTTATGGTCTGTTATCAACGCTGATGATAAAATAAACGAGACATAGCATTTTTACATACAGTTCAGTTAAATTCTAACAATAATATGCATTGCAATGCTCTATATTCCAATAAAAAAAATTTTTTTATTTTATTAAAAGTTTAAGTTTAAATGAAACCAGGGGGAAAAACAGAATTCTATCACCGTTGTTACGCGTAAATTTACAACAAAATCTATGCATTATTTTTTTTAATATTAAATAAGAGCAAAACTTGCTCAGGCGCTATTATTTCTGAAATTGGCGTAATTTTTTTAGTTTTTTGGTAACCCTTTAAGATGACGTTGAATCCCGTTCAAAACAAACTAATTCAAGTTTGAAAACGAAGTAAGTGTCCTTAAAATTCAAATTGACTTTTATATTTTATCCTATATATTTAATAGGTTCCTATTTTACTTGGTTTAAAAAATTTCACATAGAATCAACAAAAAGGATAATATTCGTCTAAAATATTCAATTACTAAGCATTATATATTAATATTCTGACATTACATAATATTCAAACTTCATATCCTCATTTTTGAGAATGTAGATTTCTCAAATCGGCAGATCTCACAATCCGCGAATAAATCTTGCATAAAATTATATTCTTTAATAGGCGTTTACATTTAATTTTATTTTATGAAGCTTATATTATTTCCTCTAAAATTTTAGTTGGTTTATAGAAATTGGGATTTTTTTTATCAAATATACAATAATCTGACGAAAGCAGATACATTTAGAAAAATCTTGTTTATAGTTCTGAATATTTTTAATGCAAAGATAAAAGTATTTAAATTATGAAATTGTTCATGGAGTATGAATATACTGAAGTGTAGTAAAATTATGAGTGCAAAGGAAAAATAATTGTTCTAACAGCTTAGAATAGTTCTAAAAGAAACATAATTTACATCCTTGCATTTGGGAATTTTATTTTAACTTGAAGAATTTGATGAGAGATACTTATAAATGCATACATATATTTTTATTTACTTTAATCATTATATTATGATTGATTTTTTTAAAATTTTTATTTATATAATCAATAGATTTTTACATAACTTATTTCCTATAAACTTCCGAAGTATTAAATAAATTATTAATTATTAATTGAATATAAATATAGCTGGATAAAAATTGTTAACATTATCTCTCAGAACCTTATAGGACATTTTTTAAGTACTGTTGACCTAAAAAATACTTCGCCCAAATGAAATAACTTAGCAAAATGTGGGTCAGAAGTTATGTTTTTGATACACACTTTTATTAAACATATTTTTCATACTTTTTTTTATTAATTATGTGTTAATATAGGTCAAAATAAGTGACAAATATATTTACCGGTGTCTTTTTCCGTGTTAATGTTAAAATCTTCCAAACACACCTCACTTCCATTTTTTTTTTTTGAAATTTGCAGTTATTTAGAGATCTAAGAGAAACAGTTATTCATCTTAGAAATTTCTCTAATTTACAAAATCAGTTATTGATTACTTTTTGAATATGAATGGAAAAAAATTGAATTTGGATTTTATACTTTAATGCAATTTTGGATTTCATCACACGAAAAAAATTGTCGTGTCATTTTGGATTTTATACTTTAATTCAAATATAATTTGATATTTTAACATATTTTTAGGACATATTAAACTATTTTTTTATAAGTAAAAAATATCAAACTATATACACCTGAAAAAAATCTATATAAGGGAGATCCCATGTTTGCCAAAAGGTCCATGACAATGAAATTTATTAACATTCTTTTTTTTTTAATCGAGAGAAAATGCTAATTATTTTCTAATACGATTAAGAAAAAGGAAACAACTTGAATAACCTTTGATAGAATGATTGGGTTTTCGCTTTACTGGAAGTAAATATTTGAGAGTCTAATCTTAAATATATTAATTAATTAGGGCAGACTTTATTTTACGCTACGAAGGAAGACACAAAAATGCTTTTCAATAAACGTATTTTGTACCGGCTTTTGAACCCTCCATGTATGGGAGGATCTGGAAAATAAGATTCCACTATTTTAGGCAGATGAGTGTTAATTCTTAATGCTAAATTCACTTTTTTGCGTTTTTTACAAGATTTGGTTGAGTAGTTTTTTTCTTAATAATTGGTCTTTATTTCGCATTTTATTAAATTATGGTCAAAAGGTTTTTCAATTGAAATGCATATTAATTTTTTATATACCTTTTTATACTTTGTAAGTAAAAATGCCAAAGTTCCAAATTTGAGCGTAATGAGTCGAATAGTTTTCAAAAAAGAAAAGTTTATAAGTACTATATCATATTTGAAATGTTTCGTTCGATTTCGTTCAAATTTTGCATTTTGTGTCGGGGTTTGATTACGCAGGTTTTCTGATTTTGCATCTAAAAATATAAACTGCGAAAATCAAATTTTCATTTAGGGTTATGCTTTCGAATCATTAAGCTTGTGATGAAGTAGATGAAACTCGGATTATCGAATCAAAAGCAGAGATGCCAACTTGCTCTGGACAGCAAATACATATTTTAAAGTGGTAGTTTATCAACTGTGATTCTTGGTTTAATAAATTCAATTTAGTAGATTTTTACCCACCACTATTTCTAAATAATTCGTAGGCTTATATAATTCACCACTTTATAATACTTATCTAATGCTATGCCTTTTGACAAGCAAGCAAAAATAGTCAAATATTTGCAAAATTTACTTTGTAGTTATTTACCGTTTCTTTAATTAATTTGGCGGAGCAGTTGGCGGCATCTCTGCAAAAGTTATTGAAAGTGTGCCTTTCGCAATTTCGAAAGAGCAATTTTGTGTTAATTTTTTACGTGTGATAGTTTTTTTTTACTGTTGTTGTAAACGTTGAAAGCTAAATTATTCAAAAACAAAAGTAAAACAACTAAAATTAAGAAAAGCAAAGATAACAGATATTATTTAAATAATGTAATTTTAGAAACTAGAAAATATGATTCATTGACAGATTTATGCCAAACAAAGGAAATCATAATTAAAAATTTGAACACAAAATATTCAGATATAAAGGTAAAATTTTTGATGACAATTTTTCCCCAAAAATAATGCAACAGCTAAACAACATATTACAAATGTATACAAGTGTTATAAAATATTTCGATTTTTTTTATGAACTAAGAATTTCAAATACATTTAATATGAACTGAAAAATATTGAATTAAAAACAAATTATTGAATTTGTAAAGCATTGGGTTTTTAGCTGTGTACATTGATCAAAATTTTCTTAATTCGTTTTTTTTTTATATGTACATCACTTAGGCCTTGGTAAAAGCTAAAATTCAATATTTCAACTTTTAAGGAAAAGAGAAGAAAAAAAAACTACCGCCGTTTTTCTATGGCACTGCCCAAATAGTATATTGCCGCGATGACTCAGGGGATAGAGCGTTCGCCTTCCAATGAACCGGGGTTCGATCCCGATGATGGTTTTTGGATACGGATTCCGCATCCACAACACCACAGTGCTGACGTGAAATATCCTCTGTGGTAGACAGGTCATGGGTTAGAGTCCCCTTGCAGTCAGGCGAACCGTGAAAGGTTCTCGTGGTAATAGTTCCATCAAAAGGTCCTCCACGAAGGCAAATTTCTCCCAATACTTGATCCAGGAGTTCCCTTGTCTTCGGGATTGGGTTCAAACTTACGAGGCTACGGAATTGCACATTCGTAGTCATAAACACAAAATTGAGCGATCAACGATAACAATTCTTTGTTTGCCAAGGCAAAATTTGTTCCCACTCAATCAACGATTTCAACAGGATTAATTTTCACCATCGACTAAGTTATGGCAAAATTACATAACTACTGTGACTAACTAATTCACCAGGTTTTACTCCAAATGAAAATTTAATGAAAACACTACTGGAAGTTGCTCTTATAAAGTAAGCTGAGCTTGTGGAAAACTCGACTTAGGCTAGTATGGAAAAAAAATTCAGCAAAATCTTGTTTATTCAATACAAGATCGCTAATCTGCTGTGCGATTCTCAAAGACGATGCTTCGAAATACTTTCTCCATTTATAAATGAATTTTAGAGTTTATAACGAAATATTACAATATTTTACGTCACATAAAATTCTAATCTAATATTTAATTTTTTTTATAAAAATAAATTGCGCAATAATTTACGCTTTATTTTAAAAAAAATTTTAAAATATTGTAAAGTATGTAAGTTTGCCTTTCTAAATTTGAAGTTTAATTAAGTATAAAACAATATAAGAATCAATCTAACCGCCAAAGTTTTCAATTATTCTAATATTTTTAAACAGAGTTGTTGTTAGCTTGATTGTAGTGTCAGAGTATCTCCCAAAGACTTTCAAAAAATTGTTTCTTCAAATTATTTCCTTAACCTCAAGGAATATATTATAGTATAATACAACATTAATAATTTTAGACAGCTCATATATAATTTGTCGAAGCAATTCTATGTCACTTTTATGTAATCTTAAAAACCATTTAATAAATTTTATTTAAAAAAATTGTTGAACAAAATTTATATACTGTTACTTTATAATTGCAGTTAATGATTATTTAGTCTAATTTATGCCCAATGCAACTCTTTTTAATTATAATGATTTTTGTAAACATATGTTTAATACTTTTTATTTTTTAATATTTTTTTTCTTTGTTTCATAGCAAAATAGCACGTTTTAAAATCGCGATCTACATCCTGATTTGTTAAAAGCATAAATTTTACGGTAAAATTTGATGGATACCTGTTATGTTGAATATCATATTTTTTAACCAATATATTCCATTTTATGAAAAATGTCCTTTTTTACATTAATAATTATTTTTATATACAGAGTAAGATTTTTTTAACCTGTTTCAGCATTCTAAACTGTTTCATTTAAGTTTTTAAAAAAATTTTCAAAATTAAGATCCGGACTTCGAAGATCGCACCAAACGCATAAAAATATTAAGAAGAACACATTTTTACGAATGGGATTCTTTAAGATTTTAAGAGCATCTTAACGCTTAAGATTTGATGGATTAATTACGTTATGTATTACATTACATAATAATGTTATGATGGATCTGATTTCTTTTCGGATAAAAGTTAAAACGAAATAAATATATAAAAACTGTTTTTATGATTTCGGTACTCTGAACAAAGTGATCATATCTCGAATACAAGCCTAAACTAATTTATTCTATTACTTTTTTCATTGTCAATGCATTTTATGACCATTATAATTAAATAAGATTTCCCACTATTTTTCCACTACAGGAACAATTCTAAAAGGTAAAGTTAAATAAAATTTAACTAAAAATAATGTCTAATTAATTAAAATTATGGAATTAAAAATATTTCAGGTTGAAGCAATTATAAATGATGATTCAGAAGAAATCTAAATTTGAAAGATAAAACTTAAAAAATATCTACGCAGTTGTAATTTTATAGTATTTTTTGTCAATTTTCTAATAATAAAATAAATTCTTATTATGCTTAAAACTGTAGTATTTCTCTACAGCGGAAAATTAGTGGTTAGATTTAAAGACGTTCTTAAAGAATCAAATTTACTGTATTTTGCGAACATTCCTTTAAAAGCCTTTGGAACCAAGTTGCAATTTCTTTTTTTTTTTTAATATTCTATTATTGTTATAAACTTGAGTCCTTCTAAATGAGAGACTATACATTGACTATAAATACTGACTTTTTAAGCGAAAGTGAAGTATTTTTAGTGAAATGAAATTGAATTTCTGAAAAGTCTAATAAAACTGAAATCACATTTAAATATGAAAACGTCGATAACTATTATGGCTCACTCCTATAAAAACGACTTGGTACGCCTATGGATGCTGCAGTTATGCTTGTGAGGATCTGGAAATGATTGAAAACTGATCCTCTGTTGAGATTTTAATACTCTTGCTAGTCAGAAAGCAGTTAAGATTCCGATTACATTATTCCATCCTCAAGAGCAAGAAAGTAATTTAATGGAAACGCGTTGAAAATCAAATTATGCTGCAAACGCTCTTTATAAGCTGCCCATTTATTGCAACATTTAAAATAATATTGCGAACTTTAGAGCTATCCGTAAAAACTGTAACCATTTATGAGTTTAAAAATTGTATGACTATTTTATAAAAGGTGCAATAGGAATAAAATTTGATTTGATTGTTTTTTTTCTTCCTTTTACAGAAGAAATTGTTATGGCAAGTGTCGGTGAAAAACGTGGAAGGGTAAGTTTTGGTACAATTTTATCTTTGTCATAATATTAAATTCCATGTTTTCTTTTCCTTCTAAAAACAGAATTTTTCTCAATATTCAAATCGTTTATCTTCAGATTTTAATTGCTTTTAATGATTTTTAAAATAACGCAGAAAGATTGAAACAGTAAAGGTGTACAATTTGTAAAGAACCTAATGAATGTCGTGAAATTATGGATTAAATTAAATCCGTGTGCAAAATTTAAAAGTCTCATGCAAAATATCGCTTAAGAAACGTCCAAATTACACAGAATAAACAAAAGTAAAATAAGGGGACCGAACTCCTCAACTTTTGAGACCCTATTTTTCCAGAACTCTCTTTTCGTGTTTTGATAATTTATCCAAAAAGTAGTCTGTTTAATTGTATCTGATTCCTTAACACAAATAACACAATAAATTAATTAAAATAAATAAACACAAATTCATTGGCATATTTGAGGTCAATCCTTTAAACCACTAAGTTCGGTTTTTTATTTGTTGAAAATACGATTAAGTTGTTCATAATAAAATATTTTTTTTAAACTTTTTTGCATGGATTACTGAATTCTTGCATATTAGTGCAAGAATTTAGTATTTAGAGAAAAGTACTTCATTTTGAATTTATGAGGTTGTCATGAACAACTTGCATCCCTGAAAAAACTCTCCATTTCCATGATTTTTGGGTCTTTTTTGAAAAAAATCTTAAATCAAACAAATTTCAACCAGTTGACATACCCTAATATATGAGGTTCTAAGTTTGATAGATAATCTGTTTGACTATAAAACGTTTTTCTTATTTTTTATAACTCTAAAAATTTATTTTTCGTGCTTATGTTAATTTATTACTTTCTACTAACAGGATGAAGAAGGGGAGGAAAGTTCTGGTGGAAGCGGCGGATCCAAGTAAGTAAACTTTTTCTCGACTTAATTCACTGTTTCGACACTAAATGTAGTCCTTCATTACATGCACCAATGCACAAAAATTATTGTTCTTCAATTTCAAATGAAAAACTTTTCTACGAAGGTGAATTGCGGCATAAAATCTTTATTTTTTCTGCAATTTTTTTGATGGATCTAATATCATAGTTTAAATGGTCCTTAATTCGCCTTTCTGCTTTGGATATATTTGGGTTTTCGCTAGTCATAGTTTATAAAGTGGTCGAAAGTTTGGGCTTCTTAATGTTCCAACGTATTTCCCCATATTTCCAAACTTTTTGAAGTAAATCAAAGCAGTTGTGCACACAATAATTAACTTCATTTTTCCAAAGATAATCCCATGTAATAAATTATTCTTCTTATTTTTTTTACGTAATGGTTGAAAGATTTTTGAGCTTTGAGGCATAAAAGTTTTTGCACTGTTTTAAACTGTGTAATGTAAATTTAAAAATAATCAAATAGTATTTTTGCGAAATGAACATTTAAAAACTTTATTTTTCATATTTCATGACTTAGAAACTATTCGACCCATTGTGTTTAAAATTCATCATTTAAAATCGCAGTATTTACAATGATTTTTATCAATTTAATATTCCTAAATTCCTTAATATATCATTTTAATACCTTCCCTCATTTAGTTTTTAAATTGATTTTATACCAAATAGTATAAAGAGTCTAAGATGTTTAGATAATTTAACAGGCTTAGTCTTTACCAGCAATGTCTATGCATATAATGCATGCATGAGTACAAATAACTACACAATGTTTATTTTATTGAAAACTAAAAACTGAAATTATGTGTGTTTTGTAAAATCATGGGTATTGACACGAGCTATTCTACTGATATACGATTCTTATGTTAGTATTTTTATTGTTTCAGTGTCCGCCCCGTGGGCAAGGCCATTCGTGTACTCCATTCTTCTAGCGAGGAAGAAACGCCCTCCCAAACGGTGAGTTCATTTTTCTATATCATAATCTATTATTTTCTGTTCTGCAAACAAAGTTCTTTTTTTTTATTTACGTATTTGCAATCCCTCGAACAGTAGTAACTAACTGATTTTAAGTCATTTTTATTGTTTTTTTATTCCTATAACCAAAAAACATAATTTATATTTAATAACTATTCAGATTTTGATTATTTTTTAAAGCGTTTCAATAATTAAACTATAAAATGTTTAATGTACCAGTTCTTTCATAGTTCATTATTTAATTAACAAACTTATTAATTAAACTAAGTAAGCTAATATTAATTATTAAAAAAATGCAAGTATCGCAAAGC
Organism: Parasteatoda tepidariorum; assembly: GCF_982258835.1. Taxonomy (NCBI): domain Eukaryota; kingdom Metazoa; phylum Arthropoda; class Arachnida; order Araneae; family Theridiidae; genus Parasteatoda; species Parasteatoda tepidariorum. The sequence goes on along the minus strand of NC_141755.1, from coordinate 136,374,600 downwards.
TGTGAAAAGTATGTCATTTTTTATTTAATAGAAAGTTTTGCTGTAACTAACTCTTGGGTACTTGACTTTTTAAACAAAAAAATCTAAATAAATATTACATTAGATGTTTTTTATGAGTTCAAAAGAAAGCATAGCCTAAATTCTTTAATGATATTTGATGAAAATTTTAATTAAGTAAATTTAATATTATTAAGTAAAATAATTATACTTATTAAGTAAAATAATTATACTTATTAAGTAAAATAATTATAAGTAAAATAATTATACTTAAAAAATATTTTAAAAAAATATTTCTTTTTAAATTATTATAATTCCCATTTTTACTTAATAAGATCATACTTGGCTATAATTTTCATTACCAAAACCTAGCTGGTCATAAAACAACCCCGAAATGCTTTAGGATTGTTTCATAATTCAAGTTCGCCCATTGGATATTCGTGTGCCTAGCTTTTTATGTTTGCTGATACTCTTTTTAAAGAAGTTCTTAAAATAGGGACATAAACTCATGCTTTTGGTTTATTAGTAATTAATTCAATTGACATATATTTTGTAATTATATTTATGCATATTGATTCCTTGCAAAAAAAATAATTCTTATTAACTATTATAAGTCAATTGCTTAAAAAAAATTAGCATATTTTTACATAAAAATTCTTTGCATTTATTAAGAGGTTAATTATTTTTGATTTTTGTTTCTTTTCCATTCTATTGAGCTTACAACATAACATAAGATACAATGCCTCATTTTCTTAAGTAGCAATATCAGATGCTTTATAAGAGCAAAATTGTACTTTTCGTAATAAAAAAAATTTTGAACGAAATTTTCGTTCAAAAATTTCGTAAAATCAGTACGAGGGTTATACTTGGATAGTTTTCGTAGTTGAGATATTTTTAGAGATATGTTTATTTTAAAACACTTTATTCATCATATTATCTATTATTTATTATTATTACATTCACTCTCTGCATCATAAAGATAATTAATTATCTTAATTAAAAGTTCCTTCAGGTCCCAGATTATCCAGGATGCAATTTTATTTTTTTTAAAAATCAATAATCTAGGATAGATTAAACCAAAGGATGACTAGGCTTGAGGCCTCTCAATTTATGGGTCCTAAAAGTACTTAAAATCGTGAAAATTAAGGCACAACGTTAAAAATATTTTTCAACCTTTAATATTTTTAAATTTAATAAATGTTTGAAAGAATAAAGTGCTAATAATCATTAGTTAATTTTTTTTTTACATTTTTCTGCGCCTAATTTTTTAAAAGAATATTGTATATAATTTTCTTGCAAATCCGAAACGAAAACTTATTTATCGGAAGTTTACATTTTTGCTCAAATTTTTATAAATAAACTCTGTGCATACTTTAAAAGTGTTCAAAAATATAGAATACACCTAATTGCTTTATAAATGGCATTATATTTTTTTCACATCTTTTTTTGTGTAATATTCTTAACAATTTAATTACCAACTTCAATTATTAAATTATATTTAATTTTAGTAATAAAAATGTAGCTTTAAATAAACCAAAAGCTTATCATAAAATAAAAAAGGAAGCACACACAGAGTTTGAAAAGTGAGTCCAAATTATAGTTATTTCTATTACTCGGTCCTTTAAATGCAATCAAGTTAGACATAAAGACAACAAATTGGGATTAAATCTTGGAAAAATTACAATATGTAACTACTCCCGATTCGCACCGAGCACAGAGCTGACGAAAAAGATCATCAGTGGTTGACGAATCACGGGCTAGAGTCCCCTTGCACTAAGACAAACCGTGAGACGCTTCCGTGGTCTTCTTCTTCTTATCCTTTGCTTTCGCATTAGGTTCAAAATTACGATGCTGCGGAGTTGAACATAGGTAGCCGTAAACTCAAAATTGGGTTGGCTGTTCAACTACGGTAATAAAATGAAATAAAACATGAAACTACAATTCAAAAAAAAATGTGTAGTTCTTATTTCTCACATTCACCAGTTTTGTTTCGATTACAACTCAGGCAAATATTCTTTTACAAAAAAAGGTTTGAGGGATGAAAGAAAACTTTTAATTATCCTTTATGAAGATCAAGTGGGAAGAATGATCTCTACTAATTTTTTTACAAAAATAACGCTTGGAACGCCATCTGTTACATTTCAAGGATTGAAAAGTTTTAACAAATCTACAACGTGGAAAATCGGCTCTCTCCGAGAGTTATTACTCCGATAGTTGCCGTGCTAAGGTTTGGCTCATCTTTCACTTTCATCATCAACTTTCATGTATTCAACTCAGTAACAAATTTTGTGTGTTGTCTTAGAAAATTACGCATTTCAAAATTATGTAAAAAATCACAATTCAAAATTTTTTCGACTATTATTTAAAATAATAAAAATAAAAAAAAATTTACTAAACTTCATTTTTTAGATAAATGGGCTTCATGTGCAAAAATTTCTCAATTCATTTAAAAAGTTTTCGAAATAAACATAAAATTAACAATAAGAGGTCCAAACTTTGAATCGGTCTCCTGACCAAACTATGGGAAATATATTTCTCAGATTGCTATATTTTGGGAGTCAGAAATCCAAATTCATCGAAAGAAAGACATGTTTATTTAGAGGAATTTTGTTTCTGTGTCGGATTTTCGTAATTTTAAATATTGTCTACGCTTATTAATTAGCATGTTAGAGGTCCCTTCTTCGACCCATTAAGAATGAGTCCCAGAGCGTGAAAATCCAATCAATAGATCAAAAATTATTCTGAGTTGTTAGTTTTTTTTTTTTTTTTTTTGGAAAAATTTTATCGAAATTTAGGGTTCCAGGAAGTTTTATACAATTGGAAGAAGAGGCATTAACTTATCTCCATATTAGAAATTTAATATAACTATACTCTAGCAGCGTAAATGACAAGAGAGAAATAGTACGTTGCTAAGCAACCAAGCTTTGAGGATAAAAAAGAATGAAATGAAAATTGAAGCCATTCTTCGTTTTTGTGTTAGCTCCGGTCAGAAAGGCTCTTTTTTAAAAAATTGTTAAAATGAAAATATCTGGAAGTTTCTTGGCAATAGTTTTGTTTTTAGTTGCCCAAAGCCAAAGATTGATTTCGTTTATATTTTCTTTAAAAATAAAATTTGAATCGATTTATAAATTATTTATAATTTTACTGATTTTATTCTGTGTAGGCACAAAAACTTTTTATGAGACATTTTTATTTAAGTTGTTTTTAACTTCTTTAAACATGAAGATTTTATACAAAAACCAAATTTTTCGATATTTCTTTTATTTCTTTATACGGCAATATTTCTTTTTTTTACAATTGAAGGAATTAGTGAATGTCACGTGACATTTTAAAAAGATTGAAAAATTTATGTTTAAGAATATTGTATAATTCATTTTTTAAAAATCATTTCATTCTATCGAATACATGATTTACGTAGCTTTCTTTACATAAAGATAATTTGCAAATAGCATCTTGATGTTTTTATGCATTCTGAAACGGATCTTCATACAATGTCGCTCAACATGTTCAATAGTTACAATCATTAAATATTGTTAATATGGTTTCTTTGCTTGATTCCTTTATTAACTTTAATTAAGCAAATAAGGCTAATTCAATAAAGCTCAATTCCTTTATTAACTATTCAAAACTTATTTTACGATTCTTACCGTCATTACATATATATATCTGATACGATAGCCTCTATTTAAACAGAATTCGCGAGGTAACTTAAGAAACTGTAATAGTGGTAGCAAAACTAAGAAGATAAATTTATTTTATTACGGTTATATTCTCCACAGTATTAAATAATCAATTTGAATATATAACTTCACAGACTGGTAACAAAATCTTAAGTTTTGAAATTTTAAATTAAAAATAACTTCTTTATTTCAATAACCTTATTGAAATAGTAATATACAAACATTTACTTTTTTCAATATAATATTCTGATCAAAATAATGATTTAGTGAGATCCTTTATGGTAAAAATTTCACTTCCGGGAAAAGCAAATCAGGGCGAAATGTATTTTCACGATCCATGGATAAGATGGTGTGAAACTAATAGAGTTTACAAGAGAATCTGCATTCATATGAACAAAATGAGATTCCCCGTTATCAAGTTGAGCACATCAGCTCAGCTTGATACTCGGGAATGGTTAGGGAAGTTAGAATTTGGTTTAGAATGGCTGGAGTGGTTAGAATTTTAACATTATCGAGATTAAATTTATTCGAATTTGTGGCAATTGATTTATCGTATTTCTTGTGAATGGACTTATCTAATGTGTTCCTTTACTCTAAATGACTCCTTTAGACCTAGTTAGAGCGCGCTAAACATTTGCTTCAAAGGTTACCATTCTCAGAGCTCGGTGGAAAATAATGACTGTCCTCATGAATGTTCAAAACATGTCGACTTTTATTTATATTTTTTTAAGATAACGCAATTTCTCACTTTATTTTTGGGGATTATTCATTTATGTCCCTCTGAAATATTTTATGTGATATTAAAATTAGTTTTAGGTAAGATAATGGCTATGGCTCCTTTGGAACCTCCTAAAAACATATGTAATTTATCAAACTTTCTGAAAAATTCAAAGCAATACCTTTTTATTTGTTAATTTTTTTTAAAAATATTTTTATTTTGTTTCAATTATTTATTCATTTATTTATTTTTTTACTGCTTCTGTGAAAAACATTTTTTAGGATGTTAAACAATTCCGTCTACAAGTAAAATTTAAAAAGTCTAATGAATTAATGGAATGATCCCTCTCAACAAAATAATAAAATAAGTTTAATTTCCAATAATTTAATAAATTTAATTGTTTCTAACTGTTTCAAGCAATTAAATGTAAGGTTCCAACAGATTTCAATTATGGGGTTAATTAAATCATTGTCACGTTTCAATTGAGCCTAAAAAAAACGTTAACATGTTTATCTTTTTACGGTGAAATAAAAAAACAATTTCTATTTTTAATACATTATTTTAATATTCTTAATATATCATATTGTATCATTAAGGAAATTCTAAAGTTGGAAAAAGAATAATTTTTTGAGATGATGATTCTAAAAATAGCATGGTTTTGGAATCTTTTAATATTTTCTTATTTTTTGTATTTTCTGTTTAACAAAATAAGACAAATCGAGCATTTTTCAGATATGAAAATATTTTTTTGAATTTTGCTTAAATTGAGAAATAATAGAAACAACTTTTTAGACAAATTTATTGAACATTTGAAAAGTGCAACTATCTTAAAGTTAGTGAGCGAAAATAAGTTTAAACTACAAAATATAATTGTATGTCCATAATTTTTTGTTTATTTAAAAAACAAAACGAAAAATAAATGCTGTGCATACACAAGCATTTATTTTTCGTTTTACTTATTACTCGAATTATTACTTAAATAACAACAGAAACAATAAAAAAGTCAATCAATTAATCTTCATTTTTCAAAAAAGTAGTATGCATGGTAAATAGTCAGCTGTTTTGAATAGAATAAATTTGATCAGCGGAATATTTTTTAACTTTTTAACAAGATTTAATTCTCGGCTAGATGACAATAATTTTAAGTTTTCTTTCAATAAAAATTTGACAATAACTTGAAAAGGAATTTTACTTAAAAGGAGAATTAGTAATTAAAGTACTAAAACAATTGATTAGTATATGAATGGAAAATTAGCGTAGCGTAGAAAATTATGAGAAATGTTAAAATTTAATTCAAAATTTTTTCATTTCCAATTAAATTATATTATAAAAAATAAAAAACAATTATTATAAATTATTTTTGTATGAAAATATCTTTGTGTAAACTGGTTTTATGCAATTTTTTTAATTGTTTAATTAGATTTAAGAACTTAAAATACAGCAAAAGAAATTAACATTAAGGTGTCCGAACCTTGGATTGCCCTCTTCACCAAAATAAGGGGAACATAATTCCCAGACAACCCCCTATACTTTGAAGATCCAAATATGTAAAAAAAAAAAATTTTTATTTAAAGAAAGTACATTTTGTTCCCAATGTTCGTCACTTAATTAATAGTTAGCACTGCAGGATATTAAAGGACACCCCTAGGAACCAATAAGTTCGTAAAAATTTGATCATTAGAACAAAAGCTATACAGGGCGATATCTTTTTTTTTTTTTGCTTACATTACATCAACCGTCCTCAATCATCATGTACATTTATAATTCCTATTTAATTAACTAATTCTAACAAAAATAATTTTATAACTTGTTGCAACAACTGAATAAAATGTACTTAAGAGTTTAATTTTCTTTTTCCCTTTTTAGTAGTAAAAAAATAAACCATTAAAGGATTTGCATAATTATCTAATAAATTTAAATTATATTTCAGGAGAGGCGCGTCAAACGCTTCAAGAAGAATGTTGTGTACAAGTAAGTAATCATCTGATTTATTATTAATATTACGTCTGATTTATTATCAATTATTATTAATATTATATCTGATTTATTATTAATATAATATCTGATTTATTATTAATATAATATCTGATTTATTATTAATGTTGGAAACATTGAAACTCTTAAAAATCTTTTTAGCAAACATTAACTTTTATGTTTTTAATTCCGATTCGCATGGTATATTCCAAAATTATTATAAACTTCAAAGTTTATATTTTCGGAGCATTTTTATATTTTAATTTCAAGTTTTAATTTAATATATTTTAATTGAACTTAGAAGTAACCTTCCTATTGGAAGATTTTGAAAATTTCGTATAAATAGAGACTCTGCATGCTATAACCTTAAAATTTTCACAATTACTGAGGGTTCGTTTAATTTTACCAAGCTCATAATCCAGCATCGTTAAGCATGAATTTTTTTTATGTTATTAATAATTGAATTGTCACAATCCTGACCATGTATTTTAACAGAATGTAATTTTTTTTTCAGAGGTCAGCCCCCCAGTTCAGAATCCTCTTCGGATTCCAATGTTGATGTGCAGTTGCTGGCTGCTCAAACAGCAACAATTGACCGCGCCTGTGTCCAGCGCATCACAGCGGAGCGGAGACCACAAGCAGTAAGTTTTTTTTAGAACTTTATCTCTAGGACAATGGACAATTACAGTCAATTTTTTTAAAAATTTTAATGCATTCAGAATATCTCAATACTCCCAGAAAACAGTTTATTACTCTCCTAAGAAGGCTATTTATATAGTTATTTTAAATCAAAAAACGCTTACTTTCGCTCTCACTTGAAACTGGGAGTCACGTGATTATTCACGAACTGACGTCACACGTGTCCATCTGCCGTTCACTTACAATCGCTTTGCTGTAAGAGCCAATGCGTTCTTGCTTTCGTTTGAATTTTCGTAATTAAATCCAACTATGTCAGATGGTCAAAAACTATGCGTATAAAAAATTGCTCCCTAATATCACTTAATAAAAATTAATAAAAATAATAAAAATTACCATGAGAGCATTCAAATTATCCGAAGAAAAAGTACTCCTCACTTGATTTTTAATTACTTTAAATGGGGAGAATGATCTTTTACAAGCCACCTGACTTATTGACAATGTTAGTAAAAATTTTGATGATAGACCAATTAAATTATAAGAATTGGTCAATAAATTGAATCTCTGTAATATCTTGTAGCAACAAATAACACAATTTTTGCACGCACTGCGTGTCTCACATTTTAGACTTACTTCTTCTGTTTCCAAAGTAAAGTCGTTATCATCTTCATTTGAATGATCTTCTCTGATTATTTTATAATCTTCTAAGTCTGAATTTTTCAGTTTTTCCCAATGTGAAGCTAAATTTCTTAGTTCAATCCGCAAATTTTCACCTATAGCTGCTTCGTCAAATTTTAGCAAGAGTTTGCTTAACTCATTTAGTTCGCCAGATTGAAGCTTGTTAAAACGTATTTCAGGGAAATGTTTCGGAACTGGATTGGGCCATTTTCCATTTTCGGGAAACCGGCGTTCCATTGACGCTACAACTGTACTGAAAATAATGTTATGGACGTTTATCTTAAATACAGTGGTTTCCTCATCAAAAACTGTTTCATTCGACGCTGTCTCACCCGGTATCAATTTTCTTTTCTTCAATCTTTTTTGTGGAAACTTCAGTTTCTTCAAATTCCTTATTTGCGCGAATAATAAAATCATGTGTAACTTTTTGTACACCTTCAAAATCTCTCAAAATTTTTTTAGTTCTGAATACGTTTGTGATACCATTCCAAAAGCTTTTAAGATTTCTAAACCGGAGGTTTGCAAATATTGGGAGAGCGGTGTAGTTAATTAAAATATTCTTGAGAATATTTTGGCGGTGATTACTGTTTCATATTTGCAAAATAATTCTAAAAATATTTTTGCCTTTGCAAGGATATCTGGCTTGAAATTTAAATTTTGTTGTATAGTTTCTAAACTTGTAATCAATGTGACATATAACGGCTTTATAGTTGAATCTCAGTTTGAAAATGAACCAAACATTTTCTTTAATGCAGAATCTTTGGACCACCAACGTGTTTCTCCAATAGTTGCAAGACTTTTTTATTTCCGTGATTGTTACTTTGTTCCTAGATGTTCATACGTTGGTAGGATTAACAGAAAAATACTGCGACGCAATTTAGTAATCTGAGAAACGATGCACTTTCAATTAGTGCCTTCGTGGTATCTCCTAAAACTAAATTTAAGACATGTGCATAACACCAAACATGAATTTGACCAGGGGACTCTTTTGAAAGCCATGAAGAAAATCCTTTATATTCATCTTGCATATTTGCAGCCCCGTCAGTTGAATTACCGATGCACTTTGTTATATCTGTATTACAAGACTTTAAAACTTAATCCACTAAAGAAAACCTATTCTGTCCTGTTGAAGATTTACACTCTACAACAGCGAGAAGTCTTTTATATACACGATCGTCTTTCACATATCGTACTATAATTGAGCATTGATCTTTGCATGAAATATTCTGTGTTGTATCTGCTTGTAAAGAAAACAAACCAGCTGCTTGTACTTCCATATTAATATTCCGTGTTATAAGTTGCCCAATTAATTGAATAATTTTATTAATGGTGAATTTGGACAGAAACGTTAACAAAGACCCTCCGTTTTTACTTTTTGGTGACTCGTGAAGGTCTTTACTGCTCTCAATACAATCTTTCAAATGGGCTTTTAAAGTAATATCATATTTGCTAAGATGAACAACAAATTCCAAAAAGTTTCCATGATCAACGGACATGTCTTCCAGAGTATAGGCAGGCAGCTTCTAGCTTATCGCCTCTGTAACTTAATCCTCATTTCCCAATAAATTTAATAATATCTGGTATTCGTTGCAAGATTTCGATTCTTTTCCGTACTTGTACTCGATGTAAAGACATTTGATTGCAGAATAGGAAATTATCAAGATTTTCTTTATCTCTTAAAAAATATGCTTCAGCACAATTATGGTGTGAAACACTTCGCTCATGTTCATCGACTATGTCATGAACATGCCTTCTATCTTCCATGCCTCGTAAAAACGGAAATGAACCAACCCAAGGTGAAGCAAACACTAAACATACTGAACAAAACAAAGCATTTTGTTTGTCGCTATATGTCAACCATTTCCTATAAGAATCATCTTTCCGATACATTGCCTTTTTTAACACAGGGTCACTGACGTCTTGTTTCGGATGATACTTAAAAAATAAATCGAGTTGATTCTTTTCAGTATGTATAAAATAATTAAACGAGGGAATTAAATTGCTGTCTTGCTCAGTTTGTAGTTCGATTATAGCAAGATCAGAGGCGTTACTCTTAATGTGCTTTTGGTCAATTTCTGATTTTTGATCATCCACCTGTTGCTCAATTTCTGATTTATGATCATTTTCCTGTTGTTCAATTTCTGATCATTTTCCTGTTGATCTTGATCTCGATATGAACTATATTAGCAACTTCTTCAGCTGCCGCCATTGTTTCCTCCACTGCATCATTTGATGTAGAGGAGTGCGATTGCGGACATGCAAAGATCAGTTTAACACATTTTTGAACTTCTAAAAGATTCTGCTTCTCCAATCTTTCTGCGCCTCCTTTTACTTTGCGCTTCTTGTTTTTATCCATTACTCGGTCACCAAACTCAAGACTAAAGTGAACTTTGATTTAAAAGCCGCTCCTCAGAGTGTTGATCAAATTTGACGCCTTCTTTTGTTATGTAGGAACTGAAATCCAAAAGGCTAAAAAAGTTACATAAATTCTTAAGATCATTTCGGTAAGAATGTTTGATAAAGATATTTAGAAAATTTAAAATGTCCGCAACTCAGGAATTCACATTCCCAACTTTATTTTGATATAGACTAGAGACCCCTATGCAGGAAAAGTCGCAGGAAAATTTTAAAGAAGGTACAATTTAAGAATATGATTTTTATGTATTTTAATACAGAATTCTAACAAAATTGAAAAGACTTTTATATTTCTCTTGTATAAAATAACAGACATTTATCTTTAGCAGTTTACAAGATTAAGAGCCCATTAAGAATAGCTGTTTCATAAAAATTCCTTAATTTTCCAATCAAAATATGAAAAAATATTGTATAAATATATACAATATGTATTAGTCAATTTGCTATGCAAACAAATATCAACTTTATTACTATTTTCACTAGAAGACAATGAAGTGTTTAGTATATTCAAATATTATTCAAATAGGTATGCTATTGAATTATGAGGTTAAACCAGTTTTTACTTTTAATGTTTTAGTAGGGTACAAATTCGACAATAGGCCCCCATAACCCCTTCGTCATTATAGAGCCCCTTTAAAAGTCCTTAGACCTATTGGGGATCGATACCGATCCTGTAGGAAAACCCTGGAACTTAATACCTATATAATATAGAAATAAAAATTAAAAATAGGTACTTACCAAGTGGAATTTAAGAAACACACAAAAGCAAATAATACATTATATCAAAAGTCTAGTGAAGAGTCACACTGTAGAAAATTCTACTGGATAAAATAAAAGTTCACGTTTGTGCAGCAAAAAAAATAATAAAGAGAATCTTACACAGCACTAAAGACTCACAGTCGGGTATTTATTTATTCGATTTTATCATGTGTCAACAACGACATCTAACAGGATCTCCAGGAACTAATTTAATATTAAGTTATAAAATACAGTGTGATTCAGACCATGCGTGCCACCCATTTTTTTCGAGAATGGAGCGAATAATCGATTTGAAATAAGAAATCTAATAACTAAATCGACCCCAAGGAATTCAATAGTGACATTGTTAATTCCCGCAAGTAGCCGGAAGTACCGGAATTCGAACACAACTTTGATTTTTTAAATAGAAACCTAAATCTTATTCGGCATTATTGGAGAGAGTTTTTGAAAAGTAATAACTTTTACTTAAAATATTTATTAATATCTCTTACTATTTTCCAAGATAATAGATAAGGAAAAATACATATTAAATAGATTTTGACATATTCACTAAAAAAAATTTTTTTTCGTCATAATGTCTAATACCTTCATTAAAACACATTTGTGCTTTTCTTCCCATGTTTTATAAAAATTGAAGCGATTTTGACAATTCAAGTTAATTATTTTTGTTTAAAAATTATGAATTGAAGTAAATAATCCGAATTTTTTCGTATCTATTATCTTGAGAACAGTAAGAGATATAAAAAAAAATTTCAAGTAAAAGTTACTTTTTTTCAAAAACCCTCTCCAATGATGCCAAATAAGATATAGGTTTCCAATTAAAAAATCAAAATTGTGTTCAAATTCCGGTACTTCCGGCTACTTCCGGGAATTAACAATATCACTATTGAATTCCAATTTGTCGATTTAGTTATTAGATTTTTTATTTCAAATCGATTATTTGCTCCATTCTCGAAAAAATGGGTGGCACGCATGGTCTGAATCACACTGTATATTAAAACAATATTATTACTACATATATATGTTATTTAATATTATTATTATTTGCGCAATATTATTTGAAATTCATGCAATGTATAAATTTTTTCTTCGCTCTGGTGGCTCGGCCCAACCTGCCCACAGGGTATTTGCCAGATCTGCCTATTGGCCAGTCCGGGCCTGGTTTAATATAACGTATTTTTATAATGTTAAATTTCAATGGTACCCACTGAAACATTGTTAATAGTTTACGAAATTTTCTAGCTCTGAATATTTAAGATTTTTTAGTTCAATAAAAAAAGTGTGTGCTATTGCTTATTAAATAATGCGTTATAAATACAAAATTACTTCGTTTTTCTTTATTTAACCATATTAATCTTAATTTTAATGTATACTTCAAATTCATTTCGAAGACTTATTTTCATCTTAAGTGAAAGAAATGTTGGATCAATTTTTTATGTAGAATAATAAGTAGTTTTAGATTTTAAAATGTAGGAAAGCTTAAGTTATTGATAATTTTTATTTATTTATTCTAGCGTGAATTCAAAGCATGTAATTGTCTTCAGCCTTTTAAAAAAACTTGTGATCCCAGCAAAACTTTCAATTCATTCTTTCAACAACAAAAAATTTGAAGTTAAAAGAAAAAAATTTATTAACTAGATTTTATTAACTTTATTTTAATTGCCTTAATCTATGCTGTAAGAGTATTTGAAATCAAGCATATGCATTTACTTAGTTCTTTATTACAGAAACAGAAATTAAATTTTACAAATGCATATAAGAATAATTTTTCGCTATACCAAAGTTCCTATTTACTCAAAGAATAAAAATATTGAGAAAAAATTTCAACACATCAACAAAATTATCAACATTTTAATTATTTTAATTATGATAAGGAATGTGATATATATAGAATGTAAGATAATATAGATGTAAAGAGCTGCATAATCATTTCTTCAGATATTTTAGTGATAAATAACAGCGTTTGAAATTTTAAAACCTTTCTTTCATTTTGCACACACTCTCAAAACCGTAAATTTAATTCACAAAATTTTCACTTATAATTTACAACATTACTTACAAATTTAAATTTTCATACGATATACGTTATACGTGATATCAAAACTAAAAGAGCGTTGAAATAGCCTTAGCGGATGGAGACGACACGTTTCCATTCGGCACATGTGACGTCATAACCAACCAGGGATCGTTTTTGATTGCATCACTCACGGAGGCCTTCTGGGGCAATTTAAATGTTTAATAACTAAATAAATTAACATTTGCCGGAAAAAAAATCAGATTTTCGGTTTTAAGAGAGAATTTCCAATAAGTTAGGTATGAAAATAAAATAAAAATATGATGTGCTGTAATTGTTATTTATGATTGGTTTCTTTTTCAGGCGGCATTCTACGCCTCATTGGCTGGCCCCTCGGGAGCTGGCTCTTCTGGAGCTGGTCCTTCAGGGGGCCCGGTACACATGATGGATATTTCGACGCAGAGAAGCTCCGTCACTCCCGCTCATGGCGGTGGACAAAGGTCATCCCTCTTGCGGACGCCGCAGAGGTTGTCTCTGCCTCTTGCAGACAGGGGGAATCTTTGTGATGTCTGCAGAGTGGACCTTTCCGTCATACGGGAGCTTGATGAGAGTCTTTCTCCTGGACGACATGCATCTCTCGATGACCTGCGCGAGAGGCTAAACACCTCTCGTCGTAACGAGGCAGCTGCCCTTGAACGAGCTGAAAGGGCAGAGCGGGAAGTTGAGTATTTGAGAAACCAGCTGGCTCTGGGTGTGGGAGGAGTCGGGGTTGACGATGGTGCGGTAAGTGATGGACCTGGTGGGAGAAGTGGTCAAGATGAAGTGAGGCAGGTGAGCGAGCCAGATTCAGTTCGTGGCTCAAATCCCAGCCCTTCGTCTTCTCCATCTTCACCTGCCAGCAGTTCACCTTCTGCACCTGTCCCTCGAACTCCAACACCACCTCCCCGCAGACGTCCTAGGAATCCTAGGAGTACCCAGCTTGCCATGCTGTTATCCGATTTCTCGTACTCGGCCCCGCCGTCTCAAGGTCAGTTGGACGATGCACGTCCGGTGTCTGCCAGACTGCGACGTCCAAATCCCTCTGTGGTTTACCGTGAGCCAAGGCTGCGCCCACTCCGCCGCCGGAACAGGTGAGTCTTTTTTTTTTCCATTTTAAAAACTCCAAATAGTAAAATTAAACTTTTTTTAATGAGGGTGCTGAATCATAAATTACTTACATTTTAGTTACTTAAATTAACTATTTTTTTTTTTCATTTTCATTTTTACCTTTGTCAAAATTCTAAGCAAACTTTTTTTTTTAATCAAATGAACATTTTTTAATTGTTTTGTAAAGAACCTGACTGATTTAAAATGCAATATAAGTTTTTTCTTTGCTTTTAAGGAAATATTCTTGTTTACTAGGTATTTGATTTCCCGTTTACACAAAAAATATTCTTAGAAATCAAAATTAAATTTTTTGAGTGATTAAAATGTAAGTAAATTTATGTAAATTATTTTTCTTACATTTAATTCAAAATTAATATTATGATTAACTTATAAATTTAACGACTTTTAATGTGTCAATCAGCCGGAAACCATCAAACAGTATGATAAGGAGCTTAATTTTTACATGAAGTTTAGTCGGTGGTAGAAATAAAAAATTATTACATTTAAAAAAAAATGAAAGTTTTTTTGCTTAAGAATTACTATGAAATACTGATTTTAAAAAAATTTAAAGTTTATTGATTTTCTTTTAAAAGACCTAGATTCAGCACCTTGAATAGTGAACAAAACAACTTTTTAGGCATTCATTGGTTTTCGTTTTTTTTAAGAAAAGAAAATATTAGAAACAGTTTTATAAGTTTTTTCTATAATTGTCTCCATTTAGTATTTATTATCAGATATATGAGCTGTGAATTTATTTGTATTAAACAAAAGTGTTCTGATGAATTCTTACAAATGCCCTCAAAAGAAATTGAATTATTGAAATTATTGACCATTTTCAGATATCACATAATTTATTTCACTCACACAAGATCCCTATTTTGCTTTTTTGAAGTATGTTGAACAGTCTTACTTTCCTTCATGGAATTTTGTACTACGAAGCATTGTTTTATATTTATTATCTTCTCGTTTGTTTACCTTGTTTTATGTTAATTATCTTTCTAAAGTATTCATATCGTGAACATTATAAGAAAAAATATAACGTAAAAAATAAGTTAATATCAGATTTTTCTGAATTAGAAATCTAATATTTTAATACAAAAAACGACTAAATACTCAAGTGCAGAATCAGTAAATGGAAAATATTTCTTTGTCCAAAACTAAAATCTAGATTAAAAAAAATTTGATTTAGACAGTTGTTTACAACTGCTTTTATTTATTTCACTTTTGGTACTTTACGTAAAAAAAAGAAGGAAAAAAAAACGTGTTTCCAACATTGTTTATTCTCACAAAGAATGTTTCATGAAATAATGAATTTTGGAAAAATGTGAAGTGGTCTCCAGATGGAAACGAAGCTTTGCACGAAGTTTTTGTTTTATTCCAGTTCCTTACAACTATATAAAAAAGCAACAAAAAAAAACTTAACCAATGAAAATCAAAATTTTTTTTTTAGCTCATTAAATATAAAACCTAATTTTTACAAGCTCTTGCTAAAGAGAGGGGGGAAAAATAAGTTGATAACGTAACACATTCAAAATGGCTGGTATGGCTGGTATACGCTGAAAATAATAGATTCAGATTATTATTAAAAATGAGGGGTTTAATAGAACAGGATGCATCAACTGAATGAAATATCTTGATCAAATATTGGCATTCACTATTTCTATACAAATTTTTTTGCCAACATTGACGATTTTTAATCGCATTTAATTTTTTGATTCTAAATTCGCTTTTACAAATTACATGCTTTTTCTGGATAACACTTATTCTCACGGATTTAAAAAGAACTTCATAAATGAAATTTTTTTTATTGTTTTTGATATCCATTTAATATTTTTAAATGTATTTCAGCCAGTCAAATTGTTTTAAAACAATCTTATTTTGAAGAGAGAAAGAGCAAAGAAATGTTATTTTATTTATTAAAAAAAGCATTCCAAGAAAGAATAGATTTTTGAATTTAACATTTTTTTTTCAGTTGCGACAATCTTTTAAAATGGTAACAGAAACTATGTAAAGGTTAAGTACCGTTATACTTTACATTTATATGAGTATTCTAAAATATATTTTCCTTATTACCAGATGTTGAATTGTAATGAAAAACTGATTCAAGGACAACCATAAAACTTTAAATGCTATTTTATATATTTCAATATAATATATTTAATTAAATTGAAATATATTTCAGTACACTTAATATTCCTTTCAGAAGCAGTCTTGTAAATTAACACATTCATTTAGCTTGTTAAAAAAATGCATAGCATTAAAAAGAAAAATGCTCTGAGTGAAACAAAAAAAAAATTTCGCTCAGCAAAAAAGAAAAGAAAAAAATTAACTAAATTTTTTTGTCATAATATAATTTTCTCCTTTTTTAAAAAAAGAAGAAAAATATTTGGAGGACTTTAGTCCTTTAAATAATGAAACTCTTTTTCATTTTTGTTACAAAAATTGTTAGACGAAATAAAACGTCTGTATTGATGAATGTGATAATTTCTTCCGTAGACTCTAGAATTTTTTTAAAATTTTCTCTTTCTATAATTTAAATTTTCCTTCAGAATATTTTTAAATAGTTTGCATTTAGCTTCAGAAAGAAAATTTTTTTTATACATTGCACAACTTTGCAACAAAAATTATTCATTTATTTCATTATTTTTTAATTAATGACTTGCAAACAATGTCATTTTAATAAATGACTTTTGACTGTTGTATAACACTGTTTCATATTTTTAAGAGTACGAAATGTTAATTGTGTTTATTGAGCTATCAGGCTTTTAAAATATTGTATTTGCCATAACCTTTTTTGCTATTTTGAAGAATTGCTTCTCTAACTCAATTTCAAGAATTTTGTCTTATTTTGTTAATATTTATTGCCTGATAGAAAAGTTTGAATTTTTATCTAAATGTTCACTGGAGGAGGTCAGAAGATAACAGGAATTGAATTTGGTTCGAGATCAGGTAATGTTGGTGGTTCGCCTGGATCTCTTTCATAACTTATATATGAACATTTCATATAAGCTACCCAGTTGATTGATGAACTGTTGATTGATTGATAAATATCAATTTATCATTGTCATTTGGTCTTTGAAAGAAACATTTTAGGCGAAGTTTGTGGCCCTGGAAAGGAAAGTAGCGTATGGCAAAATTTTTTTAACAGTTATCTCTACAAAACTTTTAAAGAGCCCTGCATCGCTCAAATCATTAAAGCATGCCATATGAGATGGCTTGGAAACCTGAAAAGATTAGATGACTCCAACCTTGCAAAGAGGCTACTTGTCAACCCTTTGGCACCAGGAAAAGAGCCAGCCAGGAGGTGGCTGAGTTACAAAGAAAAACACACTTGGTGTGCTAGCTGACAGAAACTAGACAGAACTGGCAGAAATAGTGTTAACTGACAGAAACTGTGTTAACTGACAGAAACTGTGTTAACTGACAGAAACAGTGGTCTCAGATGGAAAGTGATGACGGAGCTGACCAGGATGGCCCTGATCTCTTCTGGGCTGTAGTGGCGATGAAGAAAAATTGATTGATTCTTCAATTACCATGAGATTGCACGGGTTCATTCCTGTAAAATAAAGCATGAGACATTACCATCGAGTGAATTACGATTCATGATGTAAAAAACAGGAAGATAAGACTTGCCAAGGTGGAAGATAAGACCTGCCAGGTGGTGGCTGAGTTTTAAAGAAAAACCCACATGGTGTGCTAGCTCACAGAAACTAGACAGAAACAGTGTTAACTGGCAGAAACAGTGGTCTCAGATGGAGAGTGATGACGGAGCTAACCAGGACGGCCCTGGTTTCTTCTAGGCTGCAGTGCCGATGAAGAAAAATTGATCGATTCTTCAATTACCATGAGATTGCACAGGTTCATTCCTGTAAAATAAAGCATGAGACATTGCCATGGAGTGAATTACGATTCATGATGTAAAAAACAGGAAGATAAGACTTGCCAAGGATCTTATTAATGTGAGCCTCCTCTGCCTAATAAAAACAGCAGCAAATGAATGGTGAACTGAACCATTACTTTTTAAGAATACTTTTTTCTCATGACAAATCTGTGGCTGTTAACTTTTTTTTTACTTTAACGATTCCTCCTCATCTCAATTCTGGATAGATTTGATTGAACTATTAATGATAGCTAAAATTTTATAGTACTCTTAAAATCTACTCAATATTACATTTTGTGTGATGCATTTTTTATTGAAATCACTGTGTATAGAATTACCAGTTTGCAAAAAAAAGAATTATGAAAAAAAAAAGAAAAAAAAAAGATTGAATGAAATCAAATAAATTGAAAAAAAAAGAAGAAAAAAAAGAAAACTTTAAAAAAATTATATATATATATATATATATATATATATATATATATATATATATATTAAAAAAAAATAATATATATACTTAAAAAAAAATGAAAAAAAAAAATATGCAAAAAAAAAAAAAAAAAAAAAAAAAAATATGCAAAAAAAAAAAAAAAAAAAAAAAAAAAAATGCAAACTGGATATAATTGTTTTTCTTTTCAAATTATGTTACAATTAATTTTATATTGTCTTACCTTCAAGCTTCTAACTCCATAGTTTGAAGCTTCGAATTGTCTAAGCTTCTAATTGTTTGCAAATAACTTCAAATGTATATTCTTGTTCTCATAAAAAAATGTGATGTTTGCAAGTCATTGAGAGTTTCAGAATTTTTTTTAACTCTCAATTCATTAATAATGCATTAATTTAAGTTGAATTAACGGTTTGCAAATTGCAGAACAACAGTTTTAAAGATTTTTTTTTCATGAAGATTCATAAATTTATTTCATTGAATCATAAATATTAAATTTTCTTTTTCCTTTCTCTATAAAAAAAATTCTTTTCTTCATTTTTTTTTAAAAATCAATTAATTTTACTCAAATATGTATTATATAAGAAAAAATGCTCTTAGAAAATAATCAAAGTAGGAATAAGCAACATGTTACTTTATTTTTCATCACCATTAAAATATAAATTTTTAATTTCTGTAAACATTTAATTTCTAATAAAAAAAATTATGAATTATAATATATATTTTGAATTTCAATTTCAAATATTGCTTATATAGACTGGATAAAACTGAATATTAACCCTTAACTGTCCAAAAATATTTCAGGCTTACTCTTCTCCACCAATTGCGGAGATAAAAATTTTATTGTTAAAATTTGTTTTTAATTATTATTGTAAAGATAAATTGTAATATTAATTATGCAAATTCTTATACTTATAAAAATATTTAAAAGTAATAAGGAGTTGTAAAGATTTTGAAGTAATTTTTACCACCAAATTAGTATCTTTGTCCCAGTTGCCATTCCACTTAGAGAGCTGTCCGTTAAGGGTTAATTGGTTTCACATCTAAAATTTAATTATTTAATTCTTTATTATTTTGTAAATTTTGTTATCTAATTTTAAAATATTAATTGCAATTATTTATAATTTTTTTACAGAATTATGAGTTTCAGGTTTATCATTTTAAATCATTAATACTTGTACTGAAATATATTTCGTAAAAAGAATATTATAAAACATGAAATCAAGACATTTGAATACTAAAAAAATGTCTGCGAATATTATATGGTCTATGAATAAAAAAATGCATAAGAATTATTAGAATCTTTGAATCAGTTTAATTTTTCAACATTTGTTGTTAGTTAATCAGATAGAATATTTTTAGTTAGCTGGTGAAAATGCAGCTGAATGGTTAGTAAAAGTAAATACTAGTTAAACTGTTAGGAAAGTTTCAACTTTCATAGTTGAGTTTTTTCTTAAAAATTATAAGTGCTTAACCTTTTAAAAGTGGACGTTATCTTTCCTTTTTTCAAAAGTTTTAAGGTTCGAAAGTTCGAATGACAATTTATCATTTTAACTTATTAGTGAGATTCAGCAACTAAATTATGTTAAATTTTAGTAATTTTTATTTTTCTAAGACTTTAAAATGCTCGTCATGTGTTTTTGTTTTATAGATTTTATAAATATATTTGAATATATTTATAAAATCTGAAGGCATCTTATTAACTTTTATTTGTTTGAAAAATTTGATTTTTGTTATTATGGTTATGGTTGAAATACACAAGTATATAAAAAAATATTAAATGCTATATCTATGATTTAAATTCATAAAATCTTCATTCTGATAATTGTTATCTGATTTGAATCAGGCTTCAGTAAACACTGATTCCTGCAGATTGAGTCAATTTTTCCAGTGAGACTATTCAATCCGCTATAAAATCAAATTCGAGATTTTAAATTACTAATCAAATTAGTTAGTGAATGTCAAAATTGACCATGAGTAATTCTCACGGCTTGAATAAAAACTTTAAGTGTGCTCCGATTCAACAACACAAGCCAGCTATGTTGAAAAATAGATATTTGCATGGCTTTTTTTTTAATAGAAGATTCTGAATTAAAGATTGACAAATTGTGTCAGAATTACTTAACAAAGAAAGAGTTTTAAAATTTTTGTGTGACATCATACTTTCTTGTGCAAAGCATTTATTCAGCGTGTTATTAAATTTCCCTAATCTGCACTTGAACTGATTTCTGAGATAGCTTCTATGAGACATTTCTCTTTCGGTTCGTTTACTGAAATCCTCTTAATTATGACCATGGACTTGCTGGTATAGCTAATTTATTTCATGAATTTGGGTTATATATTTATTTACAATAAATCACAAAAATATACATGAACGGTAGAATATAATTTTCCGGAGCGCTACTGTTCCCTTCTAGTTCATACATTCTCTCTCATAGTTCAGCTAATACTAACTAAAAATCCTCTTTCTCACAAGAAAAAGTCCTTCTCTCCAACCCCAATGTAGGGGACGGCACTTCCCTTTCCTTCTGACCCTTAGGTCAGGGGTCAATCAGGATCCTGACACCTCCCCTCATCTAGTTGGACCTACTTTCCTGGTCGTACGAGTGAAACCTAAAAACAATGCTAGCCCATCCCTGCACCAAAAAAACAATAAGACGCACACATTTCCGCGCGCAAAAGAGATTGGCCTCATCGTACATCAATAAACACCAAAATTACACTAAGTACACTTAACAAACTAATAAATACAAAATCAAAACATAGTATAAAAGCACCTAACATTTTTACAATCAAAACATTAAAATCACTTTTATCGGGCCAAAAATAAAATATCCATGACAAAATCTCTTTATCACATTCCATAAAAATAAAATCCTTAAAGTCATTTCCAAAATCCCTACCAAAAAAAAAAAGAAAAGAAAATAGTAATTAGCATACAAAATTAAACGTCCAAACTGCCCAAACGTCCACTCTTTCATGTGCATCGACCTAATCCCCTCGAACAAATCACTTTCCGTAGTACTCCCTCTATGATTTCTTAAGTGGCTAGCTAACTCTTTTGCTCTATTTTTCCTTTCAGAACCTTCTCACTCCACCCTTCACCTCCTTTCCTTCAAATCCAAAATCAAACTTTCGGGACTCCGGCCTCTCCGCTGATTCCCCGGCGCCTAAACATCCCACCGATTCATTTAAATTGACAAAAGGTTTAAAATCCTGGGTTTTACTTTCCTCATCCTGTTAACCGCTGAATCCCTAGTATAGTACATCTTATCCACTCTTGATCATATTCCCGTTCTCGTTTTAACCATTCCAGTTCACGTATCCTTCTATGCAACTCCCGTTTCCTACCTTCTCTTAATTCTCGTTCCTGCTCTTTTTTCCTCTTTATTCTATCCTCGCTTTCCCTATCTTCTTTTAATTTTTGTTTCTCATTTTCCCTATCTTCCGTTAATTTTCTTGTTCCCCGTTTCCTATCGTCTATTAATTTTTGTAATTCCTTCATACTAACCTCATGCTCCCGTTTCTGTTTCCGTTTCCACTCCTCTTTAATTCCCCTCAAAACCTCTTTAGTATATTGCTCATCGTAATCCGAACTCCCGGTGATCACTGCTTTTAACTCAACAAGCTTGACGTTCTCGGGACCCGTTAGCCCCAGCTCCTCAGCTAGAGCTATCAGATCTTCCTTTTTCTAATACTAACCAAAAATTCTTTTTCTAATACTAACTAATACTAACTAAAAATCCTTTTTCTAATACTAGCTAATACTAACTAAAAATCCTTTTTCTAATACTAGCTAATACTAACTAAAAATCCTCTTTCTCACAAGTCCTTCGTTCCACCCCCAATGTAGGGGACGACACTGTCCCCTTCCTTCTGACCCTCAGGTCTGGGGTCAATCAAATGCGTGGGAGAGGAATCAGGATCCTGACAGCTTCTAATATAGAAAATAGAAAAAACAATTCAGAAACATGTTTTTTTTTTCGTAAAAAAAATATTTATGAAGCAGCATTTGTGCTTCCGAAGTGAGTCAGTAATGTTTTTACTTAAACGCAAAAGATATCAATTTAGTATTGAACGATTATTTCTTTCAAAAGAAATATCTTCTTAAAGTAAATAAAAAACAATATTTTTTTAACTGAATACTGAAAAATACTTCTGTAACTAGCAAAGCTTTTAATACAAAGATCAGTTGTAGATATTTCTATGAATAAAAATTGTGATAACTTTCAGTTCTCGAACTTTCACAAATATAATTTCATAATTTCAAATTAAATGAAAATGTTTGAAAATTGATGTAATTTTATCTAGCAAAACACGTAGTTTAGATCATCACACGGAGAGATACTTTCATATAAATTGTCGAATAAGCCACTTCAAAACTAGAGAGTTTACCTTTATACAGAATAAAAAGGAATTTCAGAACCAAGTATTGAAATCCCAAACTTTAGTTAATTGATCGTATTGCACGCGTTACTACGCTGACATAAAATGAATCGAAATGAAGGCTGTTCAACCTTTGCTTGATTTGAATGTAAAAATCCGAGTTTGTTTTTTTTTATCTTCAGTTTGTAATAAAAAAGAAAAGCATTGTACTTTCAACGATTTTACATGTTTTAAATGCAAAGTTGAAACAAAATTATAAAAAAAGTGAATTGCGTTTTTAAATTACAAATTCTTTGATTTATTTAAGAAACTAACTTAATTTAAAGAATTTATTAATTATGTTTTATATAAATTTTTTTTAAAAAAAACCTTTAAAATACCAATATTTCTTTCATATAAAGAAGTGTAAACCAATCTACAAATATTTAATTATTTTTTTTAATAATCAATATTTCTATGTAAATTGTCCAGGTGTATTTTTTACAGTTTATAGACCTCAACAATTTTAAAATAATATTAAATCTTCATATTAAATGCTTAGAAAATTGAAAATCCGCGTACTTAATATTTAAAATAAATTATTTATATTCAATATAAGTTAGAACTATTGAACTCAATATTTATAATGAATTTAATGTTTTTTGAATTAGCTTTTTCTTAATGGAGACAATTATATTTTTTTTTTGAAATTATATTAGATATTTTGTTGTGTGAGAAGTAATTCTAAAAATTACTTATTAAATTTATATTTAAATTTTAGTTTATGTTCCTAACTGTCTCACTTGCTACACGGCTTGAGTATTTCCTTTAGAAATATTTAGGTTTTGGAAACTTAAAAAAAAGATTGTATTTTTCAATCTCATAACGAAAGTGCCAACTTGTATTTATTTTTGAATTTTCATATACCCACTGAATTTTTTATATTCAATCAAATAGTATATATAAAAAAAGTTCTTTTCAAGAAAGACTGAAACCAGAGGGGCCAACTATTGCATTTATCCTTAATAATTATAATTTCACAGTCAAAATTTGGATTTAATGGTTGAATAATAAAAATTTACTTTTTTAGAATCTCAGTAATAATCAGTGTAAAATACGTTTTTTTCAATATAATAATTATAGTCTAATAGTAAATTAATATAATTATAGTGTATAATAATAATTATAGTGTCTTGTAGAATAGTAAATTAATGTAAATTTTTATTATTTAAAGAGTTAACTATAATATAGACTTTAAAATTGCGCAAATTTGCATTCCTTAAACGCTAACTACATACTTTATTGAATTATCGTACTTCTGATTGAATGTTGGCACCTCTGGTATTTTTTTAAGAATTGAATTAATTGGTATTTTTTTAAGAAAGAATTGAGCTATTTGGAGTTTTTAAAATTTCTACATTTGTTATTTATTTATGTTTATAGTTAATAATTTGACTTGAAAGCATACAGAAAAAGTAAATTGCTGAAAAATTGAAATGTCAAAAAAAAGATATGGTAACCAGCAATTTAAGAAAAAAATAAATAAAAAAAAAAAAAAAATAAAAAAAAATAAAAAAAAAAATAAAAAATAAAAAAAAAATTTTAAAAAAAAAATTATAAAAAAAAAATTTCTTAGAATTTTAGTTTTGCAATTATTTTGGTGAAAATACCGATAAAGGAAATTTCACAAATTATAATTCAATATTTCGAACAGGCTAGTTCATGGCCAGTTAATCCATCCTAAAAATTCCTTGGCTCAACCTTGAAATGTTTGATTCCAAAAATTTTATTTTTATATAATTTTTAGAAGAAGATAAATCTCTTCTAGACCATCTAAGAAAATCTCAATTTTCCCCTTTACCATTAGTGACTACTTTATTATTTCCACAAAAGATTTTTTTTTCTCGCATGTTAATTCCCGGAGCTGGGAATGAAAGCTAAGGCATGCGTTGCAAATTAAAATTATCTTCATATTCTCCACACAAGCCGTTTGGTTTTACCCTCGAAAAGTTGCATTTTCTTAGAATTTACTTCTTTTCATTGTTTTCGTCCCAGAATCCATAGTGAGAATTCTTTATTTGCTTAAAATCTCGTTTTTTTTTTTTTTTTTTTTTTTTTTTTGGCCTACATTGAAAATTTTTTCTTAAACTTAATTTAAAATCTTTTTCTTTAAATTAATATCATAAAAATGGATTTTACATTTTGTGTAAACTAACGAAAATATAATTTTGCAATGAATAAATAATGAAACTATCAATATGATATGTAATCTTATTTTTTCTCCAATAATGTATCTTCCAAAAAAATTTAATTTGAAGAAATTTACTTTAAAAGGAGAGGTACTGAATTTAAAACCTGGATTTATTCTTTTATAAATTAGAGAGCACAAAGTCCTGCTCGCTACCAGTCATCAATCTCGGTACTGCTTTCGAAGTCCCTTTTAGCTTGCTTTCCTTTGTTAAGTGCCTTAAGAATTTATTCTTCCATATTTTGATATAATTACGAAGCTACTACCGATAACGAAACTAAAAGTCAGGATGCTAGATTGAATAGTTATGAGTTCACAAATATGCATTCTGGAATAGTTAATATTAAAATATCTGGTCTCCTACAAAGGCTGTAAAAAATGTTCACAAATTGTTAATTTAAAACAAAAACAATAATTTAACAAATTAATACCTCTGGGGGCACTGGATGGGACATCGATCGCTCTGTGATTCAGGTCAAAATTACAATCTGTGGATATACGAATGGGTCCGCCTAATAAACGGGTGTGACGTATGGGTGTGGCAGAAGACGAATTCTAGGCCACTGGAAAACAAGAACAATCGCAATCATCTGCCTAAACAGGCAAACCAGAGAGAGAGAGTGATGGCACTATAAAGAAAATGAAACGCATTTTCAAAAATAGGAAATAAAATAGAAATCATATCGGTTTACGTTGTGAATGCATTATTTTCCTGAGAAAACACTTGATACCAAGAGACTGTCGAAGATTATATTTTAGGACGGTTTCCAATATTTGTAAGCTAAGGAATCCTAACTGATTGAGCTTATTGTGGCAATTTTATTTTTTTAAGTTTCAGTTCGGGAGTTTAATAATAATAATAATAATAAATCTTTTTCCGCGAATCTACTAACCGAAAAAAAGACTATTATTTCGAAAAGATTTAATGTGTAGAATAAGACATTTTGAGTTGCTAATTTGTTCTGAAAATAAATAATTAAAATCATGAATTAAAGTTTATACTGGAAAATGATTAGCAGAAATATCCTGATAAAACGTCTTGGGGTCGGCGTCTATACATTAGCATTTGAGTTTTAAATTATTGAAAATTAGCATTATTACTATCTTAAATTGATACCAAGTTTGACCAAATAAGCCAATTGACACCAAATCAGGGTTTTAAGGTGCAGCCTTCGTATTCTTACAAAAGCTGACTCTTATCAGAGAGAAAATGGTCACTAAACTTTACAATTTACAAATGCATAAAATGTCCCTTTTTGCAGGGGCGTAAGCGATAAGCTTTCCTAAAATTTAAGAAGCTTAAAAAATTATGTGACAAACATTAATTATCGAAGCAATAAAAAATAAGAACTCTCTTGAATAAAAATTCTCTTGAATTCTCAATTGTGCGTGGGTTCGAACCCCGCCTGCCGAAGACTCCCCGTGTAGTAAATGGTGACTGATGCACGTTAAATCTGTCGAGTCACAAAGTCCTCCATGTTCCTATAACAAATCAATACCTCTGGGGGTACTGAATCGGAGATGGATCGTTCTCTGATTCAGATCAAAATTACGATCTGTGGATGAATGAATGGGTCCGCCCTATAAACGGGTGTGACGTATGGGTGTGACAGAAGTCGAATTCTTGGCCATTGAGGGCGTCACTGGAAAACAAGACCCCTCTGCCTTAACAGGCATACGAGAGAGAGAAATACTTTACTTACTTGTTCTATTCAATACTCAAGAAAACTTCTCTTTTCTACAAATGTAAGTTTTCATGTATGCATATCTTAAGTCAATTCTTGTCAATTTGATTAAAAATGAAGAAGAAAAAAAAGGTATTTCTGGTTATTAAGAACGAACACTTTTTAGAATACTACACACGATTATCGATTCCGCGCTTTGAAAATAGAATAAGTAAAGGGACAAACTCATCCTCATTTACGTTACACAGTGAAGAAAAGCACGAAAATCTGTCGTCACAAAGAGACTCAAATTCTGACTACCACTGAGACTTTATCAGAGTGATCAGGACCATCATCTATCGATGTGATTCCGGTCGCCTCTTAGGGATTCCCTGACTTATCCGGCAACTATTTGAACTCGCTTGTCATTTTAGAGGTGTCACACAAAGAGATGAAAGTAAAAGAAGCACGTGCTTTCGCTGGTAAATTTAGTTTTGTAATATTTAATTTTTAAACTAGCTTTGAACAATTTTAGTATCTCACAAATGTAGTTATGCACAGTACACATACTCAAAAATAGTCGCCAAAACTGTTTGCACACATTTATCCCATTGCGGCACTGGCCGATCTATTCCATCTTTGAAGAACCTAGTAGGCTGCTGTCGGATCCAGGCCTGGACCCAGTCACACACGTCGTCGCCCGTTGTGAATCGATTTCCGCGAATAGCTTGTTTCAGAGGTCCAAAAACATGAAAGTTACACGGTGAAAGATCTGGGCTGTACGGTGGGTGTTCCAGCGTTTCCCACTGAAACTCGCTGTTCCTGCTTACTCGCCTGCATGTTCCGTAGTGGACGATAACTTGTGTGACCACTTTCTCTTCGACGTGCAACAACACTGTCTGTTTGCAACGTCAAACGTTGCGTATGCGTCAGTCTCTCTACCAATAGATAGTGCCGTCATACACGCAGTTGTGTGGTGCCCCATTAGGTCTAATGCAAAGTTAGACGCACTGACCAGGTTTCATTTGAATGAAACTCATAGATCGGAACAACCTAGCATTAACCTATTACCTATCCTTAACTATTTTATTCGTTTCAAACAGTTGTCTGCTGTGTCCTATACAGTGGAATAGAATGATTTTGCAAAACGTTTGTCTTACATTAACGTTTTTTTCCTTACCGATTTGTATGTAGATTTTTGAATGTGAAGCGCAAAAAACAAACTGCAAAATCTTTCCATTAATGAGGTCCTTGTTAAAATAGCAGCATTTTCTGTTTGAAATATGATAAATTTAATATTTATTCTTAACATTTCTTTTAAAAGTTACATTCTTGTCAAAATAAGTTTTATGCAATACGAGGAAATAAATCAAAGAAGCTAATTATAAAACACTGAGATATTTTCCCCTCTTAATAATAGCATTATCTAATAATATTTTTTTTAAAACTTTTTGTCGTTAAGCAGTAATAAATAGTAACCGAATTTCAAAAAATTAAGATAGTTAATCACAAAAACCTATATTATTGCTAAGAAAAAAAAAATTCTTTAACTTTCCTAGTTGTATACATCACACTAAATTTTTACATTTCATTAAAATATAAGTACTTAAAATTGAAATGAGAATAAATTAAAAAAAAATGCCTGCTGCGTAATAAAGAATTATTTTCTTTAAAAAGTAACCAACTATATCGCCAGGATCAAATTTCAAGTAGTTCTAAAAGTTTCAGTTTTTTTCTTACATAAATATTTCGCCTTTTCTGAAAATTCAGTCTTTGAAATAAAATAATTATATTTATTTCCGATTTGATATATAGACATAATATATCGAAAGATATATAGAAAATTCAAACTACGTAGCTGCCAACCCTTCCACATATCTACTTATTATAGCTATTAGCTTTTACGAGCAGAAAATAAGATTTTCCTCATTGTTACCCGTCCGCTAGATAGCTCGTATTTTCGTAATCCAGACGTCTCTGAATTTTAATATCAAACATCGATTTTCGTATTTACCTGATTTAAAAGTTGCGATTCTTATTCACGCGATTTCAATATCGTTCATTGCAATTCTTATTTACGAGATTTAAAACTTCAATATCGCGACTTGTGTTGAGGCGTTTTCAAAATTCTATGCAATAATTCGTATTCCAATGTCGTGATTCGTTTTCGCTGTTGTAATATCCAACATCCATTTTCGTATTTAATCAGCTACCAGTCCTGTTAGCTACCAGTCTTCAATCATTAGATATGGGTTCATAAATATGCGTGACATTACAATTAATCTGCTCCTAAACAAAGTTGAATTTTAAGTAAAGTTTATGTTCGAAAGTAAGACTCCGTAGCTGCAAAAGATTATATTTCTATTGCATATGAATTACAAAAAATAAAAAATTTAAATTTTTTTAAGGAAATAATCAGTTTGGACGTCATTACCTAATTTTCTCTTAATTAAAGTACAGTGAATGTTATCCAGCTCGCTATCACTAATCAACAGCTTTATGTTAAGAAATTTAAAACAAAAATATTATATGCAAGCGTTTAGCAACTAAAACTTGAAGTTCACCTAAAAAAGGCCTTATTTTGATTTCTTGTCCATTTATTTATTCTTTTACTTTTTTGGGGGCCATAATAAAGTTTAAATTTTTAAAAGGCCGGGATAGCCTGGTTCATAGGGTCATGTCCAAAAGGTCATGGATTTGATCCTTGCGGGTCGAAGACTCCCCGTGTAGTAAATGGTGACTGGTGCACCATAAATCTGTCGAGTCACAAAGTCCTCCATGTTCCCATAACAAATCAAAACCTCTGGGGGTACTGAATTGGAGATTGATCGTTCTCTGGTTCAGGTCAAAATTACGATCTGTGAATGAATGAATGTATGTATGGTTCCGTCCTATAAACGTGTTGTGTGTGACTGAATTCTTGGCCATGAATGGCTCCACTACAAATGCTATGCAAAAGTTTAAAAAAAAATCGCAATTTTAGCTATACGCGACGCAAAGAATTAATTTATATCTTTGAAATAAATTAACTAAGAAAGTAATAATCACAGCAATTAAATCTTGATATCGGTATGTTCTCAAAACGTTCCTGTAAAAGTTTAATATTGATCATGAAATAGCTTTTCCGTTATGACAGTCAGAAGCCTGGTTGGTGATATTTTCCAAAATAGCAATGACTTTTTTTTAACGTAAGGAAAAAAAGCTATACAAAAGCAATTGTTCTGAGATACTTTGACTTACTTTGATAATAGGTTATTTTACTTTTCAAAATTAAGTTACATTTTCAAAAAGTTTTTGCCAACAGAAAATTTTGTTTAAGAATATTTTTGTACTACTGTGTATGTTATGAATAAAACATAAAAGTCTCAATAATTTGCTATTTTTCCTGTTGTAATTTAAACATTAAATTAAAAACGTAAAGCATATTGTAAATTAACCTGTTCATAAAACTTGATCTTTCTGCAATTTTATAATAAGGGAAATTTTGTAAGAAAAATAGAAGGACTAGGAGCATTTATACTTTTTTTAAGTAGCGGTATTTTCACAACCTGAAACTGTTACTGCGTATTGTTTCCAGGCAGATATTAAAAAGCACTAATAGTCCGTTGGCCGAAGTCTCAAAAATAGTTCTAAACTAATTTTCATCCTGACATTTGAGAGACAATCTTGACTGAGAAACATAAATTCAAAAAGTTCCCCGAATTCTAACTGTCTATTAATCGATAGTTATCAAAGTAATAAGGAACTGTTTTGTTTTAACAAATTCGGAATTTATCCTGAGAATATCCGAAAAGAAACGTACTTCGACGAATCAGAACAAAAGCAGTTGTCTGTCTATTACAATAGCCTTCCCGTTCGTTCTGGTTTATTGTACGCTAAAACACTTTACTTAATTTTATTATAAGTACTTTCAAATTTTTATACTATAATACTTATTTAGAGATATTAAAATCTCGTTTTTTCCCTCCTTAATCATGATGATCATATCAGATGATTTGTTAATTCAATATGAAAAGGAGGACTAAAAGCCTTCAGCAATCTCAGACTATGACAACTATAGTTTTATGATGAGGGGACATGATACTAATTTTCGTATACTAATTAATAATTTTCGAGTTTTTTTTAAACAAATCCTCTGTGTAAAAATGTGAACTTTCATGAACCTTTTTAGAATTGCTTGCTACCCTACAGAAAGTAATCTGATTTTCTTTGAAAATATGATATTTCCCCCTTATTTATTACAATGATATTTATGTTCTTTTTATTTCAGATATCACTTTAATTTTTATAAAGAAAAATAAATATTTCATACAAATGAGTATTTGAAATTTCGTTTGACATAAAAAAAAAAGTCCATTTATATAAGATTGAGATAAACTTTTTTAATTGAATGAATTTTAAGTGAATTTTTTTAATTTTTTTTGTGGTACACTTTGTCTTAAATCCTCTTTTACTAAAGCTTTAAAACTTTCTTTATATAAGAACAGTGTATTTTATACACTCTGAACATGCATATTGTTACATAATTTATTTTAAAAAATTCAACGAAAGTTCGTTTTTCATTATTTAAAATTTTAATGTCTTGGTACAACATTAGTTTTAAAAAGATTAGAGATTTTGAAAAAATATATTTAGCTTGTAGAATTTATTGTTTTGATTAAATAAAAAAAGGTTCTCTTATGTTATTCCAAGTAGTTTCAGCATAAAGTGTAGCAAAAGGCAAGAACAGAGTGACCTTAACAACCCTAAACAAGTAGAATATATTTTTTTATTAAGTTAGAGAAAATAATTCTAGACGATTAAACATCAATATATTTTAAAACTTGAAACTAAGCTTTGAAATATATTTATTTACATTTAAATATAGGGAAATTACTGAGTTTTCTGTCCAAATAATACCCATTATAAGAATCCTTGAAATATCTTAACTAATATCTGAAGTTAAATGTTTAAATCGGGTTTTGAATTTGCACTAAAATTCACAAAGATGTTCAATGCTTTAATACAAATTTGTCGAAATTCTTGATGCAGACTCTACGGAGCAAAACTACATAAATTCCTTTAAATTTCATGATTTGTGTTTAGTTTAGTCAATTGTTTTTCTTATTTTTTTATATAGCTTAAAATACCATGTACATCTACAGTCAAAAACAAAATAAAAGCAAAAAAAAAGTTTTTGCTTTCTTTCTGCCTAATAAGAGCATATTAATAAAAAAAAATTTTTTTTCTATATTTATGCACCATTTAATGTATAAAAAAAGGTAATAATTTTGCATAATTGAAATGCCAGCAATACAAATGTGTATAACAATATTCTGGAGGAAAAAACTTTATTTTACTTATGTTGATTCGCAGTAAGTATTCTTGCTTTAGTATAATGACTATTAGCACTTGCTTTTCTGTCTTTCTAGAAGAAATTAAGAATGAAAGATTTTTGAATCTTAAAGTTTTAGACGTTTTTAAATAATTTTACAACAAAAGGATGAAGTGCTTTGAAATCTTATTTAATTTTATTTCATTTCAACTTCATTTTCTCTAATAGCATAGATCTTAGATAAATGAGCCATTAATAACAGCCTACTTTTGAAACAATACTGATCACTGCGCCTTTGTAAGTGAAAATTTTTTTTCAGTACCAAGGGCAAAGCAAAAAACACAAATAACTTAAAAAAATAGAAATACAAAGGTATAAATATGTCTATGAGAGGACAAAACATGACCCAAGTCATTGCCCTAATAGTTTTCTAGGTCCCCAATACTTTGAGAACTCTTGCGTGGACCCCCAAATCGGAGTTGTCCATTTCCTCCAAGTTGTCCATTTCTTCTCCTGTATCACAAAGTGAACAAAAAGACTTAGTTAAAAAGCTGTACGATGCAGCTAATCAGAAGAATAATACTTAATAATTAATAATAATTAATAATTGATTTTTTTTAATCTTTTTGTGACTAAAATTTTATCTGCTTGTAAAATTATTTTATCTATAATATATTACCCTTAAATATTATCAACTAATATTATAAAAATTAAAACGGAAAAAGCAATTTACACTCTTTTTGAAGCAAAGTTTATATTTTGTATTTTATAATCGGGACGAATTCTTAGGTACGTCGATGACATGGCTAAAGAAAGAATAAAAAAAAGGCTAAAGAAAGATTCCCTCCTTTGAGGAAATTCTCGCAGGGCCAAACCTCCGATTTTCGCCTGTGGCGTCACGGCGGCACAAAGCTTGAACTTTTAGTTCAGAACGGAGCATTCGGTGTAACTAACTCTAACTAAAATATGAGCATTCTTTTTTGTAACATATTATAAGACATTCGTTGTTTTCTACAATGATTTTCCTCAGTTTTTTTTAAGCGAATTACAAAAATTTAAAATTATTAACGAAATTCCAGTTTGTGTGATTGAAACTTGCAACAATTCTGATAAAAACACTAAAGGAAAAAGGAAAAATTTTCACGTGTTCCCTAAAGCAAATGAATAACTATATAAAAAATGACTACAACGTTGCAAACGAAATGACCCACTTAATGTAAAATATGCAGCAAGCATTTCTTGCAGGAAGATTACGAAGATGATATGAGAAATCGTTTGCTTCTATTGCCGATTAGAATGATTTTAAAATTTACTGCAATACCGAGAGTAAATTTGCCATTTTCTTCTATCCGGCAAGAAAGACACAAAGTGTTGGTTCGCGCATTTGACAAATTAAAAACTCTAAGCTCAAAAGAAAGCAATTTAAATACTATGAATGAAAATTTTTCAAGTATAAAAAATTGTGATAAAGGCTTTAAATTAGAAACAGAATTTAAATTACTGTAAGAGAGAATTGAAACTTTAGAAAAGGACTTAAAAAATAAAAATAAAGAGGAAAATAAAAGTCAAAATAATTAATAATTAAATTTCTTCGAATTTCATAACATCGTGTTTAATGTAGTTATTCTAAATATTTGATTTTTTTTTAATTAAATTCTTTTAAATTTAAATATCTATAAACAATTGTAAAATTTCTAATATTATTATGAACTTAAATTATTATTTTGTTTCAGAAATTGGCGTTTATGGTTGTTGTTTTCTAATGATAATAAGTATAAACAAAATGCCATTAACAGCATATTTTAAAATCTGGATTCTGAATTTAACTCAACTTTACAAATTATTGTTATCGAACAATGTGTAGCTACAAAAGTGTCGATATATGCTTTAACTTTTTTAATAATAAGAGTTAAAACGGAAAATTTTAAAATAAAGCATTTCTGCCGTCATTTACGACAACGAGTAAAATATTTTTTATTACTTTAAAATGGTATTTATTTTAATATTATGGTCAAGAGAAAAAATTTTGAACTATGCTTTTTGAACGGAAGTAGTGTGTAAATAGTGCAAAGTTTGAGTCCCGCAGTGGACAGATGGTTAAGACACGGTTCCAGAACACGGTTCCAGACAGATGGTTAAGACAGAAGTATAGTGTGACAGCTATATTTTATGTTGTACTTTGCGTGATTATTGTTTGCGCCAATTAACCCATTTTTGGCTACTTTTAAGGCTTATCGTCAATAAAGCGACTCTAAAATTCCATCTTTTTTGATAAATTATAACTATTATTATTGAAATTAAACTTCAAAATTAATTATAACTGCATAGTTATTATTGTTTTAACTATTTAAGTCCCGCAGTGGGCTGATCGTTAAGACACGGTTCCCAGCAGATCACCAAAGTCAAGCATCACTGGCTGCGGTCAGTGTGCGGGTGGGTGACCACTTAGATCAGCCTGCGTAGGGACCGAGGGTGTGCGGTATGGGTCCTGGTTAAACTGTTCTATCTTAAAGTGCTCGACTTCGCATGCAGGTCGTCGGTCTACTGAAGCGGGGGTGCCATCCACTCTGCAGAGGATCAAAATTGTGATGGCATGTCTTCGGATTATCCTCAGGGATGTTTCCCAGACCGTCGCCAATAGCCCATAGCGCAGCTCTAGTGCAACGTAAATAAATAACATCAACAGTGCAAAGTTTGAAAGTTAATATCAAGAAAAAGTCGAACTTATTTTTACAGAGAGTTTTCATTGTATCCTTGCTTGTGATCTCCGAGATCTTTTTACGGCGTGACGTCATGAGGAGGGAATTCGTAGATCTAAGAGAGGAATGCCTGAACAAGTTTCAAAACGAAAATCAAATATTGATCAACAGAGCTGTATGTTATCAATATATAAATGGCATTTAGAAGAGACATATAAGTGGTCAAATTTCAAAATTATAGGTATATATTTTTTTCCTTTCCACCAGACGTGGACACATATCTAGGTTTACGAAAGGTCTGGTCTGGCTACCAGTCCAGATCACCACAACCCTTATGTACAACCTTCACTTTTATATTTAAACACAGATGTAATGGGTTTCCAATGTACTCAAAATAATAAGAGTGCCTCTAGGTAAGTATTGCTGTAAATACTTTTATTTATGACCACATAATATAGAAGCAACAACTACATATTATATTGGGTTAAATTTTAAACAGGCTTAAATATATGGCCACTTTCAACAAAGCAACATTGCCTGTAGAGTGAGTGCCTGTGTTAAAACCTCATTGCCTGTGTTAAAACCTCATGTTAAACTGAATTTTTTATAGGGCAACATCTATTAACAAAGATAAGAGTTGCCAAAATTGTGCCTCTCCTAAATCGTACCACCACCAATTTCTGAAGAAGCAATGAATACAGAACGATTCAGAGGATAAATTCTGATTCACATGAAGATTTATGTAAAATCATTCAAGTCCTTACGTACTGGCGTTAAATTTTTATAAAGTTAATCGGTTTTGTAAGTTTTTAATCATCCTGCTTGGTGATATAGTAAAAATATAATAATGTACTTATTAGTTATTGCATCATATAATAGTTAATAAACTTATTTTTTCATATTCTATTGGTTCCTTTAGTAATTAAAAATTGTTTGAAGTTAGGAATGACACTTTGTTTAAAATGTCACGTAGTTGCCTAAATCATGTATTAGGTACTGCAATCCTACATCTTACCACTATTATTTAAGAGCATCGTATTGCCTTTAACTATTGAACAGATCAAGTTTACAGATATTTAAGCTGTTTTTCACCAAAACTACCCAAAAGTGGAGGAAAACTAACTCTGAACCGAATTTTACCCATTAAAGAATTTCTTATCTCCTAGGTAAAGATTAAAAAAAAAAAAAAAAAAGACTGCTACAATTAAGAACAATACTGATGACTTTTAATACATTTAATTAAACTGACTTTTTCACAATAAATACTTTAAATGAAACGAGAACAAATCAGAAAGAAATTATTTTATTTCAGTTATTTAAATGAGATTTAATATCCTTATAATGAGATTTAATTTCCCTAATTCAAGGATAATCCTCAGGGATGTTTCCCAGACTGTCGCCAATTGCCCATTATGCAGGTGACATAAATGAAAGTACCATCACCATATTAGAAAGAATATAAAAAAATTTTACAAAACAAAAAAACATTTTCGTGATAAGCAGTCTGGTTAATTAAGGTGATTTTGTAATTACTAGTTAGTTTTGCGATTTCTCTTTGAATATATCATATCTTAATTTTACACTTATTAAAATGCTTAAAACATATTCAGCGAAAACTTAGTTAGCGAGATTACGCGGGTAAATATATCCAACCACTCAGATTCTCTTTCGCATCTCCTAATTCAATCATACGAATTTCTCGCTCGTCATTTATACTGCAATCGATTGCCCGAGAAAAACGTGTGAATGTTAAAGAACTACATGTAAAATGAACTTCTAACGCATGGGCCAAACGCATTTACGTGCTACCGCATATGTAATCACATGCATGAGCATGACTTGCAATAGCACATGAACATCACGTGCAGTGAGGATGCTCATTTCGACGTAAATGTAATCAAAGTGCAAATTTAGACAAAAATGCGGTCCCGCAGTGGACTGATGGTTAAGACACGGTTCCCAGCAGATCACCGAAGTCAAGCAACACTGGCTGCGGTCAGTGTGCGGGTGGGTGACCACTTAGATCAGTCTGCGTAGAGACCGAGGGTGTGCGGTGTTGGTCCTCGTTAAACTGTGCTACCGTAAAGTGCTCGACTTCGCGCGCAGTTCGTCGGGCTACCGAAGCGGGGGTGCTATCCCCTCCGCAGAGGATCAAAATTGTGATGGCATGTCTTCGGATCATCCTCCGGGATGTTTCCCAGACCGTCGCCAATAGCCCATTGTGCAGCTCTAGTGCGACGTAAATTAACAACAACAATAGACAAAAATGTGAATTAAAAAAAATATCTTAAATAAATCAGATTCACGTATGCGCAAAAAGTTCTACTTATATGTAGATTTTAAAGTTTAGCACGTATATAACTGAATTTAAAGGGGCTCATATGAAGAGCAATTTATTATTCTTTTAAATTCTCTTAGCATGAGATGTATACTTATTATAAAATGAAAGAATTCATAAACATATATTATTTAATAATAGTTCAAAGAAATACTACTCTATGATCAAATATCAGAGTGAAGAGTTCCCTAAAACATAAAAAGAATAAAAAAAATTTTTTTTTAAATATTTTGTTTTTATTTTCTATATTCGTCGGCCAGCTGTCTTAAAAATACCTGATAATACATATATGATATGAGAAAGATTAAAAATTCTGAAAAAAACTGGTATTTAATGTAAGTTATTGTCTATTTGGGGAAAAGGAATTGCTCTTCTATTGCTAATAATTATTATTAATCATTTGACGGTCACTTTAACGATTTTTTAATATTCTTTTGGTTCTCAAGAGAACTTTGGTATTAATTTCAAGTCATTAGATAGGTGTGAAAATTTCTAAAAATATATACATACGCTTAAAAATATTTATTAGACATCTTTAAAAACAAATTTATCTTGTCAGTGTCACCATAGATTATTAGCACAGGGTGTCGCTCAAATCGATAATGACACAAATATGATATGAGAAGGGCGAGGAAAATTCTTTCTTGCCTACTTTTTAAGTACACTATTGTCTATTTCAGTTATAGACATTGCTCTCCTTTGCTTTCTAATTAATATTAAAGACTGCATCTGAGGGGATCATTTGGCGGACACTTAAATGATTTTTGATAATATTTAGGTTAACGCGAGAAATTTGTTATTAATTTTAAGTTATTGCACAGGTGTCAAAATTTCTAAATATATATACATATGCAGGAAAATATTTATTAGATATCTTTAAAAAAAAAATTTCTTGTCAGTGTCACTCTAGATTATTAGCACAGGTGTCGCGAAAATCGGTAGTGATGCAAATATGATATGAGTAGGGTTGAGAAAATTATTTTTGGCCTACTTTTAAGGTACGCTCATGTCTATTTCCGTTATAGGCAATGTTCTAATTTGCTTTCGAAATAATATTAAATACTGCATTGGACAGTCATTTGGCGGACACTTTAATAATTTTTTATAATTTTTCGGTTCAAAAGAGAACTTTGTTATTATTTTCATGTCTTTGAATAGGCGTCAAAATTTCAAAAAATATATACATATACTAAAAAATATTGATTAATAATCATTAAAATAGATATGAGTAGGGTTGAGAAAATTGTTATTGGCCTACTTTTAATTGACACTAATGTCTATTTCCCTTAAAGGCAATGTTCTAATTTGCTTTTTAATTAATATAAAATACTGCATTTGAGGGGATCCTTTATACATATTGGTCCCTTATACATATACTAAGAAATATTGATTGAAACATCTTTAAAAAAATTTTCTTGTCAGTGTCACTCTAGATTATTAGCACAGGTGTCGCGAAAATCGGTAGTGATGCAAATATGATATGAGTAGGGTTGAGAAAATTATTTTTGGCCTACTTTTAAGGTACGCTAATGTCTATTTCCGTTATAGGCAATGTTCTAATTTGCTTTCGAAATAATATTAAATACTGCATTGGACGGTCATTTGGCGGACACTTTAATAATTTTTTATAATTTTTCGGTTCAAAAGAGAACTTTGTTATTATTTTCATGTCTTTGAATAGGCGTCAAAATTTCAAAAAATATATACATATACTAAAAAATATTGATTAATAATCATTAAAATAGATATGAGTAGGGTTGAGAAAACTGTTATTGGCCTACTTTTAATTGACACTAATGTCTATTTCCCTTAAAGGCAATGTTCTAATTTGCTTTTTAATTAATATAAAATACTGCATTTGAGGGGATCCTTTATACATATTGGTCCCTTATACATATACTAAGAAATATTGATTGAAACATCTTTAAAAAAATTTTAATTTGTCCGTGACAACGTAGATTATTAGCACAGGTGTCGCGAAAATCAGTAGTGATGCAAATATGATATGAGTAGGGTTGAGAAAATTATTTTTGGCCTACTTTTAAGGTACGCTAATGTCTATTTCCGTTATAGGCAATGTTCTAATTTGCTTTCGAAATAATATTAAATACAGCATTGGGCGGTCATTTGGCGGACACTTTAATAATTTTTTATAATTTTTCGGTTCAAAATAGAACTTTGTTATTATTTTCATGTCTTTGAATAGGTGTCAAAATTTCAAAAAATGTATACATATACTAAAAAATATTGATTAATAATCATTAAAATAGATATGAGTAGGGTTGAGAAAATTATTTTTGGCCTACTTTTAAGGTACGCTAATGTCTATTTCTGTTACAGACAATGTTCTAAGTTGCTTTCTAATTAAAATTAAATACCGCATTTGGGGGTCATTTGGCGGACACTTTAATGATTTTTTATAATTCTTCGGTTCACAAAAGAACTTTGTTATTAATTTCATTTCTTTGAATAGGTGTCAAATTTTCAAAAAATAAATACATATACTATAAAATATTGATTAATAATCATTAAACATTTTTTTAATTTGTCCCAACAATACAGATTATTTCCGTTGCAGGCAATATTCTCCTTTGCTTTCTAATCAATATTGAATGTTGCATTAGGTGGACATTTTAATGATTTTTTATAATTTTTTGGTTCAGCGAAGAGCTTTGGTTATAATTTCAAGTCTTACCAAAGGTGTCAAAGTTTCTAAAAATATATACATATACTAAGAAATATTGTTAAACAACTTTAAAGTTTTTTTTTATTTGTCCATGTGAACCTAGATTATTAGCACAGATGTCGCCAAAATCGATAGTAATGCAAATATGATAGGAGTAGGGTTGAAAAAAATTCTCTTTTGCCTACTTTTAAGGTTCACTGCCGTCTATTTCCGTTACAGGCAATGTTCTCCTTTGCTTTCTAATTAATATTAAATGCTGAATTCAGGGTGTCATTAGGAGGACATTTTAATGATTTTTTTATAATTTTTTGGTTGAGAAAAGAACTTTGGTTATAATTTCAAGTCTTTCCAAAGGTGTCAAAGTTTCTAAAAATATATACATATGCTACGAAATATTGATTAAACATCTTAAAATGTTTTTTTTATTTGTCCATGTGAACCTAGATTATTAGCACAGATGTCGCCAAAATCGATAGTAATGCAAATATGATAGGAGTAAGGTTGGGAAAATTCTCTTTTGCCTATTCTTAAGGTTCACTGCCGTCTATTTCAGTTACAGGCAATATTCTCCTTTGCTTTCAAATCAAAAATAAATGCTGCATTTGAGAGGGTCATTAGGTGGACACTTTAATGATTTTTTACAATTTTTGGTTCAGCGAAGAGCTTTGGTTATAATTTCAAGTCTTACCACTGGTGTCAAAGTTCCTAAAAATATATACATATGGTAATAAATATTGTTAAACATCTTCAAAAAAAAATTTTATTGGTTCGTCTCAACCTAGATAAATAGCTTAGGCAGGGCCGGCTTATGCATGTCGCGGCCCCTAAGCAATGCTCGTCTCGCCACCCCCCCCCTACCGTCTTCTAACTTCCTAATATATTTTTTCGCTAACACAACACTTTATTCATAATTACGCTGATTTTTACTACATAGGTATATTATCACATTATTCAATAAAAATATTGAATCAAACGAAAAGAATATAAGTAATTAATATATGCATTTAAAAAAAATCATACAATAAGCTTAAATATTAACTCTTCTAACTTTTTTTGTGACAAAACCGTTCAAGACATCCTGAAAGTTAACCTTTTCCAATACACCACTGTTTATAATTACTGTTTAAGAAACATAGTCAATTTTTTTCTCTGTAGCACAGGGCCCCTGAACGTGGCGGGGCCCCTAGACAGTTGCCTACAGAGCCTAATGGATAAAACGGCCCTGAGCTTAGGTGTCGCTAAAATCGATAGTGATGAAAATATGATATGAGTAGGGTTGAGAATATTCTCTTTGGCCTACTCGTAAGGTTAACTGCCGTCTATTTCCATTACAGGCAATATTCTCCTTTGCTTTCAAATCAATAATAAATGCTGCATTTGAGGGGGTCATTTCGTGGACACTTAAACGATTTTTTAAAATTTTTTGGTTCAGAAAAGAACTTTGGTTATAATTTCAAGTCTTTCCAAAGGTGTCAAAGTTTCTATAAATATATACATATGCTAAGAAATATTGATTAAACATCTTAATTTTTTTTTGTCCGTGTCAACCAAGATTAATAGCACAGGTGTCGCTAAAATCGATAGTGATGCAAATATGATATGAGTAGGATTGAGAAAATTCTCGTTAGCCTACTTTTAAGGATCAGTATCGTCTATTTCCGTTATAGGCAATGTTCTCCTTTGCTTTCTAATTAACATTATATACTGCATTTGAGGGGATCATTTGGTGGCCAATTTAATGATTTTTTTAAAATTTTTTGGTTCAGCAAAGATCTTTGGTTATGATTTCAAGTCTTTCGAAAGGTGTCAAAGTTTCTAAAAATGCTAAAAAATATGCTAAGAAATATTGATTAAGCATGTGTAAGAGTTTTTTTTTTATTTGTCCGTGCGAACCTAGATTATTAGCAGTGGTGTCGCTAAATTCGATAGTGATGCAAATATGATAAGAGTTGAGAAAATTCTCTTTTGCCTACTTTTAAGGTTCACTGCCGTCTATTTCCGTTAAAGGCAATGTTCTCCATTGCTTTCTAATCAATATTAAATGCTGCATTAGGTGGACTCTTTAATGATTTTTTATAATTTTTTGGTTCAGCGAAGAGCTTTGGTTATAATTTCATGTCATTCCAAAGGTGTCAAAGTTTCTAAAAATACATACATATGCTAAGAAATATAGTTAAAAAACTAAAAAAAAATTTTGTCCGTGTCAGCCTAGAATAATAGCACAGGTGTCGCTAAAATGGCTAGTGATGTAAATATTATATGAGTAGGGTTGAGAATATTCTCTTTGGCTTACTTTCACGGATCACTATCGTCTATTTTCGTTATAGGCAATGTTCTCCTTTGCTTTCTAATCTACTTAATATTAAATACTGCTTTGAGGATGTCATTTGGTGGACACTTTAATGATTTTTTATAATTTTATAGTTCAGCGAAGAGCTTTGGTTATAATTTCAAGTCTTTCCGAAGGTGTCAAAGTTTCTAAAAATACATACATATGCTAAGAAATATAGTTAAAAAACCAAAAAAAAATTTTTGTCCGTGTCAGCCTAGAATAATAGCCCAGGTGTCGCTAAAATGGCTAGTGATGCAAATATTATATGAGTAGGGTTGAGAATATTCTCTTTGGCCTACTTTTAAGGATCACTATCGTCTATTTCCGTTATAGGCATTGTTCTCCTTTGTTTTCTAATCTACTTAATATGAAATACTGCTTGGAGGATGTCATTTGGTGGACACTTTAATGATTTTTTATAATTTTATAGTTCAGCGAAGAGCTTTGGTTATAATTTCAAGTCTTTCCAAAGGTGTCAAAGTTTCTAAAAATACGTACATATGCTAAGAAATATAGTTAAAAAACCTAAAAAAATTTTTTGTCCGTGTCAGCCTAGAATAATAACACAGGTGTCGCTAAAATGGCTAGTGATGCAAATATTATATGAGTAGGGTTGAGAATATTCTCTTTGGCCTACTTGTAAGGATCACTATCGTCTATTTCCGTTATAGGCAATGTTCTCCTTTGCTTTCTAATCTACTTAATATTAAATACTGCTTTGAGGATGTCATTTGGTGGACACTTTAATGATTTTTTACAATTTTATAGTTCAGCGAAGAGCTTTGGTTATAATTTCGAGTCTTTCCGAAGGTGTCAAAGTTTCTAAAAATACATACATATGCTAAGAAATATAGTTAAAAAACCTAAAAATTCTTTTGTCCGTGTCAGCCTAGAATAATAGCACAGGTGTCGCTAAAATTGCTAGTGATGCAAATATTATATGAGTAGGGTTGAGAATATTCTCTTTGGCCTACTTTTAAGGATCACTATCGTCTATTTCCGTTATAGGCAATGTTCTCCTTTGCTTTCTAATCTACTTAATATTAAATACTGCTTTGAGGATGTCATTAGGTGGACACTTGAATGATTTTTTATAATTTTATAGTTCAGCGAAGAGCTTTGGTTATAATTTCAAGTCTTTCCAAAGGTGTCAAAGTTTCTAAAAATACATACATGTGCTAAGAAATATAGTTAAAAAACCTAAAAAAATTTGCTGTCCGTGTCAGCCTAGAATAATAGCACAG
This sequence comes from Parasteatoda tepidariorum, assembly GCF_982258835.1. Classification (NCBI taxonomy): domain Eukaryota; kingdom Metazoa; phylum Arthropoda; class Arachnida; order Araneae; family Theridiidae; genus Parasteatoda; species Parasteatoda tepidariorum. The sequence continues at coordinate 136,331,371 of NC_141755.1, read as the reverse complement.
GTGTCGTTAAAATCGCTAGTGATGCAAATATTATATGAGTAGGGTTGAGAATATTCTCTTTGGCCTACTTTTAAGGATCACTATCGTCTATTTCCGTTATAGGCAATGTTCTCCTTTGCTTTCTAATCTACTTAATATTAAACACTGCTTTGAGGATGTCATTTGGTGGACACTTTAATGATTTTTTATAATTTTATACTTCAGCGAAGAGCTTTGGTTATAATTTCAAGTCTTTCCGAAGGTGTCAAAGTTTCTAAAAATACATATATATGCTAAGAAATATAGTTAAAAAACCTAAAAACATTTTTTGTCCGTGTCAGCCTAGAATAATAGCACAGGTGTCGCTAAAATGGCGAGTGATGCAAATATTATATGAGTAGCGTTGAGAATATTCTCTTTGGCCTACTTTTAAGGATCACTGTCGTCTATTTCCGTTATAGGCATTGTTCTCCTTTGTTTTCTAATCTACTTAATATTAAATACTGCTTTGAGGATGTCATTTGGTGGACACTTTAATGATTTTTTATAATTTTATAGTTCAGCGAAGAGCTTTGGTTATAATTTCAAGTCTTTCCAAAGGTGTCAAAGTTTCTAAAAATACGTACATATGCTAAGAAATATAGTTAAAAAACCTAAAAAAATTTTTTGTCCGTGTCAGCCTAGAATAATAGCACAGGTGTCGCTAAAATCGATAGTGATGCAAATATGATATGAGTAGGGGTGAGAATATTGCCTTTGGCCTACTCTTAAGGATCACTATCGTCTATTTCCGTTATAGGCAATGTTCTCCTTTGCTTTCTAATCAATATTAAATGCTTTATTTGAGGGGCTCATTTGATGGACACTTTAATATTTTTTATAATTTTATGATTTTTTATATTTTTTTATATTCAAAAAGTTTTTGAATCGATAAATAAATCAATATTTTCCAACAATTTTGAGTAGGACGGAGACGTTAATTTCTATAAAATAATTGTCATTTTGTTTAATTAACTTAGATTCTGAGACTATAGGACCTGCGGTTGTGTCATTCTACTTCTAAAATTAAAATCGTAAGCAAATTTTTCGTAGTCTTTAAAATAAATAAATAAATAAAAATATTCGTTAATAAAATAATAATTTAAAATAAAATAATTAGTTTTTAAAGAAAACTGCAAGAAAAATTGTAATTTTTTTTTTTTTTTTTTTTAAATTTTGACTCCTTATTATTTTTTTAATCTATGAGTCTATGCCATTATCTCATGCAAAACTCATTTTCACATCTCGTGAAAAATTAACTAAATTAAATCGTGTGGAATTTATTATACTGCGTTGCTAAATGAATAATTCCAAGAAGCTAAAGCGATAAAAAAAGACTTCATTTGTTTCAAGAAATATTACGTTATTAATAAAAATTGACTTGTTTTGAGTGTTCAAAATGTCTCGTTACAAGTCATAGTTTTGATAATGGGGGCCTAAGTTTGAGTGCTTGAAGCATGTCACCTTTTATTACAATTTTCATACATTTGAAGCAATTGTTTCATGCACGCAAATATGGGCATCCATTCTCATGATTAACCAAGCGTAAGTGCCAAAAACTAAAGCGATTAGAAACAAAAAATGTATAGTTGGTATCGGAAAATGTAAAATAAGGGTGAAAAACAAAACTTGAAATACCGCGGAAGCCGATAGAGAAACAGCAAATAAAAATGAATATTTTGTCAATGTAATCTTGGCATAGGGCAAACCAGACGCGCGTTAAAATTCAGAGACAAACTGTTGTACTAATTAAATTTGTCTGTGACATCGAGGGGGCTCGTGTCATTACTTGTCGTGAGAGCGCACAAGTCATAGGAGCGACAATTCATAAGACAAGGTGGTTACTAAATACTGTAACACTAAGAAAATAGGAATTAATTTCAATCGCTTGTAAAACAATTTCTCTCTCTCTCTCTCTCTCTCTCTCTCTCTCTCTCTCTACTCCTGTGATTAGTGGTTTCTATGAGCGCAGACGATTTTTGCTTAACGCAAAACATTTAAAATAAACTTAAAGATGGAATAGAAAAGGTTGATAGTTAAACAGCTTTTCGATAGCTGATTTTCTGCATGTGAAATCTTTAAGCAATTAAAATCTCGCAATAGAAAATTTAAATATAGAACTATAAATCGATTATTGGATACTCATAGCTGTAAATATCAACCAAGGTCTGGTCTTCCAAGCTCAGTTTGTACAAAAAAGAGCATTAGAAGAATTCGTGGAAAGATACGAGAAATCCACAGCCCTCTGCTAATAAATAGCTACATAAAAGAGCGTGAGTCCATGAACTATGCAAGTTATATTAAATGAAGACCTAGGTTTTCACCCTTATCGCAAAGGAAAAGTTCAAAGTTTGACAACTGCACAAAAATTAAAAAGGTTGCAAAGATGTAAAAAATCGCTGAACCTGCAAGGTAACAAAAGTGTCGATAGAATAATCTTTTCAGATGAGAAAATATTGTGCACAGAGAAAAGTTATAATGCTAAAAGCAATGTTGTCCATTCAGCAGCCTTCGATGAGATGCATGAAAGTGTGAGAACTGTGCAAAGCTTTCAGAACAAGAATTCTGTTATGGTTTGAGTGTCGAATAACGGGAAATTTCCTCGGAAAATTATCGATAAAAGAGTAAAACTCAATGCTGAATATACAAAAAGGAAGCAACGCGTTTATTGCCATATGCTGACAGATAGTATATCAAAAAGGATTTGATATTTCATCAAGATTCTGCACCGTCACACCGTGCTAAAACAACATGGCTCCACGTCGATTGTACGAAATTTATTAGGCAAGAATATTTGCTCCCTTCTTCACCACATCTAAATCTTAAGACTATTCTGTTTTGGGAGTCTAAAGTTAATGCTAAGCAGCACAGGACTTCCTCTGAGCTTTTTTATTGCGTGAATGGGACCTCTTAAAATGATTCGTGCCGTTATCTGCGTAAGAGATTATTTTTAGTAATTGATAAAGATGGTTGCCGATTCAAATTAAAAAAATTTCAAGTTAAACTTCCATTTATCATATTTGTGTATTTCCTATTTATTATTTATACAACAAAATGATTTAATATTTTTGACAGTATTTTGTAGTCACCTTGTAATACAATTCAATTAATGACGTCTTCGGTACAGTTTGAGCACTCTTTGGTACAAAAACAGTCAGCACAACTCGTCGTTCATTTTCTTCGATGAAAAATCCATAGATATAGGAAAACACGACTTTGCTTACAAAAAGAATCTTACTAAATATCTAGTTTGTGGGCCGAAAGAGGAGAGGGGTTTTGGGACTTACCAGGTTGACGAGGACTCCGTAATACACTAAATTAAAAAAAGGTTGTGTGGGAAAGACCTTTGGACAATGCCAATTTTCATCTATCAAAAGGTGCCACGAGATTGTCCTAGCCCTAGTCCTGTCGGTTGGTCGGGGTGCCTGAGGCCGGAGTGGTCCGTTACCCCTTCATGATGTAGTGGAGGATCCTTGTGGTCCTTGTATCATAAAAATGAATGCAGAAACCACGAGATTGAATCAAGCTAGCATGTCTTATATAATAGTGAATTGATATTTGATAATCGTAGTGGTAGTTACGCCACAATACTCCCCCACCTGAATTTCATCTGAAATAACTTAATTAGGCACTTGATTTAACTGATTGAAATTTTTTTTAACTCATTTAAACAGCCATTTAATTTTTTTGTAAATTATAATTAATTTACTTATAGAAGAATATATTATAATCATGATTTAAGGGCAGTGTTTATGTACATACAAGAATTAACAACAGATATTAAAATTCAAAACAAAAAAAATCGCAAGGTGATATCAGACGATTATTGGCAAACCTTTTTTTTTATTTAAGCTAAAAAATCTTCTTTAATTGTGCCTTGAAATAGATAATTAGATTGATAACAATAAAAAACTCTTTACCTGTATCAGGAACTGGATAGTTGTAAAATAGCAAATAATATTGATCTTAAAGTATTAATGGTACCATATTTTTAGCAAAATAAACTAATAGTTTCAATAATTTTTAATATATTTTTATTGATGTTGTAAAATATAAATCATCAATATAGTAATAAATAAAACTAGGAGGCTCCGCCCCCTGCTCGCTAACGCTCGCCAACCCCCGAGAATTGCTACGCATTCCTATGTGGTTCACGCCGTGAACCATGGCTCGCTGCGCTCGCCCGCCAATGAACACAATGTTCTAGCACAAAGACATAGTATATTATCATCAAAGACATAGTATTTTATCATCAAAGACATAGTATTGTACTTTAGTATTGTAGAAGAATTCTATCAATGTTCCTATTGGCTTTTAAAAAAGTAGATTAGCTATTTAGATTGTACATGGCGAAAAAATCAAAACGTTAGCTAAATGAGAAACATATTAGCGAAATAAATTATCAAATATTGCAGTTACTCACCTAAATTCAACTAAATGTGTATAATAAATTAGTTAATGCTAGAAATTCTGAAAGTTTTAGAAAGAAAAATTTATTATTTAAAAATATAAACTTTAAATCTTAACTTTTCCTTGTGAGATAATAACCCTCAAAATGTCTTTCATTTTCAAGAACACAAAAATTTGTTTTATCGCCAAATGAAATATTTTTTGGTGATCAGCATCATTGAAATCAATTTCTATATTAATTAACATTTGTAATAAAGTACTTAACATTTTAGAACAAAATAAGGATGTTTTACATACAATAAATTAAAATGCATGGCTGTTAGCATTACCCGAGAAATACCATGTGGAGGTCGCCATGCTGCATTTCTAATCGGGGAGTTTTGATTTTGGCACTTCCCCTTGACTACTGCTAATACTTATTATTGCACTTGATCTCTGAAATCTATGTCTTCCATAACATTCCTCAACACTTTCTTGGGCTCTTCGAACACGCTTCATTACGTTTAAAAGCCCTAGCAGCTTCACTAATATTCTGCATTTTAAAGCGTGAAAATTCAATGCATAAATAAACGCGAAATATAAAAAAATTCAATGCATTCAATACAAACACTTAGACGTTTTTTAGACGTTTAGGTAGCTCCCAGTAGAAAAATATCAATTCAACAGCAGCCTTTTAAAGCATTCTCACTTCAATTAATTAATTAATTCCTATTTGAGTTTAAATTAAATATTATCATGTTTTTAGGGCATGAATCTGAATTGAACAACCTGATAATGCTCACTCTGGTTATTGTTTCCGTTTTTAAAAGCGCTATATGTTGAGCCACCTCATGTGACATTTGCCATGTGACATTTTTAGCAGTAATCATTGGTCGATTTTCTAACGTTGCCATTCGGGAAGTTGTAATGAGGCTTTTTTTTTGGTGCCGTGTAAGAGAAATATATATATAGATATTATGCTCCACTCAACTTTGAATTGTCCCTACTTTTTACCTAAACAACTTTTGTCCCCAATGACAAAAAAGCTTTTTGACAGTTATTGACTTCAGGTTTTCGACAGATTTTGTCAAATTTCGAAAGTTAATGACAGGTTTTTGATATGCTATTTCGAAAACAAATTTTTGACGTCAAAAGCCCTGACCTTAATGGTACCCATAAAGACTAAATTCACATTAATAAACATATTTCCCCTGTAAAAAAAAGTCAAAGAAGTTAGTACTTACGATGTTTTTTATTCAAAATATGGAAGTTAAAATAATAATAAATAACTTACAAAAAAAAATAATAATTAAATGAAGCAAAAAAATCGCATTTTACCCATTGGCAAAATGGTAGTTGTCTAATTTTTTATCAGGTTGAACTGTAGGTTAGAATTTATGATTCCAAATTGAAACAAAAATATCTCTCAAATGATAAAATTCTCTTTTATTCACAACTCAAGAAATATTTATGGGATCTCTCTGGTCCCATATCTTCAAAATAAGCTTACCAATTTAATGCATAGCAAAATTAAAAGTGAAAAAAAAAAGAATTAATCATTATAGCAACGCATGCAATGATGACGCATGCGAACTATTTACTATTACTCTTGAACACAGTTGAAAAGCGTGATGACGTCCAAATAAGGGGCTCACATCATCAAACCCAAAACAACACCCATTTTGCCAATGGGTAAAATAATTCTTATTGTATTGTATTTCAGACAATAGAGTACGAATTTTAAAACTGAAGTCACCTAAAAATTCTCCCATTACAACGTAATTATCCCAGAAAGCATGTAATCTTATTACAACCTTGTATCTTAATTTTATTTTCATTGTCACTAAAAAGTTTGCAGTAAAAACCCTTTTTCAATGACGTAAAAATATTGCAATTTCTAGCTTTTCCTCTTTAAAGGAAAACTAAATGATTTTTAAAGCTTTTTTTTAAAAATTGTGTTATTTAGGTTAAAAAACAAGCAAATGGTAAGCCTTATTTTTTGCATTCTTGTTTGTTGTCATGATTAGGTCAGCAGAAATATTAAGCGAAAACCTTTTTCAAAGGAAACGAAATAAATCAAATATTAACCTTTTCAGCGAAAATATTAATAAATAATCTGAAAATATTTTGCAAAGGACCTCATTTAAGGGAAAGCAAATAAACGAGACCATGTTTTTGGATTGTTTTCTAATTTCTGCGAAAGTACAATACGAAGTTTTCCTCGACAGAAATACAAGTAATAGTTCTTTTTTAGAAAATTTTCAATCATACAATCTCATTAAAAAATAAATAAAATTTAAAAAAATTTGAATCTGGAAATTGACTCCTCAATATTTTTTTATAAATTTTATTTTTTTTCTTCAATTTGGCCTTAGGGGTTATTGCGATTCCTTTAAAATGTGTGGCTATCTCTCCTTCATTTTACCTTGTTGCAGACCTAATTATTGTAACAATAAAATATCCGCTCGAAGAGAATATTATTTAAAATATTTATATACAGAAACGCTCAACATTCTATTGTGAGCTAGAGGGCCATCGATATTAAGACTCCACGATTTATGACTAACGAGGAGTGATGGTGAAAACAAAATCAGCACTGTGCACCTACCGTCTTTATTTCCCTGACAAGCTGGTACCCACTCTAAAGCTGGGTGGATTCAAAACCTAGACCCATAGTTTTTTTTTCATCATATCTTTGGAGTGAATTTAAGAATATTTTGCTCACAAAACTCGATGTATAGTGTGTAAAATTAAAAGCAGACCACCCTGAATAAATTTTGATCTAATGATCAGATTTTCACGTTTTATAACTCAATCTTAATGGTTCGAAGGAATGATCTCAAATATGCTAATTAATTAGTGTAGGCGGTATTTTAAGTTAGGAAATTAAACACAAAAATTTGTCACTACTGTAAACGATTTTCTCGAAAAAGTTTGAGTAAGCAGGTATATAAATGTCCAACCATTCCTGAAATTTCGCTGCAGTTTCTTTGTGTCAAGAATTTTTTCTACACATTATCGACAAAACACTGTTGAAAATAAAAATTTAAAATAAAAAAAATGTAAAAGGAACTAATATAAACAAGTTTTAAAAAATGTAAAAGGAACTAATAAAAACAAGTTTTTCCAAAAAGGGGGGGGGGGAGGCTAAGAGTCTGATTAATTAAATTTTATTTAAGTCGTTCAAAAAATCGGAAGATTATATTTTAAATCTGTTCTCTTTCTTTCAACGTTTTATTTGAGCTATCTAACAAATATATGTCGAAAATACATAAAACTAAAATGGAAAACAATATATGAAATTTTAAACAAAGTTCTTTTAAAAACTAGAAAATCTTCTATTAGCCTTATTGTACTGAAACTTTGAGGCAATGCTTAATGTTCAAACTTCAACATTCTCATTCAATTAAGAATTTTTTTTTATTTCTTTGCAAATTGAAAGAAAACTATTTTGTGAATAGAGTGCAAAAGTCATAATTTAGTCTACTCACTTGAACTCAAAGAAGAACGAAGAAAAAAGTTTCAAAAAACTTTATTTCTTAGTTTTTTTCTATTTTTTTAATTTTATTTTTTTTAAATTTTTAAGGTATCCGACTTCCTTAAAAACCAGGATATTGAAAAAAAAATCACATTTTTATTTTATTATTTTGTTATCATGCTCAATTTTTCTAGTTTTCAAAACTGTTTTGTTTTTGAATGCACGTCAAGTAGAACTTTAGTTATAGCTATTATAGTAACAGATGACAGCTGTCAAACTTAACGGAAATTACAAAAATGAAACCAGAAGTAGGTAATAGTTTCGGTTCCATTTCTTTTTGTGTGGTTATTTCTCTTAGATATTTAATTTTTTAAAAGCTCCTAAACTCTCGGCTAATAATCTGAATTATATTTTAATTAGATTTTACGTTTCGTGGTTACTGTTTGTTGGCAAACAGAAAAGTTAGCATATTTTCTGATAGTTTGTTTACATTTGAAGCGTTCTTTCTATATCCTGATTTTGATTTGTTTTGAAGAAATTTATTGATTTCTTTCAAAAAATTTGTTATTTATTTTGATAAATTTATTGAGATGGGCAAACATACTTCTCGATCTCAGAAACGTAAATATTACGGTAATCAACATTCCAACAAAAGCGATGATTCGAGTAAAGTTGATGATTCCATTTCTTCAAAATTGTGTAAAGCAGATGAATCTATTACTTCAAGCTCTTCAAAATTATCGATTTCTATGGATGTCAATAAAGAACTGATCCCTTTGGATAAAAACAATCTGTGTGGCAATCGAATAATTGATATTGAGATCCTGATGAGGATATTAGCTTCATTATGTTGTCCGGTTTGCTATGATAACAAATTGCATTTAGAATAAAATTCTAGATTTGGACTATTATAAAAAATGTTTTTTACTTCTAATTATTAATGAAAACTATATTTAGAAATATATATTAAAGTGTAAAAATACAGTAAGATGGTTGTTTAATAAAAAATTGTTCCTGTCTTAAATGTTTTATAAGTAGTAGACTTTTGATGGTATTCACTAACTACATTAAAATATCGCTACAAAAATCTCCAGGCATTAGATATGAAAATAAAACTAAGAAAATGTGTGAAGAAAAGTGCCCCCTATAAAATATAATAACGTCCAGCCGACAAACATTTATAGTTTTTAAAAAAATGTAATTATAAACTTTAATTATGTTTTTCTCAAAATGAAAATTTTGCTGTTTTTTGTCTACGGAAAACAAGATAACTCAACTAATTATTATAAATTTGTCACTTCAGAGATTGTTTTTTGTATTAGTGGTTATGTAACAGATCTCCAGAATTCAGATAACTGTATTATTTTTTGTTTTATGAGATATTTTGCAGTAGATAATGCGAAGAGAATTTGAAAAAAATGGAGAAATATGCTAAACACTCCATAAATTTTATAATTTCATGATATCATTAAAGTTGAGGTTCATAACACTTCAGATGGTTATACGAAACTGCTCAGAAATTTTGATAGCTGTATGTACAATAGCTTTTTGTGTAGAGTGTTTTCCGTTAATGAGTTATTTTCATTAAAATTATCTAAAAAATACTCTTTAAACGAAAAATTTCTTGTACTTTTACATTTCCTCTATTAAATATGTTTATTTAAATTAATATACAATATAAATTGCAATAATGTTGTGGAAAATATTTATTTTTCAAAAATTTTGTCCCGAAGGTAGTCGGATACCTTAAGCAAAAAAAAATCTTGCTACTACTTTTTTATTTATCTTGATAATTTGGGGTAGATTTACTTAGTAGAGTGGTATGACACGTTTTAGCAATAAATAAATTTTAAAAAAAATAGTCTTTATTTTTAAAATTTGAGATCAGGTTTACTTCTCTGTACGTAATTGCAAGTTAACGCACGAAATTAAAGGCAGTACGACTGCCAAATGTTTCTACGAACGCAAACATTGGCAACATTCCATTTTTCATCTCTGTGGACCCCACATTAATAATAATAATTTTATGAAATTTCATTTGAGGAGTAGTTTTTGCACACTAAAATCGAATGCAAATGATATGTTTTTTCAGAAAATGCGCGTTTTTTCATCAAAATAAGCCAATCCCGCAATGATTACAGTTAACTGATGTATACAATTTAAAAGAATTTTTTGAGTTATTGCCATAACATTTTACAGAATGACAATACAGCCACACTTCAAAATTTTTCAAAATCATTTTTTTTTTTATTGCTGATTTTGAATAAAAGTATGTGTGCACACAATTACTTTATTTGCATAAGGTATAGAAACGTAATTATTTGTAGTCGTGTACTTTGATTACAATAATCAAAATTACTTGTTACGATTACCTGGAATCACATATTTTGATCCTTTGTAATGTTAATTACACGCAATCATTCTTTTATTGTTATTCTTTGGACGCACAATAACTGTTGTAACTGAAATTATGGGGAATTGTAATCTAGATTTCAAGTAATTTATTGCTGTAATCTACCATTGTAATCACGATTACATCTGTAATCAAAAATATGATAAGGTGATTACGAGTAATTGATTAGTAAAATTCTAAAAATGAAGTCAATATATTTACATTTCGTAGATACATTTTATCTCTACCCTGGCTACTGGGACAGAAGTATAGTGTGACAGCTATATTTTATGTTGTACTTTGCGTGATTATTGTTTGCGCCAATTAACCCATTTTTGGCTACTTTTAAGGCTTATCGTCAATATATCGTCAATAAAGCGACTCTAAAATTCCATCTTTTTTGATAAATTATAACTATTATTATTGAAATTAAACTTCAAAATTAATTATAACTGCATAGTTATTATTGTTTTAACTATTTAAGTCCCGCAGTGGGCTGATCGTTAAGACACGGTTCCCAGCAGATCACCAAAGTCAAGCATCACTGGCTACGGTCAGTGTGCGGGTGGGTGACCACTTGGATCAGTCTGCGTGGGGACCGAGGGTGTGCGGTATAGGTCCTCGTTAAACTGTGCTACCGTAAAGTGCTCGACTTCGCGCAGGTCGTCGGGCTACCAAAGCGGGGGTGCCATCCCCTCCGCAGAGGATCAAAATTGTGATGGCATGTCTTTGGATCATCCTCCGGGATGTTTCCCAGACCGTCGCCAATAGCCCATTGTGCAGCTCTAGTGCGACGTAAGTTAACAACAACAATATAACTATTTAAATTGATTATTTTCTAAAATTTTCGAAACTTTAAATTATTTTTTAAAGTGAGTAAGTACATTTAACATTTTACTAGAGTTGAATTTTTTTTAATACAATACGCATTAAATTTTAAATGAAATGTTCTGTTAGCAAATGCTTTTTCTGTTCAAATGATAACTTTATTTGATCCTTATTTTGATCTTTTTTGAAATTTACAGTTTAAAACTTTTGTGAAAATTGTAGTTAAAATTTGTAGTTATCGTTAAAAACTAAGCAGAAATTTAAGTTCAAAAATTGATCTTTCATGTAATTTCCGGCAAGTTAATAGTTACTGTGTATCAGTTTAGAATTTTTGCAAAATTAACGCAAATTTATACAAACTGATATTCTAATCTAAGCAAATCTGTAAGAATATTCCTCAATAATTTAGTTTTATAAAAAAAAGATATCTACGCATGCCAACTATTACGCTTTTTGCAAAATATTTTATAGAGCGGTGAACATCTAAAAACCAAATTTTTCAACATTTAATCAACATAAAATCAACATTTTAAGTGCTGCATATGAATTTCTCATTTACATGTATTTTTGCGGAAAATAAGATTAAAAAAATAAATAAAAAATAATGCATTCAAACATAAATAAAACTACCACTAGAATAAATTTTCACGAAAAGCGTAGGAAGATAGTAGCCCTGTTCATATAATGACCTTTTATAGTTTTCTTGTCCGGTAATTAGAAGGCATCCGAAAATCATATTTCTATCTGTTTAATTAATAAATAATTAAATCTTAGTTTAAGCTTTTTTTCTATCAGTGTAGTATCAAAACTTAACATATTTTTCTTACAGTTTCCTAAATTTAGTTTTTTTTTAAGCCCCACTTAATTTCTGTGTGGAATTTTCGCAATCTTTATAAAATCCGAAATTTAGATATTAATGTATTTAGACGTTGAAGGGTCGAAAAGAAATAACATATGAATTTTAGTTGAATCAAATTTATATTAGAAGCTATGAAATATTTGAGGTCCACTTTTTTATTAGTACTCTGAGATCCACTTTTCTTCGAAGAAGAAAAAGATCTCAAAGTAAGTATCGAATTTTTTACGTTAAAAAAGTGAAGGTAAATTTCACCTTTTCATAAGCTTCTTACAGACGCGATTCAGTCGATCAGCTTGCGAAGGAACAGAGGGCGCACTGTTCCACCCTAAAGTGCTCGACTTCAAATATAGGCTATCAAAAAGAGAGTCGTCTTTTCTGCATAGGATCAAAATTGTGGTTATTTTTCCTAGAATGTTGGCCATTGTGAAGCAACTAAATAAAGTTTTCTTTTTTACATTTAAACTTGGATAGTTGGCATACGTTTCTACAAAAATTTTTAATAAAAGCCTTAAATGAGATTGCATTTAAATCGTGAATTTTCACTTCAATTGTGAAATTCCAGAATTGAAAACAGTTGAAATAATGGGAAAGCTTAAAAGAGACTCCAATGAATACGTTTCTCAAAGGAGTGGGAAAATGGAATTGCGGAAAAGCAAACTTTTAAACTGACCTCGCATTTTTATCACTTCTTACAGGAAAAAAGCTTGTAGAACTGTTTCATCGTAATGTTTGATTTCAGTGGTTTGTTTCACCGCAACCAAATTCATTCCCCTAAGTTAATTAAAGAAAGATAATGAAAATGAATAGAAAGTTTCATTTGTAATAATTTTCTTAATTCCAATATATTCACCAATGAATTCCTTTGAATATTTAGGTATATAATATGTTTAGGTAAACTCATACAAGAAGTTTAAATTTTTCTCTTTTTCTGCAACGGTTTTTCGTAATTTAAATAGAATAATCTCTAAAGCACCTTGCTTGGAAATTTCGATTAAAGTATAAAAATCCAATCATGACTATAAATATAATTTCTATAAATTTGATTTTAGTTTTTATTTCTATGAAATCCTCATATAAATGAAGTGAACAACATGAGACGAGCCTTTTTAAATCCAGTAGCCCATAGTCAAGCACACGTGATTTCACTTTGGAAAGTTCTATTTAAATTTTCATAATGGCTGTTGAAGTTTCGTTTAATCTCTCACAGGCGTTGACATTCAATGTTTTGATTTATTACTATTCTATCCGGTTTAATTAAGCATGAAAATATCTGCACGTTTTTGGCTTTTTTGACAGAATATCGCTGATGAATAACTGAGCTCTGGGGTTTTGTTTATGTATTTTGATGGAATGGAAAAGAATGGGATGCTTATTGCTTTTTTGGGGTGTAGATTTGGGATGTGCTAAGTAGTATTTTGGGTTCGAATCCCAGTCGATACGAATTCCGCATCCGGATTGCACCGACCACAGTGCTTACGTAAAATATCCTCAGTGGTAGACGGATCATGGGTTAGAGTCCCCTTTCTGTCAGGCTAACCTTGGGAGGTTCTCATGGTCTCCATGTACCGCAAATGCGGGTTAGCTCCACCAAAATGTCCTCTAAGAAGGCATATTTCTCCCAAAACTTGATCCAGGAGTTCCCTTGTCTTCTGGATTGGGTTTAAAAGGACAAGGCTACGGAGTTGCACATCAGTAGTCGTAAACCCATAAAATTGGATCAGCTGTTTAACGATGTAGTATTTTGTAGTCGAAAAGTAGTATTTTACATGTTTTGGGTCAGTATGGCAGTTTCGTTTTCTTTCTTTTGCGAACATTTTAATACAGTAGATGATTTGAGATGAATTTTTAAATAAAATTAGGTTTAACGTTTAAAAAAAACGAAAACTAGATTTGTCAAGTATATTTTCGAGTTTAGGCAAAGTGCTTCTTCCTTCTCCGTTCGCTGAGGAAAAATAGGAAATAAAATTTCAATTATTTCACAGAGTTCAATATTCATATCTTTTTGCTTAATTTTTCTATTCTAGAAAAAAAAATTAAAATAACATGTTTTTGATATTTTTTTTAACGAAACTTTATTATTTTTCAGAGAAATTCACTTTTTTATGATAATTTTTTCTCTCAAATCGATGAAGATAGTTTTGTTTTAATTTGATCAAACAAAGAGTTCTGAATTTTCTGGAATTGAGAATTTTATAAATTTCTGAAGATATTTAACCTCTATATAATAAACGTCGTAGAGTTGTACAAAACTAATGCTTTATAGAGAATTCATTATAAGTCTAACTCTTTAATATTTATAATCATCACTAATAAATACCAGTGTTAAAGCTATTAGCTAAATAAACTAAATAACGAATAAGTTAATGAAGTTATATCTAGTAACTAAAAAAATACAATAAAAATGCAGTAAATCAAATTCCTATTTAAGTAACTACTATTAAGTACTACTGAAATTGTTTTTACAAAAGAAATTTTTAAAAAAATCGATTAATTCAAGCAATAAGTAATATTAAAAAATAATGATAAATAAGAATTCATAATATTGTAGACAGAAAAAATAATTATTGAATGGATAAACCAGAAGAAAAAAAAGAATTATAGTGAAAATCTTCTTGAATTAAACTCAGTGTTTCGTTGATAAGTAAGTAATATACTGCTAGGAAGCAGTATCATTAACGATGATTTTACTACTATTCAAATTGTGCCTTCAATTCACAAAATTGATTTTTATTATTTTAAGGGAAAAACATTCTTAAGGTGTACTTCTAATATATAAGTAGCCTTGCACTATTGAACCCAATGCAGAAAGAAAGGAAACTCCTGGATCCTTCGTGGGGGACATTTTGTTGAAATTAACTCACATTTGAGTTACAGAGTGGAAAACCACGAAAACCTCTCACGATTAGCCTAACTGCTAGGGGACTCTAACCCATGATCCGTCTACCGCTGAGGGTATTTCACTTCAGCGCTGTGGTTTGTGTGAGCCGGATGCGTATCGACTAGCCCTCGCTGGTATTCGAATCACCTCACTTTGAGTCGAGCACTCTATCCTCTTATGTGCGGCAATTTTGTTTTCTAATCATCGTTGAACAGCCGACCCAATTTTGATTTACGAGTACTAATTTTCAACTCCATAGAGTTGTAATTTTATACCAAGTCTCGAAGACACGGGAACTGCGGGATAAAATATTGGGAAGAATTCGCTTTAATGTAGGACTCATCGATGGAACTAATCCCAAATTTACTTTACATGAGGAGAAAAACTACCACGGTTAGCCCGATGGCAAAGGGACTTTAACCCATGAACTGAAGATACTCTAAGTTAGCACTGTGGTCGGTGCCAGCTGGGTGAGGAATTCGTATCAATCCGATATCGCTTGGATTCGAACTCGTTTTACTTCATTGGAAAGCGACGACGCATCGGGTCCATGAGGCAGCAATTGATGATTTCTCATATTCCTGATAATGTCTGTCGAGTACTTTCAATCAAGTCTTAAAGCGTTTGTACAGCAAGGAATGTGCCTTCAACTTATTATCAAAACTGATAGAGTGTTTTAGAGACCTATCAAACCTCAAAATGAACCAAAACTGGAGAGGATCGAAGCAATTTTATAATAAACTGTAAAAAAAAATGGCGTTGTAAATTCTGTAAAGTAACAAACTTCGTAGGGTTAAGTCACAAGCCTTGAAAATTGAAGCTTATTTTTGAAACATGTCGACTGTTATTTTCAGTCTGTATATTTTCTGAAGAGAATGAAGTTTTTTTAATCAAATATATTTCCGTTTTAGTTTATTTAATCATAATAAAGTTGTATTTATAGTTATTATAATGCATTTTCTATAATATTTGTAGAAATGAATTTCATGAATAAGGTGGCTGGTTCCTGTCTGACAGGGTTCACGTAAATGTTCGATTATAAATTTATTTATTTACTATTCATTCAATTCTTCAATAAATGTATTTATACAAATAGAATGCAGTAAAAGAAAGTAACTCTACGAAGGAGGATTTAGAAGGGAAGAAATTTAATTTCTGCAAATCTTTATGAAGATTTAAAGAAGCTAGTATATTATTTTTCAGATAAGAAAATATATTTTTCATAGATGATAACAAAGGACGATTCTTTCTGTGTGTTATACATAAAATAATATGAGGCAATTTGCGGCATCACGATAAGGATAAAGTAAAATTTCTTGTAAAAAGAGTTGTAAAAATATATTAAAATTAATTTTTTTTAATGTGATGACGTTTTGCTGAATAATTTTTAAAATCATTTTCCTTTCAATGTCGGTTTATGTTCTTGGTTATGTTATGTATATAAGGGGCATTCAAATGAAACCTGGTGACTAGTGTAAAGTAGCGATTTTATTATCTCACAAATGTAGTTATGCACAGTACACATACTCAAAAATAGTCGCCAAAACTGGCACACATTTATCCCATTGCGACACTAGCTGGTCTATTCCATCTTTGAAGAAGCTAGTAGGCTGCTGTCGGATCCAGGCCTGGACCCAGTCACACACGTCGTCGTCCGTTGTGAATTGATATCCTTGAATAGCTTGTTTTAGAGGTCCGAAAACATGAAAGACACACGGTGAAAGGTCTGGCCAGTACGGTGGATGTTCCAGCGTTTCCCACCGAAACTCGTTGTTCCTGCTTACTCGCCTGCATGTTCCGTCGCGCACGATAACTTGTTATAATATTGATTTTAGATAAATAATAAGCAGCCAATGTGTAAGCATCTAATAATTTGTTTCTAACAATTAAAATTTTTGAGTAAAAGCTGAACACACTTAAAAACAATATTGAGTCTTCCCGATGAAATTATGAATCATATGAAAAACTATGAAGGTAAAATTGGTTATTTAAATTCTATAAATAAAAAAAAACTATAGAATATAAACTATTGATTTCATTTTATTTCTGGAGTGTTTTTTTAATGGAGACAGTTGTGTAGATGTTTTAATGCTAGATATTTTGTTTTCTGAGCAATTTTAAAATATTTCTTATTTTTGCTATTTCAAATTTGTATCAAAACAGTGAAAAACTTGCTACGTATTTTTAAATTCCAGTTTTTATCCTATTATTGATTTTTCATCTCATTTGCTTTGTGATCTAAAAATCTTCTTTCTAAATAATAAGGAAAAGAGGAAGAAAAATTCTTTCGAAAATGTCATTTAAAGCATTTCAAAAAGTTGAAGTATTTTAAAAAGTTATATATATTAAAAAGATGATCTGGAATTACAAACATCTCGATAAATTACGACTGCTTTTTTTTACGATATTTCTTCAATGCTTTATTTATTGTACAATTTCACAACTGTCTTCCACTTTAGTAATAAATTTCTTGAAACTGGTAACTTAGTGTAATATTATATTATTCCATTGTAAAAGGTAAAGCTAGGAGAGAAAGAATATTAATACTATTCCAGTAGTTTTACAACAGAATTCTTTCATTTAATGAGCACAATTTGATTGTTCAGATATAAAGCTATTTTAATTTATTTTACTAAAATCTCTGACAGTTCTATGAACTACTTTTAAATGAAACTATTTCTGAGAAGCTTCGCCAACAAACCTACGCTTTTTTCTCTCTCTAAAAACGATTAGTGTTTAAACAAAAAGACTATATAATTACAAAATAGGAGATAGTCGTCTGTTACTTAGAAGACTATTTCATTTTAAGAGTTAATTTTTTCTGCTTTTTTGACTTTTTGTTAGAATAATTTTTTTACTCAAGTCTTACACTTCTATAATGTTTTAATTGCAATCAAAATTAAATCCTTTTCCAGCTTTATGCTGATGAAATCCTTTTATAGCTTGCTCATAGCTTTACCTTACTCTTGAATTTAATTAGTTTTATACATAAAGTTCATGACAAACCGGATCATAAATAATTGTTATTCATTTAAATTTAAGTTTTGAATCCTGGGCTATTTTCAATTTCTTTTTATTTAGAAAATAAACTTTTTTTGTTCAGCTGTTTTTGTACACGATTGTATGATAAATTCTTACTGCTGATTGCACATGCTGGTGATTGTATGAACTGGTGATTGTATACAAGTGATATACTCAGAAGTGTCAAACATTTCGAGTTTTCCATGATTATTATTGTTTTATATTGAAAATTTAGTAACAAAAATTGCAGTTTTTGACAATTTCGTAACAATCTCTTTCTGTATGACAGCACATAATGCTTTGCTAACTTACTATTATTTTTAATTAAGTAATACTTTAATGATTTATAAAACCTTCAAAAGGATGATTTCATTCACTGATGTTGTAAATTGTTTCGTAATTTGGCATCTTTACATAAGTGTTACTTATTTTATTCAATAGTAAATTAATGCATAATTTAATTTATTTTATATATCTATATCGAATTAAAGAATAAATACACTTTAAATGTGAGTAAATTTAAATTTCATAAAGGCTGACATGTATATATTTCTGTTATGGTTTTTCTGATAAATGATAGCGAGATTGGAAAGTTCATAAGTCTGTATACTGGTGGTAACTGATTTTATAATGGAATTTAGATTAAAAACTGTATTTTTGACTTGTAAATAACAAAAAAAATTTAATTTTCACTCTAGGCTACAGTAGACTCCCAATTGAAAATTATTCTTAGTTGATTCTGACTCATTTTAAATAAATATTAAATAATATAAAATTAATGATTTAAAATAGTTTAATTAATATATCCGTAAATACATCCATAGAGTTCCTTTTATATAAATAATATATTGCACAAATAAATTTCTTGATAAAACTTTAAAAAACAATGCATTTAAAAAAAATTGTAAAAATTGAAAATTTTAATTACAGAAACATTTATTAAGATATTTTAAGAGAAATGCTGACAACCTATTATGATTTTGTTCAAATGTTTCAATTTTTATATTTAGTTCATAGTTAAAGATAATTATTTTGGATTGCCTGCTGTAGCCTGAATTTGTATGTTTTTCTAATATGTTTTTATACTTTAAAATTTGAAAATATCGAAAAATTTTAATTTGTGTCAAAAGTTTTGTCATTGCCCATTTAATAAAATGATATTGTTTGATTAAAAAAATGATTCCTTCTTGTTTGTTTATAGTGCGATGTCTTTATTTTCGAAGCTCAGTGGATTCATACTCAGAAACTATAGTAGACACTAGCCCGATTCAGAAATTAATGTAATGCCTAATTTAAATAACGACGTAAAATAACAATTGAGGAAACTTTAAGAAAATAACCAGAAAATGCGTTACACGCAAAGGGAAACCACTAAGACGATGAGCTCTATGACTTTCAACTTTTGTTGGATGAAATACTCAATTAGACTCAATTTTTGAAATAAGGTAAAAAAAATACTTTTTTAATGGCTACACGAGTAATTAAAAGTAGAAGAATAACAAAAAGAGTCAAATAATGGGACAACTTTATGAAACCAATTATGAGTTATCTACGTTAACCAAAGTCTTTTTAAACAATGGACTGTTCCGTCATATCAGTTTTAGAATATTTGTAAAAAATGATAAGAATAAAAGTGACAATCAATGGGAAAAATCTTTTGTGCCGAATCATTATCGAGAACAATTAAAGCAAAGGTGCCTTGAAATCAATAAAAAGCAATCGGATTTGTAGCTGAAATACAATTACTCACACTGGGCATCGCGTTTCAGTCTCATTTGACAAAAGAGTTTTCGATGATTTATTCATACCTTTTGCTCTAATCAATCTTCATAACGTTTTCCTCAGTTGTCATTTTGTATGTAAGTTCTAATATCCTGAACGCGTGCGATTTCCCAAAAAGTAAATCTTAGAAATTTCATTTCAAATCAATGTAAAAGCAAAGTATTTTCTTTTATAGCATAGTGAAAGATATTAAGAACAAATTAATATCTCATTTATAAATACATCAACGTTACAATTGATAATAAATAAGTTGTTTTATGTAATACTAATTCTCATAGAACAGAATTACATCCCTAGTGACGATTTCCCCCCTGCTCCATGAAACCCAACTGCAGTTAGGTTAAATACTGGCTTAACTTGTGATCCTATGAAAGCATGCAATATGGGTCCAAGAATGGCCTATATAGAACCTATATTGTCTGTTGTTGCCTTTAATTCAAGGGGTGGGATTGTTCTTGTTTTCCAGTTGACCCATTTATGGCCAAGAATTCGACTTCTGCAACACCCATACGTCACACCCATTTATAAGGTGGAACCATTCTTCCATCCATCCAATCATTATATATATATATATATATATAGACGAGAACAAGAATAGTTATGTTTAAAATTACCAGTGACGGAGATATACTTTATTCCTTCAATAACTTACGTAAGCCTGCATTTATCACTCTTTACTTCTGTACTTAAACAATAAGGGCAGAGAGCTTTAAGAATTTTTAATTTCTTCGTGTGGTTTTGCGTATATTATCTTAAATACCTCGTGAAAGTGATGACTCTATGCTAGCAAACGTATTAATCAATAACAATGTTTTTCATAAATGAAATATCGTATTTTCGATATTCTGCCAGAGCCACATAATGCGGTGATTGTACACTGTGTCACCACAGTATCCGCATGTCTTACTTTCCCCTACCCCCGTAATTATAATAATATACAGTTATGAGTTATAGATACTCCTTAATTGCGGCTTGAATAAAAATAGTGGAATTGTTGCCAGTAGCATTTTTACCATAACGACGAAGGAAGTAAATGTGACCTTGAATCCCCAATTTTAACTACAAGAGAGGACCCAAAATCGGATATAAAATAAAATTACAAGAGAGGACTAGGATGGCCTAGTTCGTAGGGTAGTAAATAGTGACTGATGAACGATAAATCTGTTAGATCACAAAGTCCTCCATGTTCCCATAACAAATCAATACCTCTGGGGGAACTGATCCAGGAGCTCTCTTGTCCTCTGGATTGTGATCAAAATTACAAGGATAAAGAATTGAACATTGGTAATCGAAACCCAGAATTAGGTCGGCTGTTCAACGACGATCATAAAATAAAATTGATAGTATTCCTCAGTAAAATATCCTCAGTGGTAGACGGATCATGAGTTAAAGTCCCATTGCCGTCAGACTAACCGAGATAGGTTTTCGTGGTTCTCCTCTCCAACGTTACGCAAATGTGGGATAGCTGCACCAAAGAGTTCTCTACGAAAGCACATTTCTCTCACAACCTGATCTAGGAAGTTTCCTTGTTTTCTAGATTATGCCCAAAATCCCTAATTTGGATTAACCCTAAATTGGATCGGCTGTTCAAGTGAAGGTTATAAAGGGAATTTACAAGGATTATAGATGACAGATAATTATGCGCTCTTATTTGTAGAATACTTAGAGCAGATAACTAAAAAAGTGGTTTTTAGTATTAGATTAGCAATTTTTATTATCAATTGAATACTGATAACGTTTCAAAAACGATAATCAAAGGTGATATCTTAGCAACTAATATTTTTTGGGGAATAGGCGAAAATTTTATTTCAGTCAAAATTGTTTACGAGTTGTTTAGGAAAATTGGAGTTATATTCGAACATTTGAACTATCAACTCCACTGCAATTTAGGCAGGGAAAGATTTCTGTACAGTGATCTGTAGCCGAATAATTGCCAAGTCTTGGCAACTTCCGGGCAGAGGGCAGCGAGAAACCAAAAGAAATGTCCCAGAAATAAACCTACTCGAAATTTAAATCTTGCAGCCAATTCCGGGAAAACATCTACATGTTTTTTTATTTTTTTTAAATTTTCCTGTTGAAACTCAATTTGGTGCTACTGCAATTGTAGTTGGCGTGTCAGATCACATTACGGTAGTATCCCTTTTAACAGAGAAGGACGCCACATAATAATATCCAGGGTTTTCGTGTTCACTGTATAATAAAAAATATATACCAGGTTGTTGTTGTAGTTCATTTTACGTCGCACAATGGGCTATTGGCGACTGTCTGGGAAACATCCCTGAGGATGACCCGAAGACATACCATCACAATTTCGATCCTCTGCAGAGGGCATGGCACCCCCGCTTCGGTAGCCCGATGACCTGCACTCAAAGTCGAGCACTTTACGGTGGAACAGTTTAACGAGAGGACCAATACCGCTCACCCTCGGTCCCTACGCAGACAGATCCAAGTGGTCACCCACCCGCACACTGACCGCAACCAGTGATGCTTGACTTCGGTTATCTGCTGGGAACCGTGTCTTTACGATCCGTTCATTGTGGGACTTATATTTACCAGGAAATAGGAATATTTGGAATAAAATCCAGGGTAAAAGTGGGATTCGACAAGCTACCTCTTCGCTTAGAATGGAATAAAGCGATTTATTCTTATTTCTGCTCCCTTTCAAGATGTTTACTTAATAGTTTGCTGCGCGCTTTTATTTTACCCCTTATAAAACTTGAATTCCAAGGAAAACTAAAAACGTCATAGAAAACAAGTAAGCTAAAAGCGTAAAAATATTTTCGCACAATCTTTGGAAATTGGTTTTAAACCAATACTTTATTTTTACCATTTAAATTTGCTATTAGTTTGGATTTTTAAATTAAAGAATTCAATTAAAATAGAAATGCATTTTTTTTAATAGTATCCCCTACCTATTTCAGGGTGCACAATCTTTTTTAAATTCACGGCTACTTGTATTTCTGGTTAACTAATGAAAGTTCGCATGCTCGAGTATTTAGGCATGTTGACGACATTTATTGTAATTTTTATATAAATAATATTGGTTTTGACACTAAATTCTTCACATGAGTTGACTTAGTTACATATTTGCATATTATTTGGCTGCCTCTTTTGCTTGATCTGTTGAATGTGCCTTATGAATGAATAAATTTAACTGAATTGTAATTGCCCTGTTAATGTTAATTTGTGTAGAAGTTCTGCTGTTTGTTCTGTTGAATGTGCCTTTTGAATGAATCGTAACTGGTGTGAAAGCCCTTGTGCCTGTTCTGCTCGATGTTCCTTGTTGATGAATTGTTGAAGATGAATTATTATTACCCCAATGAATTTATTTGCTTGTTTATGCAATTATGTAAACACGTCAATTAAATCCAACGAAATTAGTTTTGAGCGTTTTCAATTTATTATTAAATTTAATATATTTATATATAGCATTTTATTTTAATATATAGCATTTAAATTTAATATATAGCACTTAAATAGAGTAGCAGATAGCTCTTAGGGAACAGTTTTAGTAGTCATTTTTGTTACTGTCAGTTGTTTTAAGGATGTCAAATTTTTGTGGCATGGTTTGTTACTCTAATTCATGTATTAACAATTTTAAAAAAACTACATAATATTACTTGTATTCCTAGCTGAAAAAAATGCTATTTGTTTGCAATAAAGAGTGTTCTAAAAGTCACCCAATCTTTGAGTTTTATGTCATTTGATTAATAAAATGCGGATATTGAAAATAAAATGCCAGTGTTTAGACTATTAAAATTTCAAATGCGCTTGGGTTTTTTTAAAATCACAATTTTTGATTTAAAACTTGTGTTTTCAATCAAAATTATTTCCTGCTTGTATTATGGAACACACTGTAGTAAAACAGTATTACTCTTGTAATAGCAATAAAATCTGCATAAACGTGTAGCTGACTAGAAGCATATTTGCTATACTTTAAATTCCACAGATTTTAAATTTTCTCTCCTTTTTAATTGTGTTTAGTTCTGAAAACTAAAGCTCTTTTGTTATTTGCAGTGATAGGGAGCCAACGGATCGGAGTTCATCAAGCGGTGGCTGTGATCGAGGTCCTGGACTCAAAGCTCTCCTGGTAATATAGGGATGACCGCTAGCACGTTCTATGGGTGTTGTACCTGACCTCTTGCAGCAGCATGCTTCGAACACATCTGATCATCAGTCTTCACCACAGCATAGGCTTCAAGACTCAACAATATCAGATGAGGTATTACTTGTGATTTTTATAACTGTTGTGTTACTAGAATTGTAGTAAGACTTAATTATTGTGAACGAGTTGTTGTTTTTTTTTTTTTTTTTTTTTTTTGCACTTTTAGCTTTTTTAAGATTACTGTGTGGAAACCATCACAATGAAAGCTATCAAAAACCTTAAGAATTGCTTTTATGTATTGGTATAACATTAATATTGATATTTTAAATAGCTAAACTTATGAGAAAAAGTGTATTAAAAATTCCTCTTTTGTTACAGTTAAGAATTCAAATTATATAAAACAAAATTTTCACAATTATTATGCACTACAGTGGAAAGTCGCGTATCCGGAATCGGCGGGACTTTCCGAAGTCCGGATAATCGATTTTTCCGTATAATAGACCCCCAAGGTAAACAGAGATTAAAATGATCTGAATCTAAGAAGCAGAAATTAAATAACATTATTTTTCTTGCAATAATGTTTTAGTACAGTACAGAACCCGTTATCCGGAAATCAGAAAACCGGAAAACCAAAAAACCGGAACGAAATTCGATAAATTTTCCCGCCATTTTCAAAAAAAAAATTTTTTTTCCTCATAGGATTTTAGGATTTTTTTTTCTATTTTACTTCATCGTTTATTCTTCTTTTTAAGATTATTTTCAAAAAATTTTTTTAGTTGGGTTTAACAGTAAAAAAAACGGCTTTTTGTAGCGATTCAGAAAACCGGAAAAATCAGTTATCCAGAATAGCGATGGTCCCGATCGTTCCGGATAATTGGTTCCCTACTGTATTAGAATGACATCTAATCAATCAAAAACAAAATATTTTTAAAAAAAATAATTATTGCTATTATAAAAATAAATATAGGAAACTAAAAAAATTTACAGTTATGAAAATATTCATTCCTCTCTCCGCCATTTTGAACTAGAACGTTTCAAGCAAGAAGGGGAAATTCCCGTCATTCATTCATTAAGGTGGGTAGGTGAAGAAGCAAAATTCATTTCCTTCTTACTTGTCATTCAAGTTGAAGGGGGGGAAGTGACAAGTTCTTACTTTCTCTCCTGTCATTGGCTATCAATCAAGCATAAAGGCGTGGCATGCTGATTGGGTTCTCTTTATTTTTTCTTGTGTGACTAAAGGGGATTCCCCCTCCACTTTAACGTTTGCTGTGTTTACCCTTTTTCACAGTACTTCTTTCCCTAACACTTTATCAAAAAGGTTCCAGGAAATGCCTCTTTTACTAGCCAGCTGCACAGGAAAGAAGGGGGGAGGGGACTCAATTGTGCTCGTTTGAAAAAAAATCTCCCCCCCCCCTTTCCTGCATTCCAGAGGAGGAGCGTTACTAACGGTAGGGTCTTGGTAGATCTTCTGTTCTCTTTTCTGTTGATTTATGGGTTTAATGCATAGATCACTAGAAGCTAAGAAAGGAAAAAACCTGTCAAAAAACTTTTTTTTTTTTTAAGAGAGTGGGGAAGATGAAGAAATGTTTGTTTATTTTGATTGTTAAAAAGTGTCCGGGAAATTGACCCTTCCGGAAAAGGGACGTCCGGATATGGGACGTTACACTGTATTATCTAAAATAACCAGTGTATATAAATAAACTTTAAGTATTGACCATAGTATAATAAACAAAAGTTCTTCTGAAAACTCTTTTTATAAAATTACTGACTAAAATTTATATTTTAACACAGATTTTTTAAATTAAAGTAAGAGTTAATTTTGAACTATAATCTCAATTTAAACATAATTGTTAACTATATTACTATATTTAAGTGTGTATATATTTCAAACTTTAAAATGCATGCATGAGTTAATATTTAATATAATATATATATGGTAACTAATAAAGTTCTTGCTGTCTTTGCTTTGCTATTGAGAGAAAAGTAAATTAGTGTGTAAAGTGGACAAAAATCCTGTCGGTTCAGAGTAGGAATATTAGTTGTTATAAAAGCAGGTACACCATACACTGCTTATCACTAGCTGCATGAAAACTCCGAATATGTCAAGTGTCAGGGGGTAGTGCTGTGAATAAGCATACTGTATGGCATTGGTTTCAAAAATTAAGGTCTATTTAGAAGAAATTTGGGTCCATTAACAAACCCTTAACAAAATATTTTAACTTAAAAGTGGACCCTTCACAGATTTGTTTATCTTCATTATTGTTTTGCTAATCGAATGAACCTTTCCCAGGAAGCGGGAGGGGGGGGGGAGAAAGACAAATGCAAAGGAACTAAGTATAGACTAAATACCAAATATTTGTGTGTTGCATTTCTAATTTAGTAGCAGCAATAGCTGTTTATTTTTGAAAATTTAATTTGTTTTTATTATTATTTTACAGTGTTGAGCATAATCTTGTATCCATTTACAATTTAAAAACTCATTGTAAAGAATTTTTGCAGTAACAGGACCCTATTTGCACAAATTCACAAAAGCAGGACCCTGGTTGAAAGAATGTGACTTAACGTTTATTTTTTATTCACAAATTACGATTAATTTTTTCACAATTTTACAAAAACGGACCTTTCACAAAATGTCTGGACAGACCCCTGGAAACATCCAGTTGATTTGTTACTTGATACATTTATTGCACTTAAAATATTCTTATTTGTTTTTAAAGCATAATATTTTTTTTCCCTTCTTTTTCCCCATTTCTTTAATGTCACCCCTGCAAAATATTAGTTAGAATTAAGAAATTCCTTTTTTCCTATTGCGACTTGTATAGCTGGTTCATTCAATATGTATTTTAAGTAAGATATTCTGGTGACTGAAACATTAATGATTTTTAAAGTTAATTATCAGAAAATATACCCACATGTGCTATTAATATGTGATTTTTTTTTTAATAAAATATTCGCTTAAATTTTATGTGTTTCTATTTGAGAGAGTTATGCTTTTTAAGTAGGAATTATGATAATTTTTTTTGTTTGTTTTTAGAATTTATAAATAACATATTTTAAATGGAACAACATAATATAATATTCCAGTTTTAAGTCTCATTAAAATTTTTGTGTATGGTTATCTTTTTTAATAGTAATTAGTTAGGTTATTGGAAAGAGAAATTACCAAGTTTTTAGCATTCACTATAACATATGTAACTACATATACATTCATTACATAACTTTTGCTGAAAATATTTAGTTTTTATTTTAACTGAAATGAAAAGTAATATTACTTATGTATAAATTTGACTTTCGCTTTAAATATTCTAAAGAAATCAGTATAATAAAAGTATCTTAATTTTCATTGCAGATATATCAGGAAGTATGTGTTAAAAAATTTTTTATATGCTATTGCAATTGCACTAAATGTTAAAATAAAATCACCACTTTTTTTAAAATAAGTATTGGCTTTGTTTTTGTGCTAATTTTAAATAATACAGCATAAATTAATATTTATAGTTTCTTGATGCTTGCTTTTTATATTGCTTTATTGTCTGTTTACCTCTTAGTTTTATTTTTCTAATTG
This sequence comes from Parasteatoda tepidariorum, assembly GCF_982258835.1. Taxonomy (NCBI): domain Eukaryota; kingdom Metazoa; phylum Arthropoda; class Arachnida; order Araneae; family Theridiidae; genus Parasteatoda; species Parasteatoda tepidariorum. Next base: position 136,304,056 of record NC_141755.1, on the reverse strand, counting down.
AATAACTTTATTCTTTTATGTAACAGTATAGGCAAGCTGTTGGAAAGGCCCCTCCTCAACTACAACACAAACAGCGCTCTTTTCTCACATTTGGGTTTGGTGATGGTACTGGTCCCTTTCCATCTCCAAGGAGAGAGAGCCATGTTAGTGTCAATGTTACACCAACATTGCACGAGTCATCTGATGACACTCCAGAAATAAGAAAGTACGATTCAACTCTGATATTCTATGTGCTGCCTTATGGAGTGAGAATCGAGCACTTTTTTAAAAATATTTTCTCCGTCTCTTTTTTTATACACAATATACAACTGGTATTGGTAAATTATGTAAATATTATTCCTGAAACCTAAATTCTGTTACTTATTAGTTCTTATTTTACTCCTCATAATGTGTTCATTTCCTTTTGAAAACAAAATCCTTTTTCTCAAACATCAAAAGTTTATATCCAAATTACCTGATTTAGTTTTAGTGCTAGATTAGTGATAAAATTAGGTGTGAGTTTTTTTAAAAAAAACGTGATACATTTAGAACAAGACTGAATACATTATAGCCCTTTATATTGACTTAAGTTTGTATGTACTTGCATATTTTAACTGCTGGCTTCTTTACAAAGAAAAAGACTATAATTGTTTTAAAAATTTTTGGAGGGCATTGTTTTGTATATTTTAAAAACTAGGCTTTTAACCATTGATATTTTTCATATAGATTTTATGAGTTTAACTTCGTTAATAATTTCATTATTATTTTCATTAATAGTTATCAAATTAAATTGTTTTATTTTAAAATATGATTGTTATTTCAACCTTCTTAAATAAATGAGTTCACTTACAACTAAATAATTTCACTTCAAGCAGCGGATCTTGCCTTTTCAAGGTAATTTACCAGGCGATGATTGTTTCTGCTGCTCGCAAAAGAAATCAAAATAAATAAATAAAAAGCTGTAAAAACATGCCATTTGTTTGAAAGTCAAGCATTCAATAGTGAAATATTTTTTTTAATAATTCTAAAGTCTTTGATGGTGTTTATTTTTAGTGTGAAAAGTAAACAGTAAACCTTACGTTATTAATTTATTAATAAATTATCACTCATTATTATTGCAACACGATGTTTAAATGTTTTATTGTGTATCCTTCTAAGTTTTCTCGTGGGTAACGAACAAGGACATTAAATTTTTAATATGGCATAATAAAATTATAAATTATTTTGTAGAAAAAAATTAATTAGTAATTTGCTGATATTAATTGGAATTAAAGCTGGTTAACATTTATTAAAATAGATTAAAAGCTGGTTTAAACTCATTGCATTGTGTAATTTACTTATTTATTTGTTTGTGCTACTAACTGTGACTTAAGCATTAGGTGGAATTTTTACATTGCTGATAGCAATATTTTATCACACTGTTGCTTGGAATTATCATTTTTTGTATTAATTTCTTTTTGAACTTAATTTTGTAGCTAAAATTTATTTTATTGTTTTTTTAATATAAACTGTTGTTACTTAGGAGTAAATCTACTGATTGGTACAGAGAATGGACTCATGCTTCTTGACCGTAGTGGTCAAGGTAAGGTGTATCAGTTAATATCGAGGAGAAAATTTCGGCAAATGGAAGTCCTAGATGACCAAAATATTCTTGTCACAGTGTCTGGCGAAAAATGTAGAGTACGCGGATATTACCTCTCTTGGCTGAGGAGCAAAATATTGAGAACTGATGGAGTGAGTATTAGCTAGTGTATTATCAGTTTAACACATATTCAAGTTCAGGATTGTTTTTTATATATTCCTTACAGTTATATTTTAGTTATTAATGAATTATTTTTTATTAGCTTATAGGGAAACTGAAATAGCTTTTAATGCATGTTTTATGATTCAGCTTTTGATTTTAATCAATGTAATTAATTTTTATTTGATTTCATTTATTTTTTATTATTATCGGTAACCAAATATACTTTTAAGCTTATTATGAGTAAATCATTAAATTTCAGATTTCAATATTAAATACAAATTCGTTTTCATCTCTCCCAAACTTTTTTTTTGTCCTAGTTAGAGAAGAAGTTATAAAAGTTTTAAAAACCCATTTTCTTATAGGGAGCTGCAGCAAGACTTGTCTTTTAATAATATACAGTGCCTGTCACTTAATAAAGCATCATTCGTTCTTAGGAAGTTTGATTGTATTAAGTGGCTAATTTTATTAACTGGTATTCTACATTTAAATAAAAAAAAAAAGGGTTTCAATATTAAACTTTACAAATACTACAGTGGCTAAATTAATTTCTGTATTTTAATTTAAATGTCATATATTATTAAAAAAATAGCTTCAATTTTTTTTTAAAGATTTTGTTATTTTATAAGCAGCATTTTAAAGATTCATCTCTTTTAAGGCTTTTAAAAGTTTTTATAACTTTTATTATTTCATTAAGAGTTAAATTGGAATTGATGTCAAATTTATCTTTGACATTCAAATCTTGAGAATATAGCTAGTTAACAAATTTAATTAAATGTACCCACTATTTTTATTGTGTCTAAATAAAATAAAAAAAGAGCACAGACTGGTTTTTATTTTACTCGTTTTTTCGATATTTTAGCACCACTTTTTTGTTTGATTTAATAAATGATGAATATTTTTTAAATGTCTTTATCTCATTAAATATTTTAGGAATTTAATTTATTTTTTAGTTTATTTTTTTAAATTTTGCTGCAACTATTTTCTCAATAGTAAAGGTTAATGAGTCAGTGATTTAAACTGATATTGAATGATAACTGTATTCAATACTTTTTCTTAACTCATCAGCAATTTTTGTTTACATTCCTTTACTCTTGTCTTTCCCGTTTCATTCTTTTTTAAATATAAGTGCAGTTACTGCAGCTAAAAACCTGTTTTGTTATTTTCTCTATTGGTAAGTGTGATATTTTAAATATTTGTTTGCCTTATCTTATTGAAATTTTGCATAAATGCTCACTATATGCTGTTTGTCTATAGTATAGAGTTAGGACTAAGTTAATAATTTTTTATTTTACACCTATACCTAAATTTGTATTTTTGATTATTTAGATTTATTTAGGTCTAAAAAAATGTATTTTAGACCATTTTTTCTAGTGGTTGCCATATTAGTGGTAAATTATTTAAAAGTTATTGTTATGCTTAATGAAAAGCCCTAAGTTCATTACAATAGCATTAAAGCCAAAAAAAAAAGAAAATTACTAAAATGAGTTTTTTTTATTTAAGTTAATATTTTAAGAAGTTAATTTTTTGCCCATTCTTTTTTTTATAGTTGATGAAAACAATTTACTTAACAAAACTGTGATCATATTTTAGATTGAAAAAAGAAGTGGTTGGATAAATGTAGGAGATCTTCAATGTGCTATCCATTTTAAAATAGGTAAACAAGAATTTAATGCATAAGTGTTATGTTATCTAAATTTTGTATTTATGTCCATAAATTTATGTGTAGTGTTTATGCTTATAATTCAAAAGAAATACTAGATAAATATTTATCTGGCACACGTTAAAGTTAACACTGTATCAAAATTTTTTTCAGCTATGCACTGCTTCTTAGTATGAATTAACTTATCACAAATTTTAAAAAAAGAAAGAAGAAAACTGTTATTTACTATGCTTCGTAGCATACTTGTAGCTCTATTTTCTTCTATTCTCAAGTTTTATGTACATACAGTCAAACCTTGTTTAATCTTGTTAAGTCTTAAATCTCTATTATGAATTAGAAATGTATCGAATAGTGAAATAGCCAAATATTTGGCCAAAGAAAATTGACCGAATAGCAACACTTTTTTTTTAATTAAAAAACATGAATAAATATTTTTTATATTGGAATAAGTTTAGTCATTATTGAAAAATAATCGAAATTTAGCTGTATAATTGATATGGGGTAAAGGGGAAAAAGTTTTAATAGAAATGTTTAAGTTAGTAAAGATAATTAGATACTAAAATAATTAGAAATATTTAAGATAAAAAAAAAAACTAACTGCTATTGGAAAAAAAAGCTTAAGTTGTAAAGGTGAATAAAAAAGAATATTCTCTTAATTCTTAAAACAAAACTTTAATGTTAAAAATAATATTTTCTGCAAAAAAAATTATGCATAAAACATTAAAAGAGGTAATGTCTATCTGAAACTTTTTAAAGAATGCAGCGCTATTATAAAAACACATATAAAAAACAAAGATTATACACAAAAGCAGAATAGAAAAACTGAAAATTGATCGTAATTTTTGAAAGAAAATTTTAATGCTTAACATTTCAGTTTTCCAAATACTGTATTTTCAAGAAAAGTGAAGATTAAAGTCTAGTATAAACCCTCCTAATTGCCTTGTCATAATAAAAGCGTCTGTAAAACTAGTTTTTTGTAGTAAAAAAAGCTTTTTGTTATATCCCCATTATAAATATGTAAGTTAATATATATTTGATTTCATATTTATTTATGTGTGAAACATATAATTATAATTGTACTATAATATATATCTAGTTTTTATTTCCGCTTTATATTAAATAATTTCTTTAAATCTCATAATAAATACAACCAATTACTTCAAAAAATAGAATAAAGTTATAAAGGAAGCTAAAAATATTTTAGTTCAGATGAATTTAATTAAAAAATGTTCTTACTTCTGGTGCTCTATCTTTTTTTTTTAAATCTGTTGAAGCAAATAAAAAATTACTAATGCTACTGGCTGTTTAGCAAATAGGCAAAATTAGAAGAATGTTTCTCACCTGTGCACTATTCTCCTATCTATTAGCATGGAAAAAACCCGTTTTGCTATGTGGAGAAGACTGCAGGTTCAAAGCCAACTTTTTTTGTGCAGAGCCATCAGTGGGTTAAAAGTAACTATTTAAGAAAAATTTATTCATTGCACAAATTAGAGAGGATTACTAACAAGATAATTGGTAATATCTTGTTTTGGTTTCTTATTGGCACACGCTTTCCAAAAGTCTTCTAACTTATTAACTGTATCCAAAAAAATTATTCAAGCTTTCATTTTTCATTACAAAAAAAAATGAAAGTATTCGTTATGAACTGAAAGTATTCGTTAGTGAAATTTAAGAAAAATCTTAGCTCCACACATATTTATCTCTAGAAATGCAGTTCAGTAATATCAATTTCTTGGTATGAGAGTGGTGGAGAAATAACTATTCATAATGAACAAAGGATCAATATGGGTTTTTCAAGAAAGCATGCCTCTTTACTTTCACACTCATGAGGTAGAAGAAAACTCTTTTCACATTAGAGTACAAAAGGCTTGTTTCCTGTAATTCTCAACAACAATGCTCTCTCAACAGATTTAATTCATACAACTCATTAATTTAATTGCTGTAATTAATAACTTGATAACAAAGCATTTAAAAAACTCTTAGAACTGTGAATGATTAGTTTTCTTACCTGTTCAAGGGGAACTGAATTTTTTGTTCACATTTAAAGTACATTTTTATCCAAGGGCAATGAAATTCAAGTACACCTTAAAAGATGTTTCATGTTAAAAATACTTTAAAGTATTATGTGCGTATTCAATTGTGCAGAGAATAAAAAATTAGTTCATATTAAACAGGGTGCGTAGCATTTTTAAAAAGTGCTTAAAGTTGCTTATTTTTTGTTTGCGTTTTTTAAACGCCCTTAAAGGTAGTTTTTTTTTTACTTCGGGTTTGTAAAAAGTGCATAATTTTCTATATTTTAAAATGGGATTTTTCTTTTCTTTGCCTTGTCGATTCTTGTTCTAAATTACAAAAAAGGGCACGATTTTTAAATTGAATTTTTTAAATTAATTTTGATTCTTTTGAATTTTATTATGTTTATAAAGTAAGAACTTTAAACAATAGAAAAAAAAATTTATTACTGCAAAGATCCTAATTAGAGTGCTTAAAAAGTATATAAAAGGTACTTATTTTTTGTTGAAAAATCTGGCTAAACACCCTGTTAAAAATATTATGTTAAGCATGTTCACGTTAACGAGGTACCACTGTGTATTTATAAGTGTGTTTTTTCTTTTAAAAAAACAGCTTGCAGTGTTTATATTTAGATTATTCATTTTAATGACTCAAACAGTGATGAATTCTTGTAAAGTGTCTACTTTTGACAAAAGTATGATTTTTTTGTTTAGTGATGTTAATATTTAAAATTTCATTTTGAATTTTATATTTACATCAATTCTAATATGTATAACCTTAAACATAAATCCATTTCAAAGCATAACAAATATTATTTATAAACCTGTTTGTAGGTTTTTCATTAGACTACTTATCACAGCATTGTAATGATGATTAATTCTAATTAAGAGTCCAGTTCTTACCAGAATTTGATTTCTTTATTTTATAATTTTAAGAACTTTATGAGTAATATATCACTACTATACCAAAGTGTGACTGTTTTTATAATTTTTTCCCAGTCGAATTTGAATGAATAAAGTTCCTTGTTATCACCTTGAAAGAAAGCATAGAAATTTATTAATGGGTACCAATACCGTATCACAAATTCATGGCCTTCAAGTCTTTTGCAGACTAAGCTCACTGGCCTACTCTAATAGATATGATGATTGAAGAGGGTGTTTGGCTCAAAGTAGTGTACGGTTCTACTGAAGTTTTTCATGCTCTAGATTTGGATTCTGGTGCTGTCTACGATATTTATATACCCGCTCATGTGAGTAAATTATTTTGATATCTTTCTGAGTTTTAATGAATTTTTTTGTGACTGATGTTTGAGTTTTCTGTGGGTCTCTAAACTATGATCTGGTGACAGATCTTCATATCAGACTCGATACTGTTTAATATGATCATATGGTATTTATTTGAATTGAAGCTGTACTCCAAATTTTGAACACAGATTTGTGAAAAATAAAAAGTAGCGTAGAAAGGTTTATTGATAACAGATATTTATAAAATTAATAATAGGAAGTAATAATAAGTGAATGATTGATTAAATTAATTGTTCACTTCTTAAATTTTCACAATTAAAAACTTTTAAATAGATTAAATACACACATGAAACTATAATTGTTCTAACTGTATCATGCTCCGAAAATGATTGGTCACTCCCACTGTCACAACTGACTTTGGAATTGGTGCTTATGTCGCTGTTTTCCTACAAAGAGTTGTCTATTATGAAATCCTATGCATTTGTTATGCAGACAATCATGTTCAGGATAGATTGAACACTAAAGATATACCTATGGAACGTGACTAGTGCAGTGACCAGAATGGATCGTTACATTTTTCCATTTGAAAGGGGTAAAAACTAAATTTCTCCCATTCAACAAATTGTTACACCTTCGACTCTAAGCTGCATTCGATTTTCAGTAACATTGAAAAGGAAAGGGTGGCTTATATTGCAATAAATATGGTATTTTAAAAATTGCAACTTTAGTAAACTTAAGAAAATAATAATCCAAAGAAACACAATGACTAATATGTTGGTTAAATAAAAAGAAGTTTTTTTTTCTGAGTTAATAACATATAATAGATTTAAAAGTAACAAAAGTTTTCTCTTTGCTTTATTTAGGACTTGTTTTATTGATGTTAAATTTAGTTCTCAAGCATGTAGTTATCAAGACATCATTGAATTATGTGTTTTTTGTCTTTGTTTTCTTAGTAGTTTACCTTATTCTTTTTCTGATGTAACTAGAGTAAAAGTATAGTTAAGTGAGTAAAGTTTGTACTCTTTTTTGTTAGAGTACTAGACTACATGCTATTTTTACTAGACTAATAGTTTTAATATAATATTTAGCCACAGGAATCTGTTTCTGTGTTCTTGAAGATCACTTTAGTTCATATCTTGACATTTTGTGGCTGATTGTCATGATGTACATAATAACGTGGAAGATATTTATTATAAATTATACGAAATTAGTCTTAAAAACTTACAATAAGTGGCATACTGCAACGCAAATATCCCTCACTCCATGGTTTGTTTGAAAATTTGCATAGTTTAAAATTACAGGGTTTTAAGAGATAAGTTGACACACATGCTCTACAACTTTAATGCTTAGCAAAATATCAGTACCAGACTTTCAAATGAGTTTGAAAACTTTATTGCCTGTAATATAATAACAAATTTTCAAAGTAAAGACCTTTGCATTTAATGCAAAGTTGTATGCAGGTCACTGAATTTTATATGTATGCATGGCGCAGTTTACCTAATATTTTGCCCCATTCCTTATACAAGTATCTTTTTAGACGTGCCAAAATTTTGAGGTGTCACACAAATTCTTATCACCAAGATAAATCATAGGAAAAATTCATTGGAGTTAATTTTGTCGGGTTTGATGACATGATGATGACATTTTTAATCTGTAAGAGATTCAAGGAAATGTAAATTTTCTGCATAAAGTTTTGTATTTTATTTTTGCTGATAGTTTACACTTGAATAAATAAATTTTTATTTTACATAAAATTAACTTTTTTAAATCTTTTATTTAGTTTACTTCAAAGCTCTTTTCTTTAAATTAAATGATAGTTTTACATTTTAAAAGCCTTATAGTCACTGTTAAACATTTTCTGCATCTATTTCCACTTCATTAAGCACCTTCATGATTTTTTAATTGAATAATATTTCCGTTGATCTTTTTCTTGCGCTCCTTTTGGATAGTTTCGCAATTGAGTATGTTTTAAATATGAATACATTATTTAACTTTTAGTAGGCTTCAGGCGCTCTAATCCTAATTTTTGATGCAGACAAAACTATCATTGTTGCTTGCTTTTAATATATTTCTTCTCACATTCCTGAACTGGCCACCGCATTCTCCACATTTGACGTGCTTAGATTTCTTCATGTGGGGTCAAATATAAAACAAGTAACCTGTACAATCAATAGTCTTGAATCATCTAAAGATCTGGTTGCCACTGAAAATGTGCTGACTTTTGCTAATGTGCACCAATTCATGCGCCACTTCTTTGAATCTTGTTGATACTCGCTCTATCAAGCAATTCTATAATTTGATTGTAAACTGGTTGCAAGCTAATAGGGACTGTTAATAAATCTGTTAATATTAGGAACTGTTAATAAATCTGTTAATATTAGGAACTGTTAATAAATCTGTTAATATTAGGAACTGTTAATAAATCTTTTGTATAACTGGCTTTTCAATTATTGGGAGTAATACTGCATTACATGCTAGCACTTTTAACACTGCATTTGAGCATATTCTACATTCCTATACAAAATCAGTTTATTTAGGTCACCTCTAGCTGCCTTTACATTTTTGACGTATAGTTTTGAACCACCCTGTAATCTTATGACTTCCCCTAAATAAACTGATAATTTTCTGATCAAATGCTAGTTTTCTTACCAAAAAGTTATTCTTGATAGAAAACTTTGTGAATTAGCTAAAAATAAACTTTAATTTTTATATTTAACGAGCTGGCTCAGTTATTCAATAATTTAAGCAACTTGGGGTGTAAACATGTATCTTTTGACTAAAAAGTAATGAAATGTGAATTTTTAAGCAGAATAAGAATGGAAACTTCATTAAGTGTTGCAATTTATTTTGCCACATTTTTCTACTACAACTCTAATCTATACAATTGTGAAGCTATTTGTTGTAAAGCTCTTTAAGTATAAACCTCTAATATAGATAGTTCAGCTTTAGCCTTTTTCTGGGGGAAGGGGTGGCTGTGGGATGTGTTTTATTGTTTTATGCAACACTTTCTCATAAGGGTAGAAAATGTTTTCTACATTTCCCACTTACTTTTAAATATCAATTATAAGTTTGGGTATACATCTACTGTTTTCTATAAATGTGGTGCTTATCGGTTTTTTTTAAATTTTGATTGTAATTGTTGCAGACAAGAAGAAAATATTTTTCTATGAATTTTAATAAAAATATTTATTTTGTAGGAAAAATTTATATATATATTTACATTTTTTAGCTGTAACTTCATCCATGATTTTGGCTATATAAGGATTTCAAAGATTCAGATTTTGAAAGTGTAATTTATAGTACTGTATTTTTTATGCTTTATTTGTAATGAAATCATAAATTGTATTTTTTTTTCTTCCTAATCTTTTTTCTTTTGACAATTTTCGTGTTCCTCACCTCTCATTACGCTAGATACAATTTAATTTTAAGTTAGTTTTTATGAAGTCTAATAATATCTCGTTGGTTTATCTTCATAAGATCGAACTAAATTTTTGAGAACATTAAAATTTCATAAATCTATTACCTGAATTTTAAAAAAAAAAATTTATATTATAGTTTCTACATAGTTTCTGTAAGATACATTCATTTATGAAATTTGGTACAAAAAGAAAATGACATGATGTTTTGAATATGAATATTTCATGTGAATCATTTGCAACTGAAGCACAATAATTGAAGTATTCATGTATTTCTTGTGGGGAAGCTATTTTAAAAGAAAATTCTTTGGAAACCAAAGCACATATTTGATTCGAACTGAGAGATTAGAGGAATAAGGTTCTGAGTGATATGTTAAAAATAAATTTAGAAACTGGCTAAAGCATTTTTTTTTTAGAGTTAGTGATTTAAATTACGATATATGCTATTTAGAAAATTAAATTAAATTAAAAATGTTGTATTAATTTTTGTCAATGATTAACCAAGTTATTGTAATAATAGTTTTTTTATGTATCACACAATTTATTTAATATAATAATGTAAATAAGATTAAGGGAATTTTATTTGATTAAATAATTTTCAATAGTAACGATCATTCTTACTGAGAAGAACAGATCAATCAAATTAGCCAGGAATTATAGTAGAATTATCTTCGTTTCCCCCTCTTGTTTTTATTGTTGTTATCATTAATAGTGAAAACATAAAACCGGCAAATAAAGTGGTAAAAACTATTTATCATTGATTGAAGTGACATATTTTCATAAGTTGAAAAGATTTAACAATTCTAAAGATAAAAATTACATTCAAATAGTTATATTTGTAGTTAAATTGTCTTTTCGTGCATCAGAAATTATTTAAATTTCTTCTATTTTTACTCAGACTTATTGTAGAACAGAGACAAATTGTTTAAAATTTGTTTTAATATAAATATGTTAAAAAACAGCTTGTAAAATATTTTTGATAGAAATTAAACGTGAAATGCTTAATAAACGTACTAAAATTACAAATATTAATTGTAATGTATTAAATAGTTATTATTATAGGTACTGATAATTATAGCTATTAAACCTTTTGTATGTTATTGTAAACTAAGACTTGATTCTTTAAATTTTGATTTTGCAGAAATTGTTGCGAATGAGGGATTGATATAACAGCAAAAAAGAAAAAGCTGTTTCTATTATTTTTTCCATTCATTAATTTTTTTAAACATAAATGTACGTATAGACATTGAAATATTATTTATTGAGATTCTGCATTGATAAACTTCAAAACAAAAAGATTGACAAAGTGTTACATGGTGCAAATGAATGAATGCTTGAAGGTGCATAAGTTATAATAACATAGGACAGGCTGATAATTTATTATAGAAAACGATATGTGAAATATTATTTGTTTAATTTTTTATGCTGAATCTAATAAAACCACTGAAAAAGGATTTCTGCACTTATAAAGTGATACAAAAGCACTAGAGTCCCTCTCTGGTGGCCCTTGTCTTGTCCCTAAATACGATAGTCAAAGAAGTAGTGAAGGGTGTTTAAGAAAAACAGTGGGAGTATAAAGTTGTTTCATTCTCGTCACCATTTTTTTACGAACAGAAACTTTCTTTTACAATTTCCACCCCCAGTCGCAAAAAGATACCCCTACAGACCTAGCTGTCTTGTCGATCCTTCTTGAAAAGGTTAATAAATAAGTATGATATGATAAGCAGTTAATGTTGTAGTAAACAATACACAAAAATCATAAGTAAGTTTGGAATTGAAGTAGCTCCCTGATTAAGTGTTTTCATGATTTGTATTTCATTGTAATTATGTTAAATAATCTGAAATGTTTGCTAGTGTGCATGTATGCATAGAGAATAATAAATGTCAGTTAATATATACTTTTTAAAATTCTGGTTTTAATATACGAAGTTCCTATGTTTAATCCCTGTATTCTTGGGTTATTTAAGGTTTTATCAAACTTTATAAAATATTATTAAAATCTGTTTTATAATCAAAAATTGCATTCATAATGTTTTTTCTTCAAAAATTGTCTTTAAAAGCCTTAAAATACTAACATTAAACACTAAATTTTAAAGCATTCTGCTGCAGTGGTAACAAAGAACTTTTTTTAACAGGAAATTTAAACTAATTTGGAATACATGTGATTTTTCATATGAAATATATATTAAAATGAACTAATTTGGTTTTTTAAATGTGTGTGACAACTAAAAAGAATTGTTAGTATCATTGAAACATTTTTGGGTCCTAAATTAGAAAGGCATTTATACAAGTATTTTTTTTTTATTATTATTATTCTATTTTTATATACTTGCTGCATCTTACACATTGGTATTGTATTATTGTTTTATTTTATATTTATTTATTTTTTGCTGATGGGCCTTTTTTTACACAATATATTTTCTGCTAGATTGTGCAGAATCTTTTTTTTTTATGTGTATGATTTTTTATAGATATAATTAATTGTTTTGTAATTTTGTGTCAGAAACAAAGGAGCAGAATATATATGTGTATATATATATATATATATATATATATATATATATATATATATATATATATATATATATATATATATATATATAATATAGTCTGCTCCTTTGTTTAGTTTATTTTAGTCATTGTCCAAAGCATTTCAAAAGTTTTTAATGTTCATGTTTATATTTCTTTTAGTCTCAGGGCTTCATTACACCTCACACTATAGTCACTCTTCCCAATTCCAAAGGCTTGCAACTTCTTCTTTGTTATGATAGTGAGTATAATTTCAATGCTTAAAATTTATGACTGAACATAAATTGTTTTACATTTGATTCCAGCTATTTACTGCTCATTTTAAGAATTTATCAAATTTTTTTAAGAAAAAAGTATTTTCTAACTGTATAAACTGTTATTGTTAGAGATTTAAAATTACTGATTATAGTTTTATTGTAATTATTGCTAATCATATGTTGCATTATCAGTTTAAAAATGTCCCCGAGCAACTAGTTCTCCATTATTAAGAAGACTTTCTGTTTTCTATAATTTTTGTGTAGGTTAATTTGGTTAAAAATGATGGTTTTCTTAATTTTGATAATTTTTCACACAATGCGACAAAATGTGCTATGTTGAGCAGATACTAAAAAGTAACTGAATTATTAATATGTGTTTGAGTTTAATTTTTGTATTTTACAGCACACATATAAAAGTTTAGTATTTATTTGAAATATTTCATTGTACATTAAATTGTTCTGTGGTGTCTTCATTATTATAAAATCAGAACTTTTTGAAATTTGCAGTTTCATTTCTTTGAATGTATTGAACCTGCTGTCAGCACAGTTTCAGCTGAAACTGAAGAAATGCAAGGCACTGCATTCCTTAAGGAAAACTTGGAAAAGATCCCACCATTAAATTCTGTATGCATGCCACATTTGTTGTATTTCCGACAACCTGTATAGAATAAGTTGTTTGTGATGAATTATGAAAGTTTTTACTTTTTTTTAAAATTTTGTATATATCTATACGTATAGTGAGCCATTAATATTAACATTAAATGTACTTATACAAATATACTTATTACAAATATATGTAAATGTTCTTATTCTTGTTTTTTATAAAGAGACAATTTTTATGTTCAGACTATTTTTTAAAAAAGGTCAATTTTTATTAAAAGATATTTATTAACATACTCTTTCTTAAATATTTAATTAAAATAATGAATTTCATGAAAAATTAAATAAACTGATAAAATTAAAATAAAACTTTTTTAATCTGCAATTTATTAAAAATATTAAATTGTTGAGCTGTTTGTTTTTGATACAGCTAAAAAACATATATAAGAAAATGAACACAATTTGATAGACATGTTTTACAAAATTGGATATTGCTCAAAATAAGTGTTAAACATTTTACAAAATAGGTGTTTAAGCACAATGATTCTTTTCAATATTAAAAATGGAAAATTCTGGCATAAAACTAAACCAATTTGGATTACACTCAATTAATTTTAAACATTAACAGTGATGGAACATGTGCCAAAAAATGTAAAAAGTGGTGTTCAGTAAGAAAGGAAAAAAGAAACTTCAAGGGAATAAAAATTATTTTTATTTATTTCTTTTAATTTATTATTTACTTTTAATGTTTATTAGTTTTTCATTTTAAATATATATCATTGATAATGTTAATATATTGTAGTAGTTATAAATGAAAAGTTAAATTGAGAATTTGTTTAATGCTTTAAGTTTCCATCATATTTTGGTATTATAGGCACATGTCTTATCACTGCACTAGGAATAATCCTTATGGATTAAGATTTTGGACTGCTAGGTTTAGGTTGACTAGGATCGTTTGAAAAGTTGCAAATGTAACTTTTCAGATGATCTCAGTGAGTTAAAAAATAAAATCAAATATATTTTTTGAAAACCTTTTAATTTCTCGAAGTTTGAAGTCTGAGGTTCAGAAAATCACTCAACTATTTTGAGAATTTGTAAAAGTCTGTTGAATAATTACTTACAATTAAAATTACATATGCAGAGATTTATGCATTATGAAATTATTTTAGTTCCAGATAATTCTTTTGAAAAATAATTATAACAGTAGTATAAAAATCTGAATTAAATGCTTGTTTTCTTTGACACTCACATTAAGTTGTTTAAATACCTATTTTCTTTGAAATATGTTGTTCATTTTTTTTTTTTTTTTTTTTTTTTTGAAAATATCCATTTCGAGCTTTTTCTTCTTTGCTAGCAAAATTCCACCTAACAGTTGATCAGAAAAATTTAGATTTCTCAAGATCCTTCTCTTTATTTCTATTTAAGAATTACAACTTTTTTAAGAGTTGAACAGAAAAAAAGCTTTCTGTTCCAAACATCCTTAAAAATGTTAGTAGTTTATAATTAAACATCTTCTTTGCTTTCTAGCAATAAAAACATACAAATACAAAGTATTACATAAATTAGTTTGATTCTTAAATGTTTTAAGATGTTTAAAAAATTGTTGGAATGGAAAATTTACTCAGAACATTCAAGAAGGTGTTGATAGTTTTTATTGTTTTACAAAATTTTTTAAATAATTATATTTTAAAGTGGTATTAACTATATTTAGTAATTGTAACGAGATCAGTGCTTGTTTTCACTTTAACTTTTTTGTTATATTTAAAGACCTCAACATACTTATCTTTCAAAACTTAAGGCATCTCCATTTTTTTTTTAAATTTGCTATGTATTTTTCTTTCTCTTATCTTTTACTGTATTTTGAAATAACTTTTAAGATAATGATTTTTAGCAGAATTTTTTCCATCCTATTTTTTGAGTGGTTTAGGTACTGAAATTATTTATTATGAGTAAAAATAATTTGTTTATTTTTATTTCTAGATGAAGGAGTTTATGTAAATTCCTGTGGGAAAGTTAATAAAAATGTTGTTCTTCAGTGGGGAGAGATGCCAACATCTGTAGGTAAGAAATATTTTTTTCTTTTTGATTTTACCTTCATTTATCTATTCTGTTTGAAATAATTATCAAGTTTGAAATGTATAACATAATATGTATTCGTTTATTTACAATACATATTATTATTGTAAATTAAAAGAATAATGGATTTAAATGTAACATTTTATTCAGTTATGATAGGAACAGTTACATATTATCCTGTATAATTATATTTCCAAATTTCAATCTTGAAAGCTATTTTAAAAATATTCTTTCAATTGTATTGTATTATCTGCAGAACAGTTTTAGTAGTGGGAAGTTAATGGCTATTTTATAAAGGTAAAAACATTGTAATAAAACTTAAACTGTTCTTGAGTTTTATGTTAATGTTTTAGGCAATTGTAAACAAATAATCTATTTAAATAATTTGATTTCTGCACAAATGCCAAAGTTATTAAGAAAAACATATTAATGATTTATAAAGAGGAGGATTAAATGAATTCTTAATCAATTGAAGGAAATATTTTTACATGATAATACAGACGAAAAAGGAATGAAGCTATTATAATCAAAGATATGCTTGCTTTTTATTTAGATTATGCTTTTACAATGTTCTTAACTACCAAACAAGAGTAGTAGCTACAGTTTCTGAGTTTAAAGTTTAAAAAATTGCTTTTTATTAGATTATGCTTAAAATACGCAGCTCCTCAGAGCTTCAACTAAATTTAGTTGAAAAGTTTACAGATCAAGTCAATTGAGCATCTGTAGTCTTTTTTTATCATTAATGAGATCCTTACTGGATGAATTTTTTATTTTTTTACTATTCATATTAAGTATGGTCATTTACATAAAAGTTAGTTAAATGAACACAACATGACATCTCTTTTACTAATAGTTTTTGCATTTAGCATTATGGAATGATAAAACATACACATATATTATGAAGATTTTGAAGCATTTTTTAAAAAAATTGGCATCTTTAACTGAGTTAAAGCTAAATATTTGAAGGAATTTATTTACAATAAATAAACCTTTAAAATAATAATTAATTGCAGATTTTTGTTCTTAAAAATTATGTTATTGATTGTTAGTATGGCCTGTTTTTACTTGAAATAGGACTTAATTAAACATGACATTGTAAGAAAACTACTCTCATGCATAACTCTAATTCAACTTTTTGTTTTAATTCCTGTATAAATGAAAAATTTTATTAATAGAAAAGAAAGAATATTTTTGGGCATAACTGAATATTTAGCAAACTTGGCCCACAACTAAATAATAAAAAAAAATTTGATTAGGCGCAACGGTGAATTAATGAATCTACATTAGTATTGAAATAAAAAGTTAGTCGTTACATTGATCAATGAGAAAAGAATAAAATATTTTATATTCGCCATTATAAAAATTAAATAATTGATTTAATTTAATTATAATTTGATTAAGAATGAGTAAAACAAAAAAACAAGCTTAAGAAATTAAAGAAATTTTAAAAGTTATGAAATATGTGATGCCCATTGTGGCCTCGCAACACTATCTTGCTCTAGTGAGTTATCCTGACTTAGAATGAGAGAAAAATTTGAATATTTTGAAAGTTATTCAGCTTTTTTAAAACTTAGTGAGATTTTTATGAATGAAAATTATTTAAATCAAAGACTTATTCTTAGCCCAGATAATGTAGCATTGTTCAAATATTAAAATATAAAACCGTTTTCACAAAAATGTGTCTTTACTTCTTATTGATGTTTTACATCGTTTTCAGAACTAGCATGGATAATAATATTGGCTAAAGATAGGTCAAACATGACCGGGGCTCCCATGGGCCTATTACAATTATTTTATAAAATTCTACTTTTAAGTGAAACTTTTCTATGTTTCCATTCTCATTCAATGTTTTTGCTCACAAAATCTAATTTTTGACATAGCAAAAATAAAAAATAAAAAAAAACTAAGTTTTCTGATAAAAAATTGCATGGTATAAATAAAATATGAGATAAATTTCCATTGAAATTTACCTAGTATACCTGGAAAAGTCAGGGAATTTTTTATGAAATTCACAGGGAACTAGGATGTCTTAACAGTTGTTGCAAACTCACAGCAGTTATAAAAATAGCTTGTTGTTCAGAAAAAAAAGAGCTTTATTTCATTTGACGACAGAGTCTTTTAAAAATACCCTAAAACTTAATCAGGGCTGATTGTGCTCCGGAAAAAATCCGGATTTCCGGATATTTCTCTAACCGTGATTTGGAAGTTTCCGGAGATCGAAGGTTCGGATGTTTCAAAAAATCATTGATCACAAAAGTTTTTGGAAATCAAATTTTCAAAGGTGGAACTTAAAAACGCAGTTTACTTTATTTGTTTGTAAGGAGAGCTACTTTATAAGCTTATATTCAAGATTAATATTCATTTTTTATCAGTAAATAGTTATTATAATCATAAACTCAAGAAAGAAAGACATATTTGTAAATTTCAATTACTTCTCTAAGTCATCATAGGTATGTGTAAAATTTTAAATATATTTTATGTGAACTAAATTAAGTATAACTTTAGTAAACTAAGTACAAAAACACCTTGTTTAAATTTTTTTCTAATGTTTCGATTTAAACTTCTTTTTTTTTTTAACTCGAGAAATTTTCCGGAATTTTGCCTTGGGCTCACAATTACCCCTGTGGTCAATGACTATTTAAGATGAATACAAAAAATTACTTATCCCTGATGGTTACAAATTATTGTAGCGATTTTAAACAATAAAATGATACAAAATGCAAAGGTATTAAAAATACTTAAGTACATTTTTAATGAATTTCCATTTAAGATTAAATAAAATATTAAAATTCAAAATTATTACACAAAAAACGGCCAAAATTTTAGCATCTAAAATTGTGTATACAATTCAATGTACTAAATTTAAATTAAGATTGTGAAATAAATAAAAATTACATTGTATTATTCCATTTTCATTTCTGTCATTAGGAATCTCAAGCTGTCATTACAATTGTTATACAAATTTTAAGATGTATGCGCTTAAGATGTATTTTCATATGTTTACAAATTTTAAGATGAATGGTAATAGTATGGTTTAAGATGTATGGACATTTTTTTTATTTTACCCTGCAGCATAGCTGCCAACTCTACTGGATCTACCAGCAGACTACTCGATTTTGCCATTTTCTTCTGGCTTTTCTCCTGATTTTTGTACATTTTAGATCTATAATTGAGTTTTCAAAAAATCGCCCATTAAAATAGAGATTTTACTCAATTTATTGCTGGGTTGAATATTTTGAAAAGTATTACTAATACATAATGAAATGGACCTCGCAGGAATCAGTTTAAGGCTTTTCTTTTTCTGTGCTCTAAAAATTTGTTTCTTTTTTTCAGAACTCCCTTTTTAAATTAAATCTTTTAACAATCAATAATTATTTACTTGTCTACTACTATTTAAAATTATGAGTTAACATAAAAAAATTTCGAATTCATTTAATGCCAATCATAAAGAAAAAATATTGCAGACCATTTATAGACATTATGGTAATAAAGTTTTTGTATTTTGATGGCAATAAAAATCCCTAAAATTCTCTATATGTAAAATATTTAGTATATTATGCAGCAGTTACCGTGAAATTTATAATATTTCTTATCCATCTTGATTGCTGTTCTGCAGGAAACAAAATATTGTTACTGTTGTAAAAACTTTTATATATTTTGTACAAAGACTTATCTAATATAAACTAATGAAGAACAAAAATTTTCAATAATGTTAAAATCAACTCATAAAGGGTCAGGATGGTAATGGCAGCAATAAAAATAGTTCAACTTACTTTATTCAATATACCTAAGCAGGATTGCTAAATATTTCCATACAAATATTCTTTTTTCATTCTAAATCAGCTGCTACTGAGAATAAGTGTTATATGAGTTACTAGTGGCCATGAAACTGTTGAAAAGGCTAGGAAGTCAAATTCAGTGCAAAAATATTTTTAAAATGCAGTGAAACATAAGGAAAAGACTTAAAATTTTTAATATTTGTGGTAATCATAGTTTTTTTTTTTCCTTCATGATCAATTTTTATTTAAAGAATGGATAGAGCATGAAAGACCTTTTAGTATTTATATTTATCCTGATTAAAGGAAGGTAGCATGTAGCTCTGTAAAGTGCATGTAAATGACGAATAAATACAAACAGAAATTAGATGAAAATACTTCCTTCTGTGTCTTCTGTTAACGGGACATTAAATAGCACAATTCCAGAAAAGCCGTTCCCAATTTTTTTTTTTTTGCTATGAAGCCCTAAATGATTAAATAGTCCGGTAATAATTAGGGTAAAAAACTTTTTTTTTATTTTGAACTTTTAATATTTAAAAGGAGAAATAAATTTTTTTCATCGTTTTATATTTAATAATCTTAATTTAGGTTTTACTCGTATGTTTAACAGTTGAATATACACTGTCTTAGAGATGAATCTAGTCTAATTGAAGATTTGTTTTTATATTGCTATTAAAAAGCTGTTTTTAAATGTTGAAAATAGTTATTAGGGAAACATATTTCTTTATTAAAAAAAATTCTGTTATTTTATTTTGATTTGATAAGCGCAATGTTAAATACTATTGCAAATTCTTATAAATGCATGTTTTTTTCATACTTTTATAAAATTGTTGTTAGAAAAATTACATATTTTTTTAAAAATTTTCATTTCCCATTTTTTGGCATATTACTTTAAATATAATTACAGATTTCAAAAACTGTTCAAAAAGTCTCAACTGTCAGAACTCCTTCACGGAACCCCTAACATCATTTGGAAACCATTGTTCTAGAGTGTGATCCATATATATATATTTGAATTTGCAAACTATTTTTAATGTATTTTGAGATATTTTAATTGAACTCCAGCCAACTGAATCCATGAATTGTATCATTAAGAATGAGCCATAATTATGTTATTAAATAATATTAATTAATTAAAATAACTTTCATCTTGAATCGAAACAAAGATATCTCCCTTGTACAATAGCCATCCTTGTACATGAAAATATTCATTTTTATTTTATTTTATTTATTTCAAATGATTGACTGTGAACAATTTTGGTTATGGATAACTTGAGCTGAGATCCTAAAGTATTTGTATTCAGTTAAAACTTTTCATAGTACTGCCCTGATATCTTGTGTCCGGTCATTCTAGACTAGCTCTCTGTCAATTTACATAAAGGAAAGTCTGGCATTTCAATATTGAACAAAATTAGTCATGAAATGTCATGATTTTAACTATTTAAAGGAAAAAAAATCATGGAAAGTTCATAGATTTAGGTGGCCAAAAAATCTTATTTTTTAAAACGGAATCCCCCTTCCCCAATTTCACAGATTTCCTATGCTCCAAATATCTGAATTAGTAACAAAATCCCCACTCACAGTCAGATTTCAATAAGATATAAAATGTTTTTTTTTCCTTTCCTGTTCTTTATTAAATTATGGTGTTCTTTCAAAAAATGAAAGAAAGAACAACATTTCTAGAAGGAATTATCTTTTAAACTCCAGTGATTCAGAAGGGCTTAAGAATTTTGAACTATAATTTCTTTTTAATAAAAAATAATTAGGAAAGAATAAAATTATTACTTGAGAGTGGTTATAAATGAAATATTTTTCGACTCTTGCTCAGTGATACTGAGATTTTTTGGTTTAGGTATTGTTACAGAAATCTACCTATTAAATTTTAGACTTATTAAAATTTTTTTAAATGAATTAAGTCTTAAATGATTTAAGTCTTTAAGAAATATTCAATGCTAATAGTTTTAAATTTAGTGTTTTCAATGTTAAGTTTAACTTTTTCTCTCTTATAATTTTAGCTTCGTCTGGGCTGCTGGATAATGCAAATGGAAAATGACATTCTGGTAGAATACGAGGGCCCGTAAGTTCAATCCTGACAGAAAACAAAACAACTGATGTGTATATGCTGTTAGATTCTCTTTAAATCTGCCGAAGCTGAAAGTCCTCTTGTTGTTGTGCAGAAGTTTGAAGAAAGGCATATCTCTGTGTGATTCATCCCTGCTGTGTGTTTGTGTGGTTGCTGACAATTTTATAAAATCTTTCAATAAAGCAGATTCATCAGTTTATTGTTCTGATATATGCACATAAACAAAAAATTGCAATTGAAGGGAAGAGAACTGCATGAAATAAATTACTGTAAAGTTTTGGAATTCTTTTTATTAGAAAATAATAATAAAAATGATAACACATAGTCCAACTGTTGCTTTTTGCAATAAAAATTATTTTATTTAAGGACAAATATGTGTTCTTACGGATTATATGTTTATATTAAACAATGACGGTAAGAATATATTGCTTTTATAGTTGAGTGAAGTTTATATTGTGTTTTGTTTTAAAATAAAATAATTAAATTGTGAAATAATGTTTGTCATGATTTGGTTTGATTAATTTTTTTAATTCTTAGCTACTGCATTGGGTAATTTATACAGCAACTTTATAATAAATCTTCAAAATTTTAGAAAATGGGGTAGGCAGATATGTGTTCATTAATAAAATTTAAAAAGATATAATGTTGGAAATTTTTTTATAGTCATGATAGTAATGTTTAAGTATTTTGAAATTGGATGAAGTTAAAATTCGGTTTCTTTAAAATTTGCAACATATCGGAAACAATTTAATTTTAACATCATTGTTAAACATTAACTCCAGCTTATGAGCATTCATACTACTAGCATTGTATTTTTCACTTAATTTTGAATTATTTTGTTCAAATTTAAGATAAGAAGTGAATATTTTTATGATGTTAAAATAATGATAATAGTAAAAATTTCTTTGGCTTAATATTTAAAATTTAGCTGAACATTTATTTACATTATTGTTAAAGCAAAAAATTTAAACCAACGTAGAGTAGAATCTTGTTTGTTTAAGTTTTCATCAGTAAGGCTCTTTGCAAAGCAAGTTTTTACATGCATAATATAGTTTTTTTTTATGGCTAATTGATCAATACCAGAAAATTGACTCTAGCATCTGCTTAATTTTTTAAAATTTATTTTCTGAAAAGCTCTGTTTAAAATGTTTACATATTACACCTGCTTTTTTCTAAACCTATTTATGTCATAACGCATAATCTATAATCAGCGAAATAAAAGCAATGGAATTGTTTCAAACAAAAATCTGAATTTTTTTTAATTTGAATTTTCAAACAAAAATCTGAATTTTTTTATAGCAACGTTCTCAAAAGAGTAATGGATTGTAGTCAAATTTTGATCATTCATGCTGAAAGCAACTTTTAAAAAATAATGTAAAAAATTTTATTATATTTTCGTTTCATTCTTGTATGCAAGTATATGTTAGTGCAAATTTAATTTAGATAAAACATATTTACTGACAGTTTTGAAATTAAATTGTTATGTAAATTTTTTGCAAAGATAGTTGGTTTAGTACACAACACCTTTAAATAATTATCAAATTGATGAAAATTTCTGAAGTGCCCATAAAAGTTATTTTTACATTATAAAAAAAATATTTGCAATTTTCATAGTATTAGTTGCTTTCCTGGTTTCTCTCCGTGGAAAAATTTCTAGGTTGCGTTTGGGTTTTATTTCAGGTGTTTTGTTAAATAAAATTTCAGATACTGAAAGAATAAAGCTACGTAAGTATTTCTACATTTAATTTCTGTAAAAGAAGAAGGGACAGAAAATGTGTAAATTTGTTGAAGTAAGTAATTTGAATATTTTTAAATTTTATTCTTTATTGTGTCAATTATTACAAGAAATGACCACTTAAAAATTGAACAATTTTATTTTAATATTATAAGAAGAAGAAAATTTTAAGTTTAAATTTCCACTCAGTTCAAATGTAAATATATAACTTTATAATTATGTAGTGTGGTTTTTATTACATAATTTCAGAATATAAATAATTAATGTTAATTGTGAGATTAAAAATGGCTTAAGTTACAGCTTTTATAAACAAGTTTTACAAACTAACAAATTCAATTAAAATTTTGATAAGAAAGGCTCATTTCTAAAAAAAAAATTAAGAATACATTTTTAAATTAATGATTTTAAAATTATTAATGATACAAAATTCATCAAAAGACCCATTGTATGAAGAAAAGGAAAAAAATAGCAATAAAAGTTGCAATATAGTATTTCTTAATTAAATTTGAAATATTTAAAAAAATCAGCTGAACATAAGATATACTTTGGAGTAAGAAGGAGGAAAATGGATGGTTAGCAGAATTCGCTACAATTATTTTATTTATTATTTCTGTATCGCTAAGAAAATAATTCATGGAATGACATTATAAAACTATTGTTCTATGCTTTACTGCTTCACAGCAATACAGAAAATTAAGTATAAAATTATATCTCCCAATTATTCTACTACCCAAGGGCGCCGGCAGCGGGGTGCGAGAGGGTGTGCTTGAACCCCCTAGCTTTTTTTTTTTTTTTTAAACACTTAAAGAGATACAGAAAAACAATTTTGTTATAAAAATGTTTTATTAAAAATATTTTTATTGAAAAGCAAATAATTAAGCAATTATTGATACGTAACAGTTAAAATTTTTTTTAATCAAACAAGAATTGAAATCGTCTTGTTTGCTGTCCAAACCTGTTTATAACTTTTTCAATGAATTCTGAGTCATCTTTGATTCTTTTCTTATGCACACTGAACATGCACAAACTTGGCAGATATCTAAGCTATAATTTTAAATTTCATTTAATGAAATATAAATAATATTATATTTTCTATTAGTTATTTAGTTTAACAAAGGTGTATAACACAAACTGACTTATCACAACTGTAAAACTTCATCAACACAATAAATACCAATGTTAAGCGTGCACAAACAAACACGTTAGTATACGAAACTACTGTTTGTAGTTATTTGTGTTTCAAACTCAGTAGCTAAGCCAGCGCCATCAATACAGTTTTTCGCGGCAAAATTTGCAAGTACAAGAAATTCGTACTTTTATTTTAAATATCTTGTTAACAATGAAGAAATGTATCTTGAAAAAAATTAACAGATTAAAGTATATGTAATAACAAAACAAAATGTAATAACAGAATATTTTAATTTTTTTTTGGGGGGGGGGATAGTTTGTTAGAGGGTTGCATCCCCTTTTATATTATTCTGCCGGATCCCTTGCTACTACCTCTTACTTACTCCAAAAAATAAAAAGCAACGCAAGATAATATCAGAAAATATATATTCTAATATTATATAGCATCAAAACTAATGAAAAATAATATTATGGCGAACGCTAGATAATATTAGTTCGCATAGAATCTAATATTATAAGGCAGAGCAAACAGCGACCTCTTGTATCTTTCTAATATTAGAAGTTGTACAAGATAGCGTTAGATTTTACCGATTTTTCTGATATTATCTAATATTAGGTGCTACTTGGGTTGTGATGTCAAACTTTTATCGTTGGCTTCAATTCTGGAAGTCACAGTTTTTCGCGATAAGCTTACAGCCTCAAAATTATTTTTCATATCTGGACATAAAACATCACTAACTTGGAGCATACATTGTTTAACAAACTCCCCATCACCTAGAGATTTATTATTTTTAGCAACATTGTATGTTACAATACAACTTGCATGCGTAGCTGCTTCTTGGACAGAGTTTATCATCGAAAAAATTTTGTCCGCCTGATAATTCTCTAAGAAGACTTTCCGTATTTTGTCGTCTTTCTTATTCAGATATTGCTTCGTAAATGGCAGTCTTCTGCTTGACTGTAATATGCCGGTCAATGTTGTATTCGTTAAAAACAGCTACATCTTCATTGCAGACAAGAGATACTGGTTTATCTTTTGCAACTGTAGAAAAATATTTCCAAGCTCACTCATCATTGAACTCACAGCACTCTGAATCAACTTGGCGTTTTTTCACAGCCATTTTGGAGTTAAAAATGTTTGTAAATAACTCAAACAAGCACTATTGTTTATATATTTAATAATTTCACCATTATTAACAATAACGTTATATGTGTTCAATCTTTCCACGTGTAATTAAGAGTGTTAGAACTCGCGCCGGGAGTTGTTGTAGTTAATTTACGTCACACTAGCGCTGTACGATGGGCTATTGGCGACGGTCTGGGAAACACCCCTGAGGATAATCCGAAGACATGCCATCACAATTTCGATCCTCTGCAGAGGGGATGGCACCCCCGCTTCGGTAGCTCGACGACCTGCACGCCAAGTCGAGCACTATACGGTAGAACAGTTTAACGAGTTAACATACGTCGGTCCCTACGCAGACTGATCCAAGTGGTCACCCACCCGCACACTGACCGTAGCCAGTGAAGCTTGACTCGTTCCGGGAGAAAAATCCACTCGTTGGAGCTTTAACTGAGCAGTGTGCCACATCTGAAGTGCGATTCACATATATTAGATTCCGTATGTTTGCTCTTCGATAAAGACAAAAAAAATTCAAAAAATTTTCTTATTTTTTTAAGTTTATTTGAAATTATATTATTTTTTTAATGTGTTTTTCGATATTCAGGAGGGTTCGAAATATTCCCCGAAGAGAATTTTTATAGGCCAATTAGGTCAAAGTGGGCCCCTACAGGTATATTACGAAGATGAGAGGAGAGAGCTTTTGAAGTGAAACTGCGGTAGGCTTCACGCATCACCGTGGACAGGAAGGAAGGCCACCGGACCAGCAAGTTTGCTGCTGGAGGGAGGGGTCCAGGGTGCGAATCCCAAGGACGGACAATTTTTCAATAAACTTTCTTTCTTTTTTTTTGTTTATTTTAAATTATATTATTACACTTTATTCAATTTAAAATATTGAAAAGAAGTTAAAAAAAATAATATAAATTTAAATAAATAAATAAATAAAAATTATCCGAAATTTTTCCGTTTATTAGCTATTATTCGCTATTTCCCATAGAAAAAATAGTTTTTTTTCTATATACAGAACACTTGATTCACGATAAAATATCAAACAATATATTTAAAAAAGTAATATATAAAAAGAGAAAAAATTTGAATGTCGACCGACGCAAGGTTTCGAACCCATGGCCCCCGGAACAACAAATCTAACTTGCCACACAGCTTTACCAACTGCGCCATGCTTCACATGCCTACTCTGCGAATATTTAGCTTAAAACACCTCCTCCAGATTAGTAAACAAAACATATTTTGGCAGATTGTGGGCCCACTAATTGGTATATAAAAAAATCCTTCGGTACTATTGTTCGATACATTAAATTCTAATTATGGGCGGAGTTTGAAATTTATAGGTTAATATTATAGGGAGTTACGGGGTGTGATGCGTGCGTGCCTCCTGATATGACTTCTGTCCCGTTTTCAGCCTTTATTCGCTCTTTAACAAAGATAAATATTTCTTTTCACGTATAGAAGACTTTATTCGCTTTAAAATATAGAAAAGAAGTTAAAAATATAATATAAATTAAAATAAATAAATAAATAAAAGTTATCCGAAATTTATCCGATTATTAGCTATTATTCGCTATTTCCCAAAGAAAAAATAGTTTTTTTTTATATACAGAACACTTGATTCAGGTTAAAATATCAAAAAATATATTTAAAAAAATAATATTTAAAAAAAAAAAATGTCGACCGCATCAGGGTTTCGAACCCATGCCCCCCGGGACAACAAATCTAACTTGCCACACAGCTTTACCAACAGCGCCATGATTCATATGCCTGCCCCGCGAATATTTAGCTTAAAACACCTCCTCCCGATTAGTAATCAAAACTTATTTTGGCAGATTGTAGGCCCACTTATTGGTATATAAAAATATCCTTCGGTACAATTGTTTCATGCATTAAATTCTAATTATAGGCGGAGTTTGAAATTTATAGGTTAATATTATAGGGAGTTACGGGGTGTAATGTGTGCGTGCCTCCTGATATGACTTCTGTCCCGTTTTCAGCCTTTATTCGCTGTTTAACAAAGAAAAACATTTCTTTTCACGTATAGAAGACTTTATTCGCTTTAAAATATTGAAAAGAAGTAAAAAATATAATATAAATTAAAATAAATAAATAAATAAAAGTTATCCGAAATTTATCCGATTATTAGCTATTATTCGCTATTTCCCAAAGAAAAAATAGTTTTTTTTATATACAGAACACTTGATTTAGGTTAAAATATCAAAAAAAATTTTTTGAAAAAATAATTTTTTAAAAAAGAAAAAATTTTAATATCGACCGCATCAGGGTTTCGAACCCATGCCCCCCGGGACAGCAAATCTAACTTGCCACACAGCTTTACTAACTGCGCCATGATTCATATGCCTGCCCCGCGAATATTTAGCTTAAAACACCTCCTCCCGATTAGTAAACAAAACTTATTTTGGCAGATTGTAGGCCCACTAATTGGTATATAAAAAAATCCTTCGGTACAATTGTTCCATGCATTAAATTCTAATTATGGGCGGAGTTTGAAATTTATAGGTTAATATTATAGGAAGTTACGGGGTGTGAGGTGTGCGTGCCTCCTGATATGACTTCTGTCCCGTTTTCAGCCTTTATTCGCTGTTTAACAAAGAAAAATATTTCTTTTCACGTATAGAAGACTTTATTCGCCTTAAAATATTGAAAAGAAGTTAAAAATATAATATAAATTAAAATAAATAAATAAATAAAAGTTATCCGAAATTTATCCGATTATAAGCTATTATTCGCTATTTCCCAAGGAAAAAATTATTTTTTTTTATATAAAGAACACTTGATTCAGGTTAAAATATCAAAAAATATATTTAAAAAAATAACATTTAAAAAAAAAAAATTAATGTCGACCGCATCAGGGTTTCGAACCCATGCCCCCCGGGACAACAAATCTAACTTGCCACACAGCTTTACCAACTGCGCCATGATCCATATGCCTGCCCCGCGAATATTTAGCTTAAAACACCTCCTCCCGATTAGTAAACAAAACTTATTTTGGCAGATTGTAGGCCCACTTATTGGTATATAAAAAAATCCTTCGGTACAATTGTTTCATGCATTAAATTTTAATTATAGGCGGAGTTTGAAATTTATAGGTTAATATTATAGGGAGTTACGGGGTGTGATGTGTGCGTGCCTCCTGATATGACTTCTGTCCCGTTTTCAGCCTTTATTCGCTGTTTAACAAAGAAAAATATTTCTTTTCACGTATAGAAGACTTTATTCGCTTTAAAATATTGAAAAGAAGTTAAAAATATATTATAAATTAAAATAAATAAATAAATAAAAGTTATCCGAAATTTATCCGATTATTAGCTATTATTTGCTATTTCCCAAAGAAAAAATAGTTTTTTTTATATACAGAACACTTGATTCAGGTTAAAATATATTTTTAAAAAAAAATATAAAGAAAAGAAAAAATTTGAACGTCGACCCACGCAGGGTTTCGAACCCATGCCCCCCGGGACAGCAAATCTAACTTGCCACACAGCTTTACTAACTGAGCCATGATTCATATGCCTGTCCCGCGAATATTTAGCTTAAAACACCTCCTCCCGATTAGTAAACAAAGCTTATTTTGGCAGATTGTAGGCCCACTAATTGGTATATAAAAAAATCCTTCGGTACAATTGTTCCATGCATTAAATTCTAATTAGGGGCGGAGTTTGAAATTTATAGGTTAATATTATAGGAAGTTACGGGGTGTGATGTGTGCGTGCCTCCTGATATGACTTCTGTCCCGTTTTCAGCCTTTATTCGCTGTTTAACAAAGAAAAATATTTCTTTTCACGTATAGAAGACTTTATTCGCCTTAAAATATTGAAAAGAAGTTAAAAATATAATATAAATTAAAATAAATAAATAAATAAAAGTTATCCGAAATTTATCCGATTATAAGCTATTATTCGCTATTTCCCAAAGAAAAAATAGTCTTTTTTATATACAGAACACTTGATTCAGGTTAAAATGTCAAAAAATATATTTAAAAAAATAACATTTAAAAAAAAAAATTTTAATGTCGACCGCATCAGGGTTTCGAACCCATGCCCCCCGGGACAACAAATCTAACTTACCACACAGCTTTACCAACTACGCCATGATTCATATGCCTGCCCCGCGAATATTTAGCTTAAAACACCTCCTCCCGATTAGTAAACAAAACTTATTTTGGCAGATTGTAGGCCCACTTATTGGTATATAAAAAAATCCTTCGGTACAATTGTTTCATGCATTAAATTTTAATTATAGGCGGAGTTTGAAATTTATAGGTTAATATTATAGGGAGTTATGGGGTGTGATGTGTGCGAGCCTCCTGATATGACTTCTGTCCCGTTTACAGCCTTTATTCGCTGTTTAACAAAGAAAAATATTTCTTTTCACGTATAGAAGACTTTATTCGCTTTAAAATATTGAAAAGAAGTTAAAAATATAATATAAATTAAAATAAATAAATAAATAAAAGTTATCCGAAATTTATCCGATTATTAGCTATTATTTGCTACTTCCCAAAGAAAAAATTGTTTTTTTTATATACAGAACACTTGATTCAGGTTAAAATATCAAAAAATATATTTAAAAAAATAATATTTAAAAAAAGAAAAAATTTGAAAGTCGACCGCATCAGGGTTTCGAACCCATGCCCCCCGGGACAACAAATCTAACTTGCCACACAGCTTTACCAACTGCGCCATGATTTATATGCCTGCCCCGCGAATATTTAGCTTAAAACACCTCCTCCCGATTAGTAATCAAAACTTATTTTGGCAGATTGTAGGCCCACTTAATGGTATATAAAAATATCCTTCGGTACAATTGTTTCATGCATTAAATTCTAATTATAGGCGGAGTTTGAAATTTATAGGTTAATATTATAGGGAGTTTCGGGGTGTAATGTGTGCGTGCCTCCTGATATGACTTCTGTCCCGTTTTCAGCCTTTATTCGCTGTTTAACAAAGAAAAACATTTCTTTTCACGTATAGAAGACTTTATTCGCTTTAAAATATTGAAAAGAAGTAAAAAATATAATATAAATTAGAATAAATAAATAAATAAAAGTTATCCGAAATTTATCCGATTATTAGCTATTATTCGCTATTTCCCAAAGAAAAAATACTTTTTTTTATATACAGAACACTTGATTCAGGTTAAAATATCAAAAAATATATTTAAAAAAATAATATTTAAAAAAAGAAAAATTTTTAATGTCGACCGCATCAGGGTTTCGAACCCATGCACCCCGGGACAACAAATCTAACTTGCCACACAGCTTTACCAACTGCGCTATGATTCATTTGCCTGCCCCGCGAATATTTAGCTTAAAACACCTCCTCCCGATTAGTAAACAAAACTTATTTTGGCAGATTGTAGGCCCACTAATTGGTATATAAAAAAATCCTTCGGTCGAATTGTTCCATGCATTAAATTCTAATTATGGGCGGAGTTTGAAATTTATAGGTTAATATTATAGGGAGTTACGGGGTGTGATGTGTGCGTGCCTCCTGATATGACTTCTGTCCCGTTTACAGCCTTTATTCGCTGTTTTGCAAAGTAAAATATTTCTTTTCACGTATAGAAGACTTTATTCGCCTTAAAATATTGAAAAGAAGTTAAAAATATAATATAAATTAAAATAAATAAATAAATAAAAGTTATCCGAAATTTATCCGATTATAAGCTATTATTCGATAATTCCCAAAGAAAAAATAGTCTTTTTTATATACAGAACTTATATTTTTTATATTTTTTTTATATACAGAACACTTGATTCTGGTTAAAATATCAAAAAATATATTTAAAAAAATAATATTTAAAAAAAGAAAAAATTTGAATGTCGACCGCATCAGGGTTTCGAACCCATGCCCCCCGGGACAACAAATCTAACTTGCCTCACAGCTTTACCAACTGCGCCATGATTCATCTGCCTGCCCCGCGAATATTTAGCTTAAAACACCTCCTCCCGATTAGTAAACAAAACTTATTTTGGCAGATTGTAGGCCCACTAATTGGTATATAAAAAAATCCTTCGGTACAATTGTTCCATGCATTAAATTCTAATTATGGGCGGAGTTTGAAATTTATAGGTTAATATTATAGGGAGTTACGGGGTGTGATGTGTGCGTGCCTCCTGATATGACTTCTCTCTCCCGTTTTCAGCCTTTATTCGCTGTTTAACAAAGAAAAATATTTCTTTTCTCGTAAAGAAGACTTTATTCGTTTTAAAATATTGAAAAGAAGTTACAAATATAATATAAATTAAAATAAATAAAAGTTATCCGAAATTTATCCGATTATTAGCTATTATTCGCTATTTCCCAAAGAAAAAATAGTTTTTTTTATATACAGAACACTTGATTCAGGTTAAAATATATTTTTAAAGAAATATATAGAAAAGAAAAAATTTGAATGTCGACCCACGCAGGGTTTCGAACCCATGCCCCCCGGGACAACAAATCTAACTTGCCACACAGCTTTACCAACTGCGCCATGATTCATATGCCGGCCCCGCGAATATTTAGCTTAAAACACCTCCTCACGATTAGTAAACAAAACTTATTTTGGCAGATTTTAGGCCCACTAATTGGTATATAAAAAAATCCTTCGGTCGAATTGTTCCATGCATTAAATTCTAATTATGGGCGGAGTTTGAAATTTATAGGTTAATATTATAGGGAGTTACGGGGTGTGATGTGTGCGGGCCTCCTGATATGACTTCTGTCCCGTTTACAGCCTTTATTCGCTGTTTTACAAAGTAAAATATTTCTTTTCACGTATAGAAGACTTTATTCGCCTTAAAATATTGAAAAGAAGTTAAAAATATAATATAAATTAAAATAAATAAATAAATAAAATTTATCCGAAATTTATCCGATTATAAGCTATTATTCGATAATTCCCAAAGAAAAAATAGTCTTTTTTATATACAGAACTTATATTTTTTATATTTTTTTTATATACAGAACACTTGATTCAGGTTAAAATATCAAAAAATATATTTAAAAAAATAATATTTAAAAAAAGAAAAATTTTTAATGTCGACCGCATCAGGGTTTCGAACCCATGCACCCCGGGACAACAAATCTAACTTGCCACACAGCTTTACCAACTGCGCTATGATTCAGTTGCCTGCCCCGCGAATATTTAGCTTAAAACACCTCCTCCCGATTAGTAAATAAAACTTATTTTGGCAGATTGTAGGCCCACTAATTGGTATATAAAAAAATCCTTCGGTACAATTGTTCCATTCATTAAATTCTAATTATGGGCGGAGTTTGAAATTTATAGGTTAATATTATAGGGAGTTACGGGGTGTGATGTGTGCGTGCCTCCTGATATGACTTCTGTCCCGTTTTCAGCCTTTAATCGCTGTTTAACAAAGAAAAATATTTCTTTTCACGTATAGAACACTTTAGTCGTTTTAAAATATTGAAAAGAAGTTAAAAAAATAATATAAATTAAAATAAATAAATAAATAAAAATTATCCGAAATGTATCCGATTATTAGCTACTATTCGCTATTTCCCAAAGAAAGAAATAGCTTTTTTTTATATACAGAATACTTGACTCACGTTGAAATATCAAAAAGTATATTTAAAAGAATAATATAAAAAAAAAGAAAAAATTTGAATGTCGACCCTCCAGGGTTTCGAACCTATTGCCCCCGGGACACCAAATACAACTTGCCACAGAGCTTTACCAACTGCGCCAAGATTCACATGCCTACCCCGAGAATATTTAGCTTGAAACACCTCCTCCAGGTTAGTAAACAAAACTTATTTTGGCCCATTGTGGGCCCAGTAATTGGTTTATAAAAAAAATCCATCAGTACAATTGTTGATACATTAAATTCTAATTTTGGGCGGAGTTTGAAATTTATAGGTTAAGATTATAAGGAGTTACGGGGTGCGATGTGTGCGTGCCTCCTGATATGACTTTTGTCCCTTTTTCAGCCATTTTTCACTCTTTAACAAAGAAAAATATTTCTTTTCTCATATAGAACACTTTATTCGCTTTAAAATATTGAAAAGAAGTTAAAAAAGTAATATAAATTAAAATAAACAAATAAATAAAAATTATCCGAAATGTATCCGTTTATTAGCTATTATTCGCTATTTCCTAAAGAAAAAATAGTTTTTTTTAATATACTGAACACTTGATTCAGGTTAAAATATCAAAAATATATTTAAAAAAATAATATAAAGGAAAGAAAAAATTATTACCATGATTACAGAGCACGGAAGTGAGCAGGAAAAAGAGTCGTTGAATAGAACTAATGATCCTTCTACGACTGCTGATTCTTCTACAATTAACGTCGCAGGTTGCAAAGTTTAACTTCTTCCGATTGGAGGGACTCCACGCACTATTTTTTTTTTGTTTTGTTTAAGCTTAAATTTTATTTTATAACCGTCGTTGAACAGTCAACCCAGTTTTATAGATTTACGACTACTAATGTTCAACTCCGTAGCCTTGTAATTTTTAGCCCGATCCAGGAGACAAGAGAACTCCTGGATTGATAATTGGGAGAAATTTGCCTTCGTGATGGAGCTAACCAGCATTTGCGGTACATGGTGAGGAAGACCACGAGAACCTCCCACTGTTAGTCTGACGGCAAAGTGACTAACCCATGATCGACGGATCATGGGTTAGTACTGAGGATATTTCACGTCAGCATTGCGGTCGGTGCAAGCCGGTTGCGGGATTCGAACCCGGTTCGTCTCATTGGAAGGCGAACGCTCTATCGCGCTGCGCAATCGCGGCTCTTTAAGCATAAATTATTGAAATCTCCAACACATAAACGCGTTTTTTGATAATGCTCGTGCACATTTTCAGGGGATAAAGCGTTTGCCTTCCAATATTGTGAACCTATTTCGAATCTCAACTGTGACTAGTCTATACAAATTCCGCACCTGGCTCGCTCCGATTACAGTGCTGACTTAAAATGTCCTCAGTGGTAGATAGATCATTGGCCCCCTTGTTGACAGGCTAACCGTGGGAACTTTTCTTCTCCATGTTACGCCAATGAGGGTTAGTTGTAACAAGAAATACTCTACGAAGGTAAATTTCTCCAAATACGTGATACAGGAGTTCCCTTGGGTTCAAAATTATGGGCAATAGTGTATCCTACCAAAGGAAATAATTATAGGCTTATTAGGGGTACACAATATTGCCCTATAGGTTACTACGTAAGTATATATACGAGTGTGTTAACTAGCGTTAAAATGATGAAATTCGAAGTCAATATTTTGTATTACAACATGACCCTATATCTCCCCTTAATATATATGTTGGACCAGGTATTATATTACAGTCTTCCCCACTTAATCGCCCCTCGGATAATCGAATAACCCGCTTATACGAATAAAATTTAATGGAACCAAATCATTTTATATTAAACTTCCCCGTTTAAACGGTTATCTGTTGTTTTTCGCCCCGCTTAATTGCATAAAGAAGTGGTAGCGAAATGAAAAAAACTTGTTTATTTTTATGAAATGTTTCATCAGTTAAAATGGAATTTCCCTTTTTCAATTAAGATAATAGGTGGTCATTTCAATAGGGACTATTCACTAGTAGGTGTTTGGGATGAAGTTGAAAATTTAATCAAATCTTGCTGCCAGTTATACATTGAAGTAAATGAAGGGGGTTTTACCCCTCTTTGACTTACTTCACTCACACATCATTTAGTATGTAAAAAAGGGATAGAGTGATTTGTTTTTAGGTCAAGACTTGTTGTCCCCTCTTGTTGCACTATTAACTTTGATAAGAAAAAGTTTTAAAAACCTAATACACTAGTGTAAAGAGTGTCTTTCTCTTAAGTAGAATAATTGCTTAATCCAGTGGATAATTTTGAGTTGGTTGAAAGTTGAGCGCGAAAAGAAATGATTTAAATTAATCGAAAATAAAATTAAGAATTATTATATTATGTGCATTAATTAGGAGTTTCTCAAGTTTCGAAGATAAAAAAAAAATTCTGATTGTGCTTGAAAGGAATACGCACAAGTCATGAAAATTTTAGTAGAAACTAGAAGGGAATATCTAATTTTGATAAATTGATGAATAAAACGGGTATAAAAAACAGTCTTCAATTATAAAATTTTTCGGATGGGATCAAATAATATTTTAGTTCCTACATGATACTTTTCACTAACATTGATTTATTTTTATGTAATTATAAATGAAATTTTTTTGATAATAAGGCAGAAAATTTTAATTATAATTATTTATTGATCATAAAACTGAGTTTATTTAATCAAAACACTATATTATGCATTAAATACCATTAAAAAGTAAAATTTCGTGAAAATTCAGAATTTAAGATAGAATATTGCACTCCCCTTCTAAACGAATAACCCGCTTAATAGCATAGATTTGGCTGGAACCGATGGTATTCCTTTAAGCGGGGATGACTGTACCGTGTACCCTACAAAAGGAAGTAATTATAGGCTTAATAGGAGGGCCCTATAAGTTGCTGTGTTTGTACATACATAATAGTATGTTGAATATTGCGTTAAAATAATCAAATTTCAATTCGTAGATTTGTGAAATCTCGAAGATATATATAGAAAAATGCACGGCGAATAAAAAAAATCTCTAACTCCAATTATTTGTAACCGTTTATAACAGGCATCCACAATCAGCAAGAGGATTTAACACACAACAGATTGAACTGTCCCATTGCTGTGTTAGAAGCTGAGCAGAGTGAGCGCAACTACACTGCTTGACAATTGCTAAGGACGGATCACAAATTGCAATGTAACATAGCATTAAGCGAGACATGAGGCCTAGTAGGATAAAATATAGTTGCCACACTGTTCAGACATTAGAATAAAGAATATTCACTGTTCTGGAAAGTACAAAAGCTATGAAACATCTGAAGGAAACAAATGTTTATTTGATGCTGCGTACGGAAAAATGCATCTAAATGTCAGCAGGCAACTTGAAGAAAGGTGTCAGTACGGGATATGTCCACCGTGGATAGTGATGCAACATTCTACACGTCGTATCATACTTTGCGCAACATTATCCAGCAGCTGTTGAGGCAATTTATCCCATTCCTCTGGCAATGCACGGATGAGGGTGTTCTTGTTTGTCGAAGGATAGTTTCGACCAGAAAATTGCCTCCCCAAACATTTTCAATGGGGTTTAGATCTGGAGAACGTGCTGGCCATACGAGTCGTTGAATACCCTCGCTGTCTAGACAATCCTGAACAGCGAGTGCGTTGTCGTCCATAAAAACAAATATATCACCGACAGCACCACGGAAAAGACGAACATGAGGAAGTAGAACTTCATCAATGTATCGTTGGCCCGTCATAGTCCCATTCGCAACCACATGTAGGCGCGTGCGGCCATTGATCATGATGCCGGCTCACACCATGACACTGCATGTCGGATATCGGTCCCTTTCCCGGATATTTTCTGTACGATAACCAGTACCATTCTCGCGCCAGATCAGTTGGCGTCTACAATCCGATGACAGACTGAACCTACTCTCATCTGAGAATAGTACGCATGCCCAGTCCAATTGTGATGCTCACGACACCATTGCAAACGGGCAGTACGGTGCTGTCTGGTCAATGGGACACACACAACAGGTCTGCGGTCGTATAGTCCTCCTCCCCTCAAACGTCTGGCAATAATTTTTCGGGAAATCTGCTTTCCTGTGGCAGCAAGAAACTGGTTTGCCACCTGCTGAGCTGTAGTGCGCCTGTTCCTTTTTTGGTATTTTATACCATAATATTTAAATTGGACCACGTATTATATTACAGGGTAATAGTGTACCCTACCACAGGAAATAATTATACAACTCGAAGGGGGTACACTATGTATAATTAAAATAGTGCATTAAAAGAAGTAAATTCGAAGACACTTTTCAATATTAACAAACGGCCCGATATCGGCCCTTAATATTAACCTATAATATTTTAATTAGGCCACGTATTATGCTACCTAGGAATAGTGTACCCTACCAAAGGAAATAATTATAGACCCACTAGGGGGTACACAATTTGGCCCTGTATTTTACTGTGTATGTTTATCTAAAATAAATGTTCTGAAAAGCTTAAAATGAGGAAATTCGCCTTCTAAAGAGCTTTAAAAATTCAAAGACATTTTTCAATGTTAACTAACGCAAGGCGCGATATCAGACCTTAATATTGATCCTTAATATTGTAATTGGACCACGTATTATAATACAGGGTAATAGTGTACCCTACCGGAGGAAATAATTATAGGTCAATTAGGGGGTGCACAATGAGGCCCTGTATTTTACTATGTATGCGTATCTAAAATAAGTGTTCTGAAGAGCTTAAAGTGAGGAAAATCGCCTTCTTAAACTCTTTAAAATTAGGAATAGCGAAGTCATTTTTCAATGTTAACGTAAAGCCCGATATCGGATTTTAATATTGACCCATAATATTTTAATTGGACCACGTATTATATTACGGGATAATAGTGTACCCTACAACAGGAAATAATTATAGACCCCTTATGGGATACACTATGTATATTTTAAATAGTGCATTAAAACAAGGAAATTGGAAGACACTTTTCAATGTTAACAAACGTCACAATATCTGCCCTTAATATTGACCTATAATATTTTAATTGGAAGACGTATTATATTACCTAGGTATAGTGTACCCTACCAGAGGCCTTGAACCTTGTTAAACAAACATACAGCTTGTTTTGAGAACTAATAAAACTGAGTGCAATTTTATTCTCTCAAACAATAAAGTCTATGTACACTAGTATTAAACTGAATCTGGCAATTCCAAAAGAACATTCGCCATGTCTTATTGTTTCGATGAGCAAAGGATTGAAGTCATATTTTTCAATAACTTCTTTTATTTCCAGGGAATACAGACATTAACACAGAGGAAGAACAAAAATAGAAAATAACAAAAGTCATCTTCCC
This sequence comes from Parasteatoda tepidariorum, assembly GCF_982258835.1. Lineage (NCBI taxonomy): Eukaryota > Metazoa > Arthropoda > Arachnida > Araneae > Theridiidae > Parasteatoda > Parasteatoda tepidariorum. The sequence continues at coordinate 136,265,765 of NC_141755.1, read as the reverse complement.
AAACGGTCTGTCGCACGACAACGAGTCAAGTCCGTGAAGCCTCCTACAGCTCTGTTCATTGGTGCTCCAGTACCACACAGTTGACACTGAGTGTGGACATAAATACCTATACGATGCAGGTGTTCTCATAGACAATCATGACCTGATTTTTCAATAACCCTTTTCTGCTATGCCATTGTCACCAGTAAAACTACATTAGATGAACATATACCCAAAATACAGAAACTTACTTTTAGATCACATTACATTTTACTATTAAAAAACAGTGTTATAATATAATTAGAGCGAAAAATAATTATTCGTATAATATTGCTTGAATTGAGATTAATATTTACAAGAAAAAGCGAAATTTATGTAAACTAGTAAATAAAACATTAATATAAAAGAGTGAAGTAGAACTTAATATTTTTAAAGGATGCAAGTTAAAATAAAAAATTTAAATTACTAGAATATATGCGAAATAAAATGCGCGATGTTACCTCTCCCTCGAAATTAATCTTCTCAAGACGTTGCATCTTTGTTGACGGCCTCTTATTAATATTACTTTTAATACAACCTTGCATAATTTTAACCTAATTTAAGAAGAAAAATCACATAAAAATTATTTTTAACAAAGCATATATATATATATATAAAGTACCTATTTTTTTGTTGGTAAAAAGCATATTTAATATTTGAAAATTTTTTTACTTGATATAAATCACATATATTTGAAGTACAAAATAAGTTTAATTGTTGAGCTCATGAATATTTTAATACGCTTTACTATTTTTTTACTTTCTTAGCGAAATTAAAAAAATTACAGCAATTTTTAATGTAGTAACTTAACTAAATAATTAAGTTTACTTTTTTTTTTAACATGATGCTGTTTTTATGTAACATTCATTATTCCAGCAATTAAAACCCAAAGTAAATATTTTTTTGTTTCGAATAAATCAATGTTTGTCATTATCTCCTGTAAATGTTTTTTTAAGGGTAGTAAAAAAGATGAACTATTAAGCTTTTTTAGTAGAAAAAAAATAATGCTCATACATTGGTCCTATATTCTATGCTATTTTATTATGATTGCATTATACTGTCTTTAAAGAATAGTTTCTTTTTAGACGCATGAAAATAACTAAACTTTTTGCTCAAAATTTTGTAAGAGGTTTTCAGTGAGAAAAACATTTTAAAATATTGAGGCCCAAATACCTTTATGAACTTACCTTTGAATTCCGTAATTTAAAGGAGAAAAAGACTGAAATTTAAACAAAATATATGTAATAATTTATTAATTCAATAATGTTAAATTTTTTACTTCTGAACAAAAGAAATATACGAAGCGCAGAAAACAAAGCAGATTTTAAGTATACGATTTTTCAAAAATTGAATAAATCATAATATAAAGGATTTGAATTCTGAAAAGTTTGGTGTTACTAAATTTTCTTTATATACCTGAATAAATCCATTCAAAATTTACTTTTTAAAGGAATTTTTTCTGAAATTAAACAAATTAACTGTATTTATGGTTTTGTTTACGCTTACAACAAAATATTATAAATTTTTAGCCGCAGTTACAGTAATCAAAACTAAACTTAAGAAAACAGAACTAACTAAAGAAACCGGTAAAGATAATTTTTTATTACATCATCATACCTGTAAATGACCACTAAATACATCAGTTAAGACCAACATTTTTAAGCTTTTTAATATATTTTCCTTGAATCACGAGTCCAAGTTGATTATAATTTTTCATTTAAATCAGTTTTTTGATTTCCTAACGGGTTTTGTATTTTGATTATTAAAGAAACTAACAGAAGCAACTTTTCAATAACAGTTAAAAGCAACTTTTTCAAAACTGCAGGTCTTCAATTTCGACGATAATGCCTTCAAGTTTTTTCTTCTTGAGCCTAATTAAGTCACTGGCAGAAAAGAATAAAAAATAAATGTCTATCTGATAGATGCAGGTTAATCCAAAGAAAGTCGTTTAAGTGCACACGTTTTATCGCTGGGCTTAATGATAAACGTGAAGAAATAGAATGAAGATACGTGGTTTATGTTATTTTCTTCTGTTTGAACCTAATAACCATCTGAGGAAAAAATAACTCGTTCACTAAAACTGCTTTTGATTTGCAGGTTGCTGAGATTTTTTCTATGACATTGAAATTCTAAAATGAAAACTTGTTTATGTGTAACTAGGAACAATAAAAGCATAAAAAAGTTTTATAATTGAATAAAAATTGATGATTTAAATGTCATTCAAAATAATTAAATTAATTATTTTATATTAAAAAGCGGGGACTATAAAAGATTTTGCTAATGATTTTTACTAACAAAGAAAGAAAAATTAGGAGATCTCGCAGTTTAATTGTGCTTACATTCCTGAAGTGCGCAATCTGCGTGAACATAAGATTTTACAATAACTCGCTAGTTAAAAATTTCAACGTAACCATTGAAAAGAAATCGCCAAATGAACGGTAATTTATTGCGATTTTATATCATTAGGGATATAAAAAACTAATTATTTCTAAATCTGATAACTTTTGTAAAAAGATTCAAAACGTGATCAAGTGTGTTCAATACTTGGAGTTATGGATACGTCTTAATGCTATTTTTAATATGCTTATTAATAACTAAACATATCAAAGGAATTGCAGGCCATATCGCTGGTTCGTTCAAAACTAAAACGACACTTCTGCTCTCCCTTCTCATGTTATTTCAATGAGAAGTGAATGTAGAAGTGTCGTTTTAGTTTTGAACCAGCGATATGGATGTTACATGAACTAAAATGATAGGCGGTTGTTTCTATAAGCAGTAACAAAAATGATTTAACTTTTTGTATCAGTTACGTTGCAGCTAATTTGCTCCTCATTAAGGTTCAAGTTACCGAATTATGGTTGAAATGATTTTCTTGAAGTATATGCATAACGTCTTTTACTTTACCTAGGCTGAACTAGATCATTTCTTAAATTGCTGTCTTGCTTTACTAGTGCATACATAATTATATATAATATTTAATTATATATAATATTTAATTATATATAATATTTAATTATATATAATATTTAATATATATAATATTTAATTATATATAATACAGTCAAACCCCGCTATAGTGAACACGGTTTATAGTGAACTCCTGGATATAGCGAACGAAATGTTCGGTCCCGTGCCTTGCTATACAAGTATAATGTTATTTTTTGTGGATATAGTGAACCAAAAAAGTGAGGAAGTTGGATATAATGAACTTTTTTCTGTCTTCGACTGATTTTATTCTTCATTTTATTGTAATAATTTTGAAATTTCTACTTCAAAATAAATACATATACCGATGTTTAAAACCATCTATAGAGGGGAATGTAGCAATAAGCATTTTTTCTTGTTTGCTTCTTTTATTTCACTTTCCAATCCCTAAACAACCCAAGCAGATGCTTCCAGGCAGATGATGCACCTGCAAGGTGTCAGTGGGATCAATATGCATTTTCTATCAGAGGGAATGAGTAATTATTCATTATTGGTCAAAGGGTTGGACACTAATATGTGTTGATAAAACCCTCTTTTCAACTCCTTTTTGCTCTCAGTTTAGTTAAAAATAAGCCTGCAAACAAGTGTCTCAAGTTTAACTATGGTGACCAGTAAACGTAAAACGTTCTGCATTGATGATAAAATGGGCAAAATCAGAAAAATTGAAAATCGATGCAATAAAGCTGATATTTGCAGGGAATATTAACTATTCAAATCTGCAGTTTGTAGCATATGGAAAAATACGCAATTAATAATTTCTGCTCATGAAAAAAAATTTAGAAGGTAAAGAAAAGTTGAGAAAAGCAGATCAAAAGGATGTTGAAGAAGCATTTCTGAAGTGGTTCACCATTCGAAGAAGTCGCAATTTTCCAGTATTTGGACAAATGTCGATGAATTTTCTAAGCGATTTTATGAGACTTCTTTTATGTGCTCGAATGGCAGGTTAGACGGGTTTAAAAAGTGGAATAACAGAAATTCAGGAAAAATTATCTGAGAGTCGGAAAGTGTTTCCATATCTGATGTTGAGGATTGCTCATCAGCTAAGAATTACTAATTTTTTTTTTTTTGCACGTAAGACGAGGAGTAATGAAAAAGAACACATTTTTTGCTACGACATAATATTTTTCAGTCATTTATTTGAATAATGCGTAATAACAGGGAGGAGTTTGGGAACCATTAGTTAACTTGCCTGCGTAACGGATATAGTGAACTCCCGGTTATAGTGAACCAAAATGTCGGTCCCTTGAAGGTTCACTATTGCGGGGTTTGACTGTATCTAGATTTATAGGGAACCGAAATTTATTTATAAATGAACAACTAAGCATAAATCTGAAATTTCAAAGTGTAATCAAATTTTAGAATTTTGTTTTATTCAGCTCAATTGTTATCAATGAACTGGTAAATTGAAAATTCGATTTACGCAGAACGATTAAAAAATCGATTAAGCAGAAAGACATTGCAATCCATTTAAAGCCGCAATTTTGCTAAAAATTTCAGACCAAAAAATAAATATATTAGACGCTTTATAAATCTTATTCAATAGTGTATAAAATATGTTAAAAGAAAAAAAATCATTGTTTCTTTGTACATTCTTTGAAGGAATACGCTAAAATCTGCCATAACGCCATCAGGGGATAGACATAATCGTTCTTAAACTCCCTTTTTGCTAACTGAGTTGTTTATTTTTATAAATTTTAACTTAAAAATTCCTATCTGACAATTAGTTTTTCGCTAATCGTGACAAAATCGAATATTCAGTTGAACAAAAACTGGTTAAACTGTCAACTGTCTAATTCGCTTTGGGAATTTCAATCCATACTTTAGGTAAAATACTGCATTTTGTGAAATTTAATTTATCCTATAATTAAAAATCCCTGATTGTGTAGCCCACAAATAAACGACTAATATGGTTCGGCATTATATTTCAAACACAATCAATTTTCCTAATTTACGCTCAAAATTATGATGTTATCTGAAATTAGTTTTGTTTCTAAAGCTACAAATGTTTCTAATACTACAAACTTAAAAACGTTATATATAACAGGGGTTCACGTAACTGTTGCGATAAAATTCTAAGGAAGTTAAGGTTCATAGCCAGGATTAAAAATGCATAGGAACTCAAGCCTAGAAATGTCATCGTATGCAGTTAGGGGCGACACACAAAGAAGGGAAATTTCCCTAGTGGTGGATAATGACATGTAATTTTAATCCTGATGATCCCATCAAAACATTTTGCTGATTTGTGTTGGTTTCAATGTGATTCACATGATGATTGATGATGATGATGATGACTAAGATGATTTCATGGTCACCATCATTCAACATTTTCCATTATGCGTTAATGTTACACAGATCATGGGTCTCCTTGCCGTTAGGCTACCTAGGGAGGTTTTCGTGGTTTTCCTCTCCATGCAACGCAAATACTGGCTAGTTCGCTCAAAAAAGTCCTCCACGAAAGCAAATTTTCCTAATACTCGATTCAGGAATTCCCTTGTCTTGTGGTTTGGGGTCAAAATGTCAAGGCTTTGGTGTTGAACGTTAGTAGTCCTAAACCCAAAAAATTGGGTAGGCTGTTCAACGACGGTTATAAAATAAAATAATATATACTATGATTGGGCCGGGATAGCCTGGTTGGTAGGATATTAGGCCCATGTCCAAGAGGTCGTGGGTACGATCCCCACCGGCCGAAGAGTGTCCGTGTAGTAAATGATGACTGATGCACGTTGAATCTGTCTAGTCACAAAGTCCTCCATGTTCCCATAACAAATCATACCTCTGGAAGTACTGATTCAGGAGTTTCCTTATCTTCTGAATTGGCTCAAAATTGCAAGGCTACGGAGTTGAACATTAGTAGTAAACTCAAAATAATCAATCCGTGTATAAAGTGGTGATTGGGGTACGTTAAATCTATCGGGGTCATAAAGTCCTCCAAGTTCCCATAACAAATCAAAACCTCTGGATACTGATCCAGGATTTCCGTTGTCTTCTAGATTATGTTCAAAATTACAAGGCTACGGGGTTAAATATTGGCAATCGTAAACTTAAAATTGGGTGACGATTATAGAAAAAAAATATAATAAAATTAAAATAATATTCGAATTGTATTTTTTCAAACTTCTTCCATATGTTCAACACGTCTTCATGATTTCAAGTTTCTAACTCTTATAGATTTTGAGCAGCAAATCAAAATGTAATGTTTAAAAAAAACGATTGAAAAAAAATCGCAAAAAAATGCATTTAAAATTGAAAATAACTTATATTCAGAATTTCGAAAAACAATGTATAAATAGACTTCGTTAAACATGTAATGGCTCATCCAGCTTACAAAATTTTTACTCTGTGCTTCAAATGTGCTTATGAGCTTAAAATGTGTTCCTCCTTCAAAATATATGTGTAATCAAAAAATCTCATCACAATCAATATATTTAACAATCGAGTAATATTATCAATTTTTTTAATAATTTAATTTTAATACTCAACAATAAAAAATGACTGTTTACTTTGTTGTTGTTGTAGTTTATTTACGTCGCACCCCCCTAGAGCTGCAAATTGAGCTATTGGCGACGATCTGGAAAGCATCCATGAGGATGTTCCGAAGACATACCATCACAATTTTGACCCTCTGTGGAAGGGATGGCACCCCCGCTTCGGTAGCTCGACGACCTGCATTACGGTAGAACAGTTTAACGAGGACCCATACCCCACACCCTCAGTCCCTACGCAGACTGATCCAAGTGGTCACCCACCCGCACACTGACCGCAGCCAGTGATGCTTGATCTGCTGGGAACCGTGTCTTAACGATCAGTCCACTGCGGGACCTTTTAATTTTACCTTTTTTTCATGTACTTTTTAATTACTTGTAATTTTGTTATTGCCTAATAATGGCAAAGTGCCATTTTTTTTTCTCAAGAACTCCATTTTGCTCCCCAAACTTTAATTTTGTCATGTATGTTTCTTACTTTAATTTCAGGATGAATGGGTAAAGGGCCCCTCAGACGCCCACTTCCACTACAACGAACCCAACCAAAGCCGGATTTACGTATAAGCTAAATACCTCAGATCCGATTTTTTTCTTTTTAAAGTTTTATTTGGAGTTTGGAGCTGAATCTACTCGAAGTGTTTATAAATATAAAATAATTGTTTATTCTTCACTTTTCTAACCAAAAGAGCACTTTTTCCACTGATGAAAATATCAACGTATCATTCACAGAATCGTGAAATAACCGCCTCAATTCTTTCAATTGCCTCTTTTGTCCTTACTTCGGAAGTATCGGATATCAACACCCTTTTGTCTCATTTCTGGTCATAAATTGCTTGGAACAAAAAAGGCTGTAAATATGAGGTGAGTCTTATTAATATTTCTTTTGTTGACTCTCGAGATTTCCGTTGTGTCTGTCGTTTAATTCAAATTTTTCTTTCTTACATAATTAAGATATTTTTTTAGTTTATAACAAAAGTTTTTTTGTCCCTTTTAACTATGTTAATTCTTTTCAATTAGCCTAATTGTTTTATTTATCTTAATTGATTTTATTTTATTATTTTTCCTATTAAACGTACTTGAACCATTGTATCAAAATTTTACTTGAATATTAAGAAGACTTATAAATTCATCACCTTTGGAAGTAAGCAAATTTTTTAATTAAGTCAACTTATGGGTGTAGTTAGGAAAAACATGGAAGGCATGCGCAGTTTTGTATTGATAATTTTTTTAAACGTAATATAATTTCAAAGTTCAAATTATCTAGAAGCTTACAATATATGCCCCCTGTTTACATCAATATTTTTTTACTCAAATTACAAACTTTGACAAATTAAAAACTATGTTTTATAAATAATTTTTATGAGCAAAAGGTGACCTTCCATCATGAGGATAGACTTCGTTCTGAAGGAAGAGTTTTTAAGCCAACAAAGCAATAACTACAATACCTGGCCATATTATTCGACCGCACTGTAAGATTTCATGTAAAATCTTAACTATCAGGGTGATACTATACAGCTTTTTAGGCGACTGAAACCGGTTTATACTTGCTTACGTTCGTGTATCCATTGGTGAAATTAGACGATATATAATATTAATTAGACGATGTATTATACAAATATAGAATATTTATTATATCAGGTATTATATTAGTATATTATAAGAATTAGACCAAATTATTAGACGCTCTGAAGTGTTTTAATAATGACATGTTTTGCACGAGTTTATAGGCAATATTTTTATATTTAAAGATACATTTAATGGGTTTTTATTCGCGAGATTTTTTACATACTTCCTATTTGTATTTATTTTTAACGTATTGCATTACAATGTTAACCATTTAATACTCAAAGGTAAATAAGTTAAAGCAGCATAAAAACACTAAAGTATCACCTGATAATTACGATTTTACATAGAATCTTAGAGTGCTTCCAATAATTTGGCTTGGTATTGTAAATCCTTCTTTTTATTAATTTAGTTTTTTAATATTTTGTGATTTTTTTGTTCAGTTATTTCAATGATGGGCCACTTGTCATTTCACTCTTTGACAGGGCCATCTATCTGTCAAAGATTTTACGGCTATTTCTGATTCGTTAGATTTTAATATAGGCTATGTTATTTCATTGAAAAAATATTAAACATAAGCAGATCTTTTAAAACATTTCATTCTATAATAAAAGTAATTAATAATAATTATTTTGTGTCAATTAATTAACAATAATTATTTAGGTATCCCCCTAAATTCGGTTTTATATCCAAAAGTTAAATTTTCGGTCCTTGTGCTGTATCCAATCTAGTTTTAAATTTGTGTATATAAATAAGCTGAAAATTAATAAAATAAGCTAAATTATGGTTTATTTCGAAATGAACTTATAAGAGCTTTTTTAAGCGTTAAAAATAGTAATTTGGAAAGCATTCTTTTAATAAAAGAATTTAGTTATTTTAATTTTATTTGAAAGGCGCGATATAAAATATCACCGCAACAATTTACAAATGCTTGTTCTTTTCATAATTTGTTCATTATTGAAAATATTTTTTTTTTAAAAATTTCATTTCTATTTAATAAATATATTTCTTGTATGTATTTAACATTTTAAAATAAAGTTGTAAATTGCAACAATGTAATGTAAATTGCTTGAAAGTTAACTTTAATGCTTAAAATTACATAATCACAAACCAATTTAACTTAAAGAGAAAAAAACTTTTAAAAAAAATTGTTATTGTTGGTAACATACAACAATATTTTTTACTGAAAAAATTATAAGAAAAATTTGGAAGCCCTTACAAGCTCGAGTTGAGGGTTCTGGGAACGAATACCTTCCTGTAAATCAGTTCCTGTTAACAAATAATAATAAAATAAATTGTTTTTAAAAACTACATTATATAGGTAGACTAAAAAGGTGAAAGTTTTAAATTTGTCTAACATTTTAAATGAAAAACGGTAAGTGTATCACATTAAAAACAAAAAAAGAAATAAAAGAAAAACGACGATGAATTGCTTGAGGTGATAGAAGCTTATGGCAAAAAAGAATTCATACATCATGGCGACCAAAATTATTTTAAATCGAATTCAGAGCATTATTTGTGGTACAACTGAAACACATTTTAGGAAGTTTTACTTCAGAAATTCCGTGGGAACTGGAGGGTAAGATATTATCTTGACAAAGAATAAAAATTATTTGCTAATTAGTTTTCTTTTTCCCTTTTTTTTGTGAAACCGCAGTCTCATCCTTGGCGACTATTTTTAATTCCATTTTGCATCGAATTTTGTTCCATTTCAAAACGGGGTCTACATTTCTTTATAAAAGGGTAATTACAATAACGCCTCTTTTATTAGCAGATGTTTTACTTATCATATTTTACTGCTGTAGTCAGCAGTCTATAAAAAGATGTTTGAAAAAATCGTTTTCATTCTCGAACAAAAATTTTCTTTTCATTTTTTCTTTCTATGAAACAGTTTTAAAACGATTTTATAACTCTAAAGAACATATTTTTCTTTGACATTACATTTAGAAATAATTATATTTAAATCACAGTTTTTTAAAGTTGGTTGGTTGGTTGGTGTCGTATCCTCTATTGAATCATATTTCATGGTGTGCTTGAATAGTTTTTGTTATTTCTATGGCATTAAAAATACAAATCCTCTTCTGTGGGGTAGTTTAAGAGGTGAAGGCCTGCAGCGACTGCAGGGCAGTTAAAAACATGATATGGTGTCAGTTCCACATTAAGACAGTGACAGTGTTTTTTAAAGTGATTGCTTAAAAAGAGAATTTAAAGTAATTAAAAAGGAACTCAAATAGTAATGATATTCCTAACTTTTAAAGTATTAAAATTTAATTACATTTATTTAAAACTTACACAACATACACTCTTAGTTCTTCGAAATCAGAAGGGAAGGTAAAAAATCTTCGAATTATCAAAATTTGGAATTTAGAATGAATACTTGGATGACGCTGATTTCACGAAGTTATTTAAAAAGAAATAGAATTCTTTAAAATTGTTTATTTTTAATGATTACCTGCCATTGTATCATATTAAATTAATTGTTAATCTGATAAATAAGGTGGGTACACTAAATCAGAAACGAATCGACACTTTTGAGAGCAATGGATGATTGCTTTTCTGGGGCCATTTCTTTACAAAAAATATTCACACGCTGTTGAAATTTTTACTTTTTAAATTATAAATTAATGATTAATTTATACATACTTTAAGTATTAATTCTTTGTCAAAATTAAAATTAACAGATGCATTTATCTACCTACATCTATGATAAAGTACAGCAACAAAAAAGTATCCCCCTGAATAAGTTTTGTTCTCATGATAGAATTTTCGCGAATTAAAAACCGAACTTAATGGTGTAAAGGAGTAAACTTAAATGTGCTAATTAATTAGTGTTAACTATTAAGTTAACGAAATCAGTTTAGCTCAACCTTTCGAACTCAACCTAACGAAATCAACCTTTAACTCAATATTTTGGAATATTAATTGTTTATTTCATGCAGTAGATGGAGTAAAAAGAGTTTTTATAAAAAAAAAATGCACATTTTTTTCTCTTCTAGGGCGGTTTCTTGATTTGCACAAGTCTTGACCAATCTGATTCTCTGGTTAGTGTAAGATAGTGTAAATAATTATAAATTAATCAAATATCATTTTGAGCCGCGATGGCTCAGGGGATAGAGCAGGGGTTTCCAACTTACATGAGGCCAGGGGCCACAATTAAAAACACCAGTCAAATGGCGGGCCGCAACTTTATCAAAATTTTATGCTTTAGCAAGCGCAAGAGAAACGGCATATGCAGAGAAGATGATTGATCATGGGAAAATTTGGTAAAAATTCCTGTTTGCTGTTTCTTCTTTAAAGCATTGATCAAAATACTTCTGGATTCTCCTCTACAGTTTTGATTCTTTTTTTTTTTCATGGAATAATGTCTCTTCATGTCTTTAGGCACTGATATCATTTGCATGCAGCATTGAAACGTTATTTTGACCCATTAAATAATCCCTTTCCCAACGATCATTGAGAGCTCGATTTTCACTCCTGCGTTTCTTTCCTATAGTCCCGCAGCGGACTGATCATTAAGACACGGTTCCCAGCAGATAGATCACCGTGCGGTATTGGTCCTCGTGCGGTATTGCGGGTATTGATTACGCTTGCTCATGATTACACTCATGCGGGTGTGCGGTATTGGTCCTCGTTAAACTGTTCTACCATAAAGTGCTAGACTTCGCACGCAGGTCGTCGGGCTACCGAAGCGGGGGTGCCATCCCCTCCGCAGAGAATCAAAATTGTGATGGCATGCCTTCGGATCATCCTCCGGGAGACCGTCGCCAATAGCCCATTGTGCAGCTCTAGTGCGACGTAAATTAACAATAAACAAATCTTTCCTATAATTATTTAGCACAAAACAAAAATAATTAGAAAACTTATTTTAAGAAAAATATATTTTCTACCAAAAAATAACAATGGAAAAATTTGCTTCATTCGCCACGAAAGAAAGACAAATTTTCAGAAATATTAGCGCCTGTACACTCAAGCTGCACTGGCTGCTTTTAAATAGAATTTTTTTTTGTATTAGAAACCAAATAAAATGCTTTATAAATAATTTTGCTGAGTATAATTTTTTTGCACCGTTGGTATGTTAAACTTCACAGAAACGGAGAGATAGGGATTTTTTTAACGAAAGAAAAGTATTTTAAACACATATAAATTTTTTACGAAAATTGTCCGCAAAAAAATGACAACTAATATATTTTAATTCGCGGGCCACAAAAAAAGGCTTCGCGGGCAGGCAGTTGGAAACCCCTGGGATAGAGCGTTCGCCTTCCAATGAAGTGATCCGGGGTTCGATCCCGGCGATGGCTGGTCAATACAAATTGCGCATCCGGCTTGCACCGGCCACAATGCTGACGTGAAATATCCTCAGTGGTAGACGGGTCATGGGTTAGAGTCCCCTCGCCGTTAAGCTAACCGTGGGAGGTTCTCGTGGTCTTCCTCTCCACGCAACACAAATGAGGGTTAGCTCCATAAAAGGTCCATATACAGTCCCTGGATCCAGGAGTTCCCTCGTCTTCTGGATTGGGTTCAAAATGACAAGGCTACGGAGTTGAACCCAGTAGTAGTAGTAGTTCACCCAAAATTTGGGTCGGCTGTTCGACGATGGTTATAAAAAAAATATTATCATTTTCTATTAGAATTAAATCAAATGATCAAAAGAATTCATTTGTCCTTAGACTCCATGGGGATCTTCATGGTTTCCCTCTCCATATAACGCAAATGTTAACTTTCTTCATCCAAAATTTCTTCTCGTTTACCCCAATGCTAAATCTGAGAGTTTCCTAGTCTTCTGTGCTGATCTTACAAAACCAAGAATTTAACATTGATAGCAGTAAGCCCATACATGGGTCGGCTTTTCAGCCCCGAACATATAATAAAATTAAAATGATATTCTGACTTATAGATACGATTACAATTTTTATCGTAAATCATAATTACTTGTAAAACTTTTGTAGCGAAACAAGTTCGAACGCTGCTCCCTCCTCAATCCAACGCGAACAATATATTAACTTAAATAATAGCCTGCAAACAAATCATCCTTTGAACGTAGAACTTAGTGGTCGGAAGTAATGTAGTCGCTACTTTTTCGTAGTCTGCAGTGTAGAGTGCTTTTTTTTTTTAAAGAAAAGTAATGTATCATTTTTGTTTCAAATTCCTTAAAAATTAATAAATTTCTTATACGACGATTCTGAAAATATTATTCTTTTAAGCCACGTTATCAGTGAAAAATCTTAATAATAGGGTGAATATAGAAAAACGAGCTACTTGGCGTATTCACCTTATTATTAATAATACCTTTAATACTAATTATAATTGTAATTAATAATAGTATAGTACCTTTTCGTGGCATTGAAAAGTATCACGATTACATTAAGTGGGTGGACATCATTATATCAAGTAAAGCCCCATTTATTTTTAAATACTTAATTTTTTCAAATCTTAAATTTCACTTTATAAAGGATAATGTTTATTACCGTCGTTGAACAGCCGACCGAAATTTCAGTTTACGTCTACCAATGTCCGTATCCTTGTCATTTTGAACCCAATCCAGAAGACGAGGGAACTCCTGGATCAAGTAGTGGGAGAAATTTGTTTTCGTGGAGGACTTTTTGATGGAACTGACCTGCATTTGCGATGCATGGAGAGGAGACCACGAGAACCTCCCGTGGTTAGCCTGACGGCAAGGGGACTCCAACCCATGATCCGTCTACCACTGAGGATATTTCACGTCAGCACTGTGGTCGGTGCAAGCCGGAATTTGAATCGACCAGACTAGGATTCGAATCCGGTTCACCTCGGTGGATGGTGATCGCTCTATCCCCTGAACCATCCCGGCTCTGTATAAAGGATAGGCAACTGCATTTCAATCGATATTGATGAAACGTTTTGTTGGTTTTAACATCATATTTAGTCCCTGTCCACATTACTATACGAACTATAAGATTCCATGTAAAATCTTAATTATCAGCTTTACTGCTTTGACGCGACTGTTTACATTTGTTTATGTTCTTATATCAATAGGTTAATATTATAATGCAAAACGTTAAAAATAAATACAAATAGGAAGTATTTATAAAATCTCCTGAATAAAAACCCATTACATGTGTGTCTAAATGTAAAAGTATCGCGTATAAACTCGTGCAAAACATGTCATTATTAAAACACTACAGTGTGTTTCATAATTTTCATAATGTACTGATATAATACCTGATATTATAAATATTCTATATTTATATAATACATCGTCTAATGCAGAGGTCGCCAAAGTGGTCTATATAGACCCCCAGGGGTCTATTTAACAAAGGCGGGGGTCGATCTGAGCCAGGGGGTCGAATGGGGGTCTATCCGAATCGGAAGGGTTGATTGGGGATCTATGAAAAAACTGATACGCAAATCACACACATATCTAATTAAGTATGTAAAATTTGTGATTTTTTTTATAACTGACTTAATATCAGTTTCTTTATAGAACATAAATTAATAAACGTATATTTATTAGCGTGAAACAAGTCATTACGTACCAGCGCGCAGTGGCACGAACTCCGCACTTCTGGTTTATAAGTCATATGCATATGTGCCATAAAATTGACCAATTTTGAACCCAATATAGCGAACCTTGCAAAAAAACACTAAGCACACCCATCTCATTTATTAAGAAGCAATAAATCTGTAGTTGCTTTGCTTATTATTTCTACTTATTTATAATTACTCATTATTTAATAAATATTAAGGTATTTAAATTTCAACATTAATATATCTTTCATATAACTTCTGTTACACAATGTACTATTACTTTAATAAATGTTTAAAATCATAAAATAAATGTACAAATACAGTATCTAATAGAGTTTTATGACAGAACAGTTTATTAACAGAAAACTACTTTTATGGGGGTCGATGGAGATTTCGAGAAATTATGTAGGGGTCGATGATCAAAAAAGTTTGGCAACCCCTGGTCTAATGTATCTAATCGTCGAATTTATATTATATATCGTCTAATTTAACCAATTGATACACGAACGCAAACAAGTGCTAACTGGTTTTAATCGCGCAAAAACAGTAAAGCTGTAATAAAGCTGATATAAAGACCTGATAATAAAGATGTCCATGTTGTTTGCTGCTAGATCTGTTTTTTCCTGCAATATTTTTGACAAGTTAACCAGCTAAATTAGTTCAATTTGTTAATTTTAGAAACAAATAAGGTTTTGAAAATTTGGTAAAAAAATTTATCTAATTTCATCCGTTACGATATGAAAAATAATGATTTTTAATCAATATTAGTTTAGCTTGTGAATATAATATTATGTATGAAAAGAAAAAACAATTTTGTGCAAAAATTATTTTTAACTTTTTATTAAATTATTCATTTTTTTATAGGCCATGAAAAGATTGCAACCATTTTTGTAACATCTGCTATAAAATCATCGAACTAAACCTTCCATTATTAACTCTAAAAGAATATAAGTAAATTTTATTTTCGTTTCTAGCTATGCATTTTTTTTTCCTCACCGCAGATGAAATTTCTTTGCAGGTGTAATTAAGCCTTGTGTTTTACTGTTTTAGTAATCAACTAATCAGGTTACATCTACATTAAAGGCAGCTGAAACTTTGATTTGTTTAATTTCGCGCCTTCAAAATCTTTTGATTGGTTATAAGAAATATGTCTATTAATTCGTCGCCAAACGATCGCCAATGTTGAATATAATAATATTTTTATATTCGATTTCTTCTCACTATTTTATAGTTTGTGGATTACTAGAGTGTAACTCGATTTCATCCAAAGCTTTCAGCATTTAGTATTTTATTATAGGCCAAACCTTATATAAACCTTATCTTTAGCCAAACCTTATCTAAAATTGTGGTAAGTAAAGAAAAATTTTCATTCAAGTCATTTTTCATTCATTATTCATATTATACTCATTTTAATTTAATTATTGATATCAGTCGGACTTCTATTAAACGAACTTCCATTTTGCTTATTTCACTGTTTTGCGATTTTTTTTATCGAAGAACCAAGAAAATTATACAAATTTCTTCGTAAAATAACTTCCTAATAGCAAAGTGAATTTTCTATTTAACAAACTTTTCCTTCGGGTCCACTTTCCCAAAATATCATAGAACTTGTTAATGCATTTTATGAGGGAAATGAAATATAATTGATTTTCGAACGAAAGCAGTAAAATCCCTTTTGACTTTTTGTGTGCATTTCAAAGGAAAAATTCAGAAAAAATTGAAGGATTGTATAAGAGAAATTTTTAAATAGAGGTCCAACTGTATTTATTTCTCATAATTTCCATTTCAGATTTGAAAAGACATTAAGTCTTGGTTTCACATTCGAATTTATGCTAATTAGTGTATTAATATTATTTATCTTATTGTTCTTAATTTTTAAATATTAATCAGGGGTCTGTTTAGAAGAAATTTGGGTCCGTTAACGGACCCTTCACAAGTTTGTTAATCTTAATTATTGTTTTGTTCATAGAATAAACCCTTCCCGGAAAAAAAACGGTTCGAAACGAATTAAGTTTTCCAAGTTTCCCTAAGTTTAAATTTCAAATGTAGTATTCTAAGAAAATATTTCTACTTTTACAATCATCGTGTGCTCAATCTTATTGATATTAAATGATTATTTTGCTTTTTTGTAAATAAATAATTGATGAATTTATATTTATTCATGAAATTAATGAATAGAATATTATGTAAATAAAAATTGATTTCTGGCAATTTTTTAAATAAAATTTTATAAATTTAAGAATTGTTTAAGCTTACTTAATGCGTAACACATTAGAAGTGATACATAACTAAGTTGTGTTCCTTAAAATATATCAATTGTAATTATTCAAAATATGAGTGATCTTGTTTCCATTATTTGTCCGAAATGAATATTTTGCATTGAGCAGTATAGGCTAAATACCAAATATTTGTATGTTGCATATCTAATTTAGTAGCAACAATTGTTGAGCAGAATCTTGTATCTGTTTACAATTTTTTTAAAACTTCTTAAGGTTTTTAACAATAACGGGACCCTATTCGCACAAATTCACAAAAGCAGGACCTTGGTTGAAAGAATGTGACTTAACGCTTATTTTATATTTACAAATTATAAGTAGTTTTTTCACAATTTTGCAAAAACAGGACCTTTCACAAAATGTTGGGACAGACCCCTGATTACACTTTAGTCATGGTGGCTCAGGAGATAGAACTCTCGCGTCCCAAAGAGGTAAATTGGGTTCGATTTCCAGTGATGGCTGCTCGAACCGAATTCCGCATCCGGCTCGCATGGACCACAGTGTTGACGTGAAATCTCAGTGGTAGACGGTTTGAATCCCCTTACCGTCAAGCTTACCGTGGGAGATTTTCGCGGTTTTCCTCTCCATGTAACTTAAATGCATGAGAGTTCCATCAAAAGTCCTCCATGGAGGCAAATTTTCCCAATACTTCATACGGGAGTTCGTTGCATTTTGAATTGAGTTCAAAACTACGGTGTTGAACAATATTAATCAATTTTAAATGGGTCAGCTGTTCAATGAGGGTTATACGTGGTGCGTAGCATTTTGAAAAAAGTGCTTAAAGGTGCTTATTTTCAATTTTCGTGTTTTAACAGCCTTTAAAGTTGCTTTTTTCATTGGGTGTTTTAAAAAGTGCTTCGTTTTCCCTTTTCGATTTTTTTTTCTTTACCATGTCTATTTTCGCGACGTATTATACAAAAGCGGTGTTTTTCGCATTGTTCTATTCAATGTTTTCACAATTCATTCAACCACAATTCATTTAGGGGTACCGCTGGCGTATGAAAGTGCCAATTATTTTATATATGTTTGATGAAATACTCGTGCAGTGAGATTACTTGTCGGGCTTCATTTTCCACTCTTCCGATATCTCGAACCAAAAAATCTTTTTATAATAGCTATAATATAATCAAGAAAAAGAGTTCAGAAAGTAGTTATTTTATCATGATCTTGTAGTGTCTTTAAAAATTATTTTGCATTTTGATAATGTATATATTGCTTGAAAATATTTTTTGTGCGCATTGAAATATTTGGCGACCACTGTTATAGTATAAAATGTTACATTTTATTTGTTATGAAGCAATTCGTTTATACTGATCTAAAATTTCGGTATTTTTATTTAATTTATTTTCTAAGGAATAAAAGCGCCATTTTGGAACTTTATAATTACAGTTGGTTTCTGGAATGAGTTCAGAGATGATTGTGCTCGGGAAAAAATCCGGGTTTCCAGATTTTTCGCTTTTTCCAAGGTTTAAAAGTTTCACGAAATCATCGATCACATTTGCGCATAGGTGCTTTTTTTTATTGTGGGTGTTTTTAAAAAAATGTTTGATGTTCCCTTTTCGAAATAGAGATTTTTTCCTTATCATGTCGATTTTCTCCTCGTATTATGCAAAAGCGGTGTTTTTCAAATTTTTCTATTCAACGTTTTCACAATTTATCCAACCACAATCCATTTTGGTCTAAAAACACATTTTTTTTTTTTTCGTTTGAAAACTCATTCCCAAAATAATCTCAAGGTCTATTAAAATAGAAAAAGTCAAACACATGCAATGCTTTAAGTTGATCCGTTATTTCCTTATCAGCAATTTTTCGAGAACTTGCCACTCCCTTTCAACAATAACTCGTAGTTTCGAATGATTGTTCATTCACTTAAGTTTTGAATTTTTGTTTTATTTAATTTGAAATAAAATCTGTTGATAATAAACATTGGATCGACTTAATTCATGGGATAATCTTTCTCTTTTGCTTGAAAGATTTCTTTGGTTAACGTGTCTACGGTTGTTAAAATAGATTCGTTTCAGTTTTGTATCAATATTGATTAATTGATTATTATTCAGCCAGAAAGTATATTCAGCAAATAATAAAAAAAACCACCTTTTTTTTTTTTTTTCTTTCTTTTTTTTAAGACGAAAAATTTAACTGAAATTAAAGAAATACAGATTTACAAGAAATATAGTATGCAGTCGCCTGGATAAATTATTCGGGGCACTCTATGTAAAATCTTAATTATCCGGTGATAACAGCTTTATTTGTTTTACCCAACAGAAATCAGCTTGCTCTTGATTACGTTCGTCTATCAATTGAATAAATTAGACAACATATAATATAAAATGTATTATATAGAATATTTATTATATCAGATATTATATTAGTATATTTTAATGATTAGATGAAATTATTATACGCACTGTAGTATTTTAATAGTGACATGTTTTGCACGAGTTAATAGGCAATACTTTTATATTTAAAGATACATGTAATGGTTTTTTTTTAAGTACCTTTGCATTCATTGAACTGAAGTATTCTTTTTTAAATTACCTGTTTTCTCCGAAATACCAATTTTTTAATAATTTCTTATCTTCCGTGATGTGATTGACTTTTTCCATATCCCCAAAGTGCGACTCTCGAAATTTTAAGAATTATATCCGCATAGCTGCCAGCTCTACTGGATTTTGCTAGTTTCTCCTGGTCTACCGGTTTAGTTAAAATTCTCCTGGTTTTTGTACACTTTAGAAAATTTCCTAAAAAAAAAAATACCTATTGAAATAGGATTTCTGTACAGATTATTGCATGAATATTAAAATGAGTATTACTAATACATAATGAAGCGAATCTCATTTATTGAAATATTCAAAATATTTTTCAAAATTCAGTTCAAAATATTTTTTGGTCTTAGTTGTTGTTGTTGTAGTTCATTTACGTCGCTCTAGAGCTGCCCCATGGACTATTGGCGACGGTCTAGGAAACATCCTTGATAATGATCCCAAGACATGCCATCGCAATTTTGATCCTCTGCAGAGGGGATGGCACCCCTGCTTCGGTTGCCCAACGGCCTGCACGCGAAGTCGAGCACTTTACAGTAGAACAGTTAAACGAGGACCCTACGCAGACTGACGCAAGTGGTCACCCTCGCTCACTCTGACCGCAAGCAATGCTGCTTAACTTCGGTGATCTGTTGGGAACCGTGTTTAATGATCTTGACCACTGCGGGACTTTTTTTGTTCCAAAATGTTCAGTTTATTTTTATTCAGAACTCTCTTCTTAAATTAATTTTTAAAAAAATCTGTTAACTATCTTTGATGAATGAAATAAGTATTAATATTCGAAATTATGAGAAAATTGTTAATATTGTTATGTATAATTTACTTAGGTTAAAAAAATGAACCGACAAATACGATACCTACCAGAGGTACCACCCCCCAGCAGCTCGGTTGCCACTCAAACTGAGGAGGTAAGTTTTTTTGACCACTTTATCATAAGTATCAAATTGTAATTTCATGTGGACTCAAAATCTCAAAAAATCGATTTTCTAATTTTGACAGGGGTCTGTTTAGAGGAAATTTGGGTCCGTTAACGGACCCTTCACAAAATATCTTTTCATAAAAACGGACCCTTCACAAAATATTTTAACTTAAAAACGGACCCTTCACAAAATGATTTTTCTTTTAATCGGACCCTTCACAAATTTGTTTATCTTCATTATTATTTTATTAATCGAATAAACCCTTCACTGGGCAGAAAACGAATTAAGTTTTGTCTTCGACCGATGATTCTTCCTTTATTCGTCCGAAATGAATATTATGCGTTCAACAGTATAGGCTAAATACTAAATATTTGTATGTTGCATCTCTAATTTAGAAGCAGCAATTGTTGTTCATTTTTCAAAATTTAATTTTTTTAATTATAATTTTACACTGTTGAGCATAATCTTGTACGTCTTTACAATTTAAAAACTCTTTGAAAAAAAATTTTTTTCCAATAACGGACCCCATTTGCACAAATTCATAAAAGCGGACCCTGCTTGAAAGGATGTGAGTAATTTTTTAACAATTTCACGAAAAACGGACCTTTCACAAAATGTCTGGACAGACCCCTGGACCATTTTATGTTAATTAAATGATATAAGAAAAGCGTAATAAAATCGTAAGAATTTGTAAAACATTCGACAGTGTTATTTTGCTTTTTGTTTTTACAAAAACTTGTTATTGCGAGTGTTTCCCAAAACAAAAATTTGAATTTGAAAAAAATTGAAATTAACAAATAATCTTTAAATTTAAGGAAAAATTCATCGCAAGGAGCTTTATTTAAACTTAAAAATAAATCAATATATATATATATATATTTTTTTAATTTGCATTTTTCATGTTATAGCATGAATTGTAAAAAGCAACTATTTCAGAAAGAGGAGACTATTGGGAGACTTTTCTGTACTCCTAGCGAGGTTTTTTTTAGCATAAATTGGGTTCAAGCAATAGCTTTTGATCAAACTGAACTTATTTTTCTTAAAAAATAAAAAAAAAATTGAAAATTTTGAGTGTGCAAATGTTGAAAATTTGAGTCTTCACTTTTTAATTCTTTCAATCAGCAGAATCTTCCTTTGTAAGTCTATTTCGTTTCTCGGTTGCATTTTCAATGGTTATTGTTTCGAAATTCCGCATAATTTAAAAGTAATAAAAAAAATTTAATACGATATTACGATGCATGAATTTCGAATTATATATATATATATATATATATATATATATATATATATATATATATATATATATATATATATATATATATATATATATATATATATATATATATATATATAAGTTCAAAATGAAGAATAAAACAAAGAAAAATTATAGACAAATGAAAAAAAAGGGGGTGGGAAATAATAAGTAAAAAAAAAAAAAAAAAAAAAGTGAAATGTTAATTAAAAAACCGGAAAAAAAGCCGGAAAAAAAAAGATATAATCTTTTCTTCAGCCCACACGATTATATCCGCAAAACAGAGTGCTTTCTGATATTGTATCAATAAAGCCAAAGCAAAATATATTAATACAATAGTGTGAGGAGCACTCAAAAAAAATTATTATTTTTTTTTTATAAAATAACTACATAAAAATAGATCATAAAAAGTAAATATAACATGTAAAAACAGATAATAAAATAAAATAAAAAGAAAAAATAAAATAAAAATAAAAAACATTAAAAAGGGGGGACTATAAGCGAGTAGCAAAATCATAACAACTTACATGGACAGTTATTTTTCAAGAATGATTTAAAAATGTTTTCGCAGAAAGATTGCCAGATTACAAAATATGAAAACAAAAGATGAAAACAAAAGCGCAAATTGAGTGTAACAAAAGGGTTCTAAAGTGTCGTTCTTACTGCACTGCTGAAGTGATTTGTTATTCTGAGTTTTGATTTGTTAGTTACCAAGGATGGGCCCGAAATGGATGTGCACAAGGTAATATTATACTGGATAATTTTAAAAATTGATCATAAATAGTTTTAGAAGATAGATGTTTATTTAAGAAAAAATACAAAATAGAAAAGAGAAACATAAATTGCCTGCTTTGCAAATAATTTTAGCCGCGGATTTGCACGATATGGATTAGTACATAGAAAAATTATTTAAATTATCAAAGAAAAAATTTTAATAGATAATTTTTAACACGGATTTGCCCGAAATGGATTTGGGATGGAAATGGATTTGCACATGGAAAAATTAACAAAGAAAAAATTTTAGCAGATAATTTTAACCACGGATTTGCCCGAAATGGATTTGCACATGGAATTGTATAAATTAATAAAGAAATTTTTAGCAAACAATTTATCCACGGATTTGCCCGAAATGGATTTGCACATGGAAAAACTGTATAGATTAACAAGGGAAATTATTTAGCAAAGGAATTTTTAGTAAATAATTCTAACCACGGATTTCCCCGAAATGGATTTGCACATGGAAAGATTAACAAAGAAAAAATTTTAGTACATAATTATAGCCACGGATTTGCCCGAAATGGATTTGCACATGGAAAAATTACATAAATTAACAAAGAAATTATTTAGTAAATAATTTTGGCAATGAATTTTGGCCTGAAATGGATTTGCACATGGGAAAATCATAAAAATTACAAAAAAAATGTTTAGAAAATATATCCACCAAAATATACGATTAATTCAATGATTTTATATAAAATTTTATTACATTAGTTGGGTATCCATTGTTTTTTATCAGATTTTGAAAGAGTTTATCGATTTGTATCTTGGATAAATAAATATTACTACATATTCTTTTAATTCTGTTCATTTCATTAAAAGTGGTATTTAAATAGATGCTCCTAGAAACATTAGAATTCCAAGTAACTAGTTTATTAATATTAAAATTAAAATCATTTCTTTTATCGTATAAATCAACAAAGCAGATATTTTCAACTTTCATAATACCCAAATCCAAAAAATTGAAATTAATATTATCATCATGATTACGAAGTAAGATTAATTCCTCAGGGTATATATCACTCAATAAAACAGTAAAATCTTGGAAATTAAAGATAATTAAGTCATCAATATATCTAAAAACAAATTTAATACTCAGAGTAAAATTTTTTTCATAATAATGCAAAAATAAGTTAGCTAAGAGAGATGAATAATTAGATCCCTGTGGTATTCCATTAATTTGAAGAAAGATATCCCTTCCATTGTAAAGATAATTACTAAAAAGACAAAAATTAATCAGAATTTCCCAATAATCAAAATCGCAACAAAGGATATTTTTAAAATCATGGTAATAATTCAAAAGGACATCTTTTAGTTTAGAAAGGGGAATGCTATTGAAAAGATCCTGGAAATCAAAAGTCGCAATAGAATTAATTTTATTATGTTTAATGAAATCTAAAATCGGTTGATTATTAGTGATTATCCAAGAGAAACCTTCTTTAGTAATATAGTTAATAATCTTATTTAAGTTATTACTTATTGTTTTTCTTAACTTTCTTAGTGTTTTCTTGTATTTATTTATTTATATATATATATATATATACAGTTAGATAAATTATTGATAGAAGGGAAAATTGTGCTAGAACATTTACGTTTATATAAAAATTATCATATTTGCCACCAACTTGACTAAATGGATCATGGTATATGACAATTAAGTCATTAATTAAATTTTAGTCATGTTTGTGATGAATTTTTATTCTTATTTAGGTAACTATTTTCATAGTTTACGGCAACTATTTTCATGCTTTAGGCTACTAAAAGCAACTATTTCATCCATTTTTTTTCTGTGGCAACCCTGAAAACTTAAAAAGTCTGTATGCATGATTATTTTTAGTAAACTGATTTCTTAGACATTTGACGAAAAGCAAATTATTACGATTCACTACAAAATGAAGAAAATTGTGACATTTTACCCATTGACAAAATGGTTGTTGTCTAATTATTTTTTGGAAGATAAACTATTGTGTTTTCATCGTGGACATCTTTAACTATTAATCCTGAACTGCTCGGTACACAATTTCGCAGACATATTTAAATGCAACTCAGACACATTCTGTGTAAATTCTTTTGATGACTGAACAGCCAATCGAGATCAATGTTAAAATTTTCGGATGGGTATAGTGGTGTTTGCTGGAGAATGTAAACTGCATCATGTACCCGTTTCGAATTCACAAGTTCATATATTAAAAAATATGATTTGAAAGCTAGGCTCTCTTTTCTTCAATTTTACATAGATAGTGAATGAATCATTTAGATTGCGTGCAAGACAGTCTACGGTTATGTGCAAGTTATCCCTAACTGATGATCAACCCCCAGTTTTCATATTTGCATGAAAGGGGTTCGGAGAGTCACCATTCGCTCTTCTGCAGGGTTCAATTCTCTCAACCACTTTGGTACTTATGTGAGGGACGGGCTTCATGCTTGCGTTTGTGAACGGAATCCTTTCGTTTTTCCGTTTGTGCGTAACGCTTCTTAAGGCATTCCCGCCTACGTTCTTTGGCTTAGGCTTTTTCAGCCTCGGATTATTCCCTTTTTATTTTCAGAAATCAAAATAAAATACAAATAATTACAAATAGCCACACTTTTGACAACCTATAGTAATTAGTTAATAGCAGGACCTATTATCAATAATAGAACCTATAATAACCTAGTTAATATTTCCTGAATAATAAATGCACAGTAATAAATACAAAATTTCCTAATAAATATGAATATCCAAGCAATTTTTCCTGTATACTGAAGTAATTTTCTAAATAATGAAAAAAAATATATTCTTCTGCTTATAAATTTTATTTAATAACGGAATTTATTAAAAGATAATTTTATTTTTGATCCAAATTTCTTTTTATTACATGAAATGTACTTTAATATATATTTTTTAGTTTGTACAACTAAAATATATAATTAAATTCGCTTGAAATTATTAAAGAAAAATTATTTCAACGCATCGATATAAGTTACAGAGCGAAAGTAAAAAGCGATTTGTTTGCGAAATATTGGCCAGAAAAAAAAATGCGCCAAATCCGATGCACGTGCTACATTGAAAAAGCAGTAAAAATATCAGAATATTTATATCAATATGAAATTTAAATTGTTATAAAAATACCTACAAATGTTAACTACATTATAATCTATTAATTTAAATAAAAATATTTAAAAAAAATAATAGCTATTTTTTTAGTTAAAAACCAATTTAATTCATTAAATAAACCTCACGTGCTAACGTACAAATTACAAATACATGTCTAAATGTGACTGTAAAATAATGAAAATCTTAATTGTGAAACGTAAAAAGTCCTCATTTTATGAATTTTTCTTCATATCAGTATGCACATCAGTATTCGACTATTTTTATTGAATTTTACTGTTCAAAACAAAACTCAGAATCCACCCCCATTCAAAAATACAGGGGATGATAGGGTTTACTGGAGCGAAAATCGTCCCGGAATCATGTGCAGGGCGCACCTGGAAAGTTATGAATTTCGGTATTTAGCAAAATTAGTCATTGATTTTAACTATTTTTTAAAAAAATCATGTGAAGTAATGAATTTAGGTCGCGAAAAATCTAATTTTTAAAATGGAATTTACCCCTCCCTCCAATTTCACGGTGTTCCGAATATCTGACTATGTAAAAAAAATCTCCACTCAGTCATATTTGATTAAAATATGAAATGTTTTTATCACGTTCTTTAAAAATTATGGTGTTCTCAAAAAAATGAAAGAAAAAACATAATTTCTAGAGCGAATTGTCTTTTAAACTTCAGTGATTTCAGAATTTTTGTTATTATTAATATTTTAATTTTATCAATTAAAACTTATAGCTGAATTTCGCTTAGCTATTCCGAAATGAGAACAGAAAAATCAGGAGTATTTCTCTCCTTTCTGATGAACAATAAAAGTATCTTTAGAATGTAATTCTGCAGAAGAAGAAAAAAAATTATTGTTTGCTTTTGTATATTTTTCGACTATTTTATTGCTTTAAACTCTTTTACTCTGTTTTTTAATTTTAAAATCTATAAATATGAAGATACAGAGTAAAACAGTTTTGGTTGTACCTATCATTTCAATGAATGTTATTATGATGCTTTTTTAAATTTATTGTTGTGTTTTGTCGGAGAAAATAGCAACATCCTTAAGTCATGAAAAATTCTTGGAATTAGTCATGAGAAGTCGTGGATTTGAAAATCTAAATTGTAGCAGATATCCT
The DNA here is from genome assembly GCF_982258835.1 of Parasteatoda tepidariorum. NCBI lineage: Eukaryota > Metazoa > Arthropoda > Arachnida > Araneae > Theridiidae > Parasteatoda > Parasteatoda tepidariorum. The sequence goes on along the minus strand of NC_141755.1, from coordinate 136,239,235 downwards.
GCACGTGACAATGTTCTTTGCGTCAAGGAAATGGGGCGTGGTTATACCAACGTAAATCACTCCCCGTTTCCTTTTTTTTTTTTCGCCCCGCCCAGTCCTCAAGAATATTCAAGAATTTCAATCTTTGGGCCTTGATTTAGATGACATTTTACCAAATGCTTGTTTTAAGTGCATTTGACGATAAGAGAGAAAAAAAAAAAAAAACTTGACTCCCCTTTTTTAAACATTATTTATATTGCGAATATTTTTTATTTATGTAGGAATTGAAAACTGTTAAGAAGAATAAATAAGTTTCCTAAAGAAATCTTCCAAAATATCATTTAGAGATGAAAAATACAGTCAAACCCCGCTATAGTGAACGAAATGTTCGGTCCCATGCCTTTCTATACACGTATAATGTCATTTTTTGTGGATATAGTGAACAATGAGGAAGTTGGATATTTTGAACTTTTTTCTGTCTTCGACTGATTTTTTTTGAAATTTTTTTTTGAAATGTCTAGTTCAAAATAAATACTTTTTTATAACCATCTATAGAGTGGTAAGTAGCGATGTAGCATCAGCTTAAGATTACTATTTATTTATTTATTTATTTTTTTTTTTTTTTGTGCACAAGACGAAGAGTAATGAAAAATAAAAGTTAACACATTTTTTGTTACTACGTATTATTTTTCAGTCATTTTTGTATTCCATTTTATTGGTCATTTATTTAAATAATGTATAATAAAAGGGAGTTGTGAAATATTAATTAAAATTCTTTGCGGAACGGATATAGTGAACTCTCGGTTATAGTGAAGCGAAATTTCGGTTCTTAGTTCACTATAGCGGGGTTTGACTGTATATGCTTAATATCCGTAAAAAAAAATTTTTTTTTTTTGAAGAAAATTAAATGAAATACATCGTATATCTCCAGGGGTCATTTTAGAAGAAATTTGGGTTCGTTAACGGACCCTTCACAAAATATCTTTTCATAAAAACGGACCCTTCACAAAATATTTTAACTTAAAAACGGACCCTTCACAAAATAATTTATCATTTAATCGGACCCTTCACAAATTTGTTTATCTTCATTATGGTTTTGCTTATCGAATAAACCCTTCCCAGGAGGGGGGGGGGAGAAAGACAGGTGTAAACGAACTAAATATTATCTTTGGCAGACGCTTCTTCCTTTAATCGTCCGAAATAAATATTCTGCATTCAGCAGTATAGGCTAAATACCAAATATTTGTATGTTGCATCGCTAATTTAGTAGCTGCAATTGCTGTTTATTTTTGAAAATTTAATTTTTTTTAATTATAATTTTAGTGTTGAGCATAATCTTGTATGTCTTTACAATTTAAAAACTCCATGAAAAAGTTTTTTTGCAATAACGGACCCTATTTGCACAAATTCACAAAAGCGGACCCTGGTCTAAAGAATGTGACTTAACGTTTTTCTTTATATTCACAAATTACGAGTCATTTTTTCACAATTTTACGAAAACGGACCTTTCACAAAATGTCTGGACAGACCCCCTGATCTCTTTGTCATTTTATAGCATTGTGCATCGAAAAAATTTACTATGATAATAAGGAGATCAGCAGGCTGCGTAGCGCCTTTAACAAACACTTAAAGGTGGTTATTTTCAATTTTAGTTTCTTGTTAAAAAATGTTAAGTGAATAAAATATAAATTGTTTTTTCTTTTAGGTCAGTGAGGCGGCTTCACAAAGCCGAAAGAGGGTAAGTCATGTTTTGTTTTTATTAAAATAGTCGATATTATATGTATGTATATACACACAGAGGGGTCTGCCTTGGAGAAATTTGGGTCCGTTAACGGACCCTTCGCAAAATTATTTTTCTTTTAATCGGACCCTTCACAAATTTGTTTATCTTCTTTATTGTTTTGTTAATTGAATAAACCCTTCCCAGGGCAGAAAACAAGAAAGATAGACGATTCTTCCATTTTTCGTCCGAAATGAATGTTCTGCGTTCAGCAGTATAGGCTAAATACCACATATTTGTATATTGCATCTCTAATTTAGTAGCAGCAATTGCTGTTTATTTTTTAAAATTTTATTTTTTTAAATTATAATCCTAGTGTTGAGCATATAATCTTGTATGTCTTTACAATTTAAAACCTCCTTGAAAATTGTTTTTGCAATAACAGGACCCTATTTGCACAAATTCATAAAAGCAGGACCCTGGTCGAAAGAATGTGAATTAACGTTTATTTTATGTTCACAAATTACCTCTGAAATCGAGCCGAATAATTTTTTAATCATTTTATGGTGGCTAATATAATCGAGAAAAAAAAATCTTTGTCAGAAACTTATTTTTTCATAATCATGTAAAGTCTTTAAACGTTATTTTGCATTTTGTTAATGTATATAGTGCTTAAAAATATTTTTTGAGTGCTTAGAAAGTCCTTGAAAAGGTGCTTATTTTTTGTTAAGGATTTGGCTACGCATCGTACTTAAAATTTTATTTTTGCAATAAAAAAAACCATTTTCTAACTTTTATTGTACTATAAAGAACAAATATTGTACTATAAAGAATAGTCAAAAATTTTTTTCATTTTTCTGAAATGCATGTCATTCTTTTATTTCTCTAAGAAGTGTGCTTTTATTTACTTCTTTTTTTTATACTTTTAGGTGGCAGAGAGTTCAGCTGGCCCAAGCCCCAAGTAAGTAATATTTTTCTCGACTTATAATTATTACGCTATGTTGTATTTTATAAACAAGCAAAACAACGCACAACGATAATAGAAAAATAATCCCATATAAAAAAATTAATTCTGATTTCGTATCATTTTAAACTGTGTAATTTTTAACGATAAAAACATATTTGAAGCTAAATTATGAAGGAAAATTTGAAAACATTCTTTTTTGAAATTTCCTGTTAGAAATTATTTGATCTATTGTGTTTAAATTTTGTTCTTTCACATTTAAAATCAGAGAGTAAAATTATTTAAAAAAAAAAGTTTTTTTTTTCCTTAACACTCAAATTTTTTCGACCGCCACTAAATAAAACAATAAAAAGAACATTATTAAAATGTTTTATTTCCGAGGGATTAGATTATCTTAGGATAATCCGGAATTTTGATACCAAATTTGTTCTGGATGCTATTTTGGGTCCATTTTTTTAAAAAGGAATATTTTTGGTGGAAAAAAAATCTTTCTGAAGAATGAGAAAACTATTTTTGAGCGAATTTCTTAACGAATGCAAAAAAATTAGTTACTATGTTTATGTTTAATATTAAAAGTATTTCAAAATAAGTTCAAACAGTGGAATAAAAACAATAAAGCTCTAAAAACAATAAAGCTGCCAATCAGGAGTTTACATAGAATCTTATAGTGCGTCTAGTAATTTGGGCAGGGATTGTACTTCAGTGAGCTGCAGATCGGCACACACGGTATTTTTTTGCTACAAGCGACACAGGTCTCGAACTAATTACCAAATGATTCTAACTAATTACCAAATTCTTTTTCCGTCTGCCTTGTACACTTTCCTATACTTCAACTGATCTTAAGTTAAGTCTTGTCATTTCAAAAGAAAAAAATTCCCAGTGGCATTTTTTTCATATATCCGTAGTCGACAGCCGACCAACTCGGCAGCAGAAAAAAAAAGTTACGAAGTCGACAGCAGTTCAACTTCGTAACCTTGTAATTTTGAACTAATCCGGAAGACAAGGGATCAATACCACCAGAGGTATGAGTTGTTATGAGAACATGGAGAGGACTTAGTGACTCGGCGGATTTAACGTGCATCAGTCGGGGAGTCTGGTCGAAGGGTATCGAACCCACGACCTCATGGACATGGACCCAGTGCCCTACCAATCTGGCTATGCATCCCCGCCCTCCCAATGATTTTGAAAAAAAGTTTCCGCCTGCGATATTCCTGAATTCCTTAAAATGCTACTGAAGTACCTTCTCTCATGTAGCTTTTAAATTAATCATCACACTATAAAATCAGGGTGCGTAATCTTTTTTAAAAAGTGTAATAACCTTTTCATATCTTATTTTATAAAATGACCTTTTCTTATTCGGGGTTTGTAAAAAGTGCTTAGTTTTCTATCTTTTAAAAAGTGTTTTTTTTTTTTTTTTTTTTCTTTTTTTTTTTTTGCGGTGTCGATTGTTGTTCTAAATTACAAAAAAATGCATGATTTTCACAATTTTCTCTAATAATTATCACTAACTAGTTTTTTTTATCATGATTATGCAAAGTTATTAAATTTTATTGATTTTATGTTGATAAATTAACAACTTTGAACGATAGAAAAAAAATTTTTCGTTACTACACAGATCCTATTTTTTTTTTTTTTTTTTTTTTTTTTTTGGAAAGTGATTAAAAAAAATTTTGGGTGCTTAAAAAGGTGCTTATTTTTTGTTGAAAAATCTGGTTCCGCACCCTGATTAAAAATTTGACAGTCGCTTTCTTACTTAATGGTCACCCTTTAAACTGATTTCCAAAAGCCCAATTTTTACATCAATATTTTTTGTCTTTTTAAGATTCTTGGCAGCTGGACCCTCTAGGATGAGGCTACCATCCGATGAGGTGAGTTTATTTTTCTGTCACTTCTAATATTTTCTGTTTTGCATAGCATCTTTTTTGTAGATTTATCTTAAAATCCTGTGGCAGAAATTTTCCAAGCAACCAGGGCTGATTGTGATCCGGAAAAAATCCGGATTTCCGTATTTTTCGCTCACCGTCATCCGGAAGTTTCCGGAAATGGAAGGCTCAGACGTTTCAAAAAATCATCAAGTTTCCGGAAATCAAATTTTCAGAGGTGGAACTTAAAAACACAGTTTATTTTATTTGTTTGTAAGGGAGAGCCAGAGAGATACTTTGTAAGCTTATATTCAAGATTAATATTAATTTTTTTATCAGTAAATAGTTATTATAATCATAAACTCAAGAAAGAAAGATATATTTGTAAATTTCAATTACTTCTCCAGGTTATCATAGGTATGTGTAAAATTTTAAATGTATTTTAAGTAAATTAAGAGATATTGAGAAAAAGGAAAAAACCTTGCTTAAATTTTGTTTCTAATTTTTCGATTTAAACTTTTTTTTTTTTAACTCAAGAAATTTTCCGGAATTTTGACTTGGGCTCACAATCACCCCTGAAGCTACTAAACTCTCTAGAGCTAATATCTTTCTGTAAGGTAGGGGTGCACAACCTTTTTGAGTGAAGGGCCACTTGCACAGCAGGTTGGCTAACGAAGGGCCGCACATGTATTTCGACATGTTAATGACAAATGTAATAATGTTCATTTAAACATTAGCGTTCCATTTTTTTTTATCAATGAACTTAGTAATATCAATAACTTAGTAGTGTTCCATTATTAGAATTCATTCAAAAATAAAAAAAACTTGATACTTTTTTTTTTACGAAAAGAAAAAAAAATAACTTGCTATTTTTATCATATGACCAATAGATTCATCAAAATAAATAAACATTGAAGAAAAGAAATATTTTTTTATCATATCATGCAATATGAAAACTCATTTTAGAATTTATTCTAATAAATTAAAAAAAAACTGCATTGTCCACAGAATGAAAGTAGGAAAAAGTTTAGTCGTAATTAAGTAATATAAATTCAAATTAAATATTTTAATTAAAGAAAATGTATAGGTTTTAAACAAAAGCCTAAAATAAAAACAAAACTGTGATAGTTCAAAATAAAATTCAATGCTTATTTTGTAATGTACTTAATTATTTTATTTTATTAATTATTAGATTTTTTATGTCGTAAACATTTTCCTATTTTTTATCGAAAAAGATCACTTAAGCAACAAAAAATTGAAATCTAAACCACAAACAGTGAGCAGTTTAAAAATTCACGTTTTCCGCCATTTTATGAATTTCTCAAGTTGTAATAACATTGCATTTAAATTAGGGAGGGATGTAACGAGTATTTGGCCCTTCTGTGAAAAATTCAGTTGGTTGAATGATCAGTCAAATATTTGGCAGAATATTTTTTAGAAATGTATTTTTTTAAGTTTTTTTTATTTTTGAATTCTTATAAATAATACTTTTTTTTTTTAAAATTATAATCAGACAAGTCAATTTTGTCATTTTTTCGATACTTTAAGAATTGAGAAGGATCCATTTTTTGCAGTTTTTATTATAACCCAGCATTTTAACAGAACGTCTCATACTATTAATTTATTATCACTCTTTCCCTGTACTGTAATATAAATAACCAGTAACATAAAAAAGTGTGATTTTCAGTATTAAAGTTTTGTTTCAGGAACTAAGAAAAATTTGTTTTTTCTTTTTTTCTTTTTTTAGGCATTTTTGTTATGACTCAGCATTTTTTTTAAAAATAAAGTTACAAATAAAAAAAATTTTATTACAATTTTTTTTCTTCTAAAATTATGGCAATGAGAAAAATTTAAATTGAGATTTTCGGCATAAGATTTTCACTTAAAAAATTAAGAACATTTCTACATCTTTTTATTTTCTTTAAATAAAAAAAGTCCCGCAGTGGACTGATCGTTAAGACACGGTTCCCAGCAGATCACCGAAGTCAATCATCACTGGCTGCGGTCAGTGTGCGGGTGGGTGACCACTTGGATCAGTCTGCGTAGGGACCGAGGGTGTGCGATATTGGTCCTCGTTAAACTGTGCTACCGTAAAGTGCTCGACTTCACGCGCAGGTCGTCGGGCTACCGAAGCGGGGGTGCCATCCCCTCCGCAGAGGATCAAAATTGTGATGGCATGTCTTCAGATCATTCTCCGGGATGTTTCCCAGACCGTCGCCAATAGCCCATTGTGCAACTCTAGTGCGACGTAAATGAATAAATCAAATCAAATTAAATAAAAAAAAACTTTTTTTAGACGTTTTCATTATAACGCAGTAATTTTTAATAGCATTTCTGTTGACTTAATTCTTTTTTCTTGGCTTTTTCTGGTAATTTAAAAACTGAGATGTTCAGCTTTAAGAAAAAAATTCAAAAATTAAGATTGATTTTCATGTTCTCTGTTTCGCTCTTCAACATTTTCAAAAACGTTCTTGATTGGCCTTATTTTTTAGAGTTAATTTATGAATACATTTTCCCAGGAAATATTATTCTGAGCATTGAAATTTTAGTTTCAGTGTTGCTATACTGCTAAAAGATTTTGCTATTTGGCCCCAAGTGTACGGCGTTCAATAGATTTTTTCTTCTTTTTTTTGCCGAATATTTGGTTTTTGATCAAATCACAATTCATTACCACATTCGACTAAATCATATTCGTTGCGGAAATAAAAACGAAGGAAAAATAACTAGGATTAACGATTAAACTGTACCGTAATACAGTATCAAAAAGTGATTATTTAAATTTGCGATCTGAAACTCGCGTTGTAATAAAAATTCGGAATTTTTAAAATCACGTAGAAACGCGGAAATAACTGTTTAAAAAAAATCATTTATATTTACGATAAATTCGGCTTCAAGAAAGAGCGTTAAACGTACGTTTACTAAAGAATCTGTTAAAATTGATTGTGTCAAAGCGTGATGACTTAAAAGTGCAATTAAAAATTGCCATTTTTTAAAAAAAAATTTATTGTGTTTAGAAGCTCTCGCGGGCCGCACTTCAGTAATCGAAGGGCCGCATTTGGCCCGCGGGCCGCAGGTTGTGCACCCCTACTGTAAGGTACTTTTAATAACATATATGCATTGTATCCGCGCACCTAGAAAGTCAAGGATTTCGGTATTGAACAAAATTTGTCATGATTTTAACTATTTAAAAAAAAAAAAAAAAAATCATGGAAAGTAATGGATTTAGGTTGCCGAAAAATCTAATTTTTAAAATGGAATCCCCCCCCCCCCGTTTTCTATTTCAAAGTGTTCCGATGTTCTGAATATCTGAATTTGTAACAAAATCCCCACTCATAGTCATATTTTATTAAAATATGAAAAAAATTTTATCCTGTTCATTAAAAATTATGGTGTTCTTTCAAACAATGAAAGAAAGAATATCATTTCTAGAGCGAATAATCTTTTAAACTTCCCTGATTTCAGAATTTTTTCATCTGTTTATTATTTTTTATTTTATCAATTTAAAATTCTAGTTTAGGCTTTTTATATTACACTTACTGTGACGAAGAAATAAAACAGGTTTAAATAACTGATTATATTTAGTTATTTGCTTTTGTATTTTTTTTTACCTATTTTATTGCTTCAACTCTTTCTTTACTTTGTTTTTTAAGTTTAAAATCAATAAATATGAAGATGCAGAGTATAACAGTTTTGGTTGTACCTATCATTTCAATTAATGTTAATATACCTTCACCAAATATTTTAACTTAAAAACGGAACCTTCAAAAGAGACATTCGAAAGAGATTTGCGTATTATTGGTAAATAGGCGGGGAAATTTGAGTTTTGCTGAGTGTTTAGCTATTAATAGATATTTTCTAATCTACTGGCAATCGACATATATTGCTCAATAACATATGACGTCTTAACACCATCGTAACCGGTAAAATGACAATTTAAGAACTTTTGCATCGAAAATGTGCTTATCATCTTATCGTTTTTGCACATTTGACTTCGTGAATTTTTCTAACAATTATATACAGTTAATATTCAATTATTATTATTGTTCTGTATTTTGTTTGTTTCGAATAATACTTGTTGTATTCTGCCACAACCGGTTATTTGACCGGGAGAACAATTTATTGCTTTAGAAGGTTATCGGATCAGAAATGACGATGTCATGCCTGTTGCATTCGATGAGTGGAACATTTCTGCAAAAAACTGTTGCGTAGTTCAATAACCGTGAATTCAAATTTCAAGAAAGTACCTACAATTTTAGATTAGCATTTTTGTGTCAGAAAAAGTGACGATAACTAAATGTTTTGCTTATATTTTATTTTGATAACTTAACTTCATTTCTAACTAACTGTTAGTTTTTATTCAGAAAAATGTCGAAGCAATCAAGACAGCACAAGTTCTTTGAAGAAATAATATTACCGTAAACCGGGGCGAGTCTACCCATTTTTTCAGTTTGTCAACTTTCAAGTGGTCAAACTTTTGTAAATATTAAAAGTAAAAAGGCTTTTCATAGGTGTTTCGGAATCGCTATTTATCCCTCTTTAAAGCTGAGAAATCGATTTTAGAAAATATTAACAGTTACGCTGTTACTGTATATTTTTATAGAACTGCTGACAAATCTCTCGTATGGGGGCGAGTCTACCCATTCTACTAAAATGAATGTTAACATTGTAAATAATCAAACTTTACTATTAAATTGTTATTTTAGTTACTATATAGGATATTTATGAAGTAAAATTCATAACTTTATTATATATTCCATTTTTTTATTCATAAAATAACACAAATTGAGTATTTGATCGATTATCACATTGTGATCACAGTTTTGTTTTTATAATCATTAACATTATAAAATAACATTTTTTTCTGATTATTGTTGATATAAATAAATTAAAATTAATATAAATTTGCAATTAAATAATTAATAAATAATAATAATTAAAGATTATTAACAAAATCGAATTTCAAACATTGGGAATCATGGAAAATCCTTTTCCCATTCTTTTGGGAGGTAATAATAATTTATAAACAATAATTTATTTAACTTGCATTAAGTAAAAAAAGTTAATTTTGTAATATAAAAATTTAAAAAATAGGTAAAATAAACATATTTTATATTTACATTTATATTTACATTTATATTTAACCTATAAATTTTCTTATTAATGATAAATTTATCAATGCAGAATTAAAATAATGTACTCAAATTAATTTAAAATGACTTAATTTTAATATAAACAAAGTTCTAAATTATATTAATATGCTTTATTAAAACTAAATACGAATGGGTAGACTCGCCCCGCGAATTCTGGCTTTTTGTTTACAACAGCAAAACTTACATTCTTTTTGTTGTTTTTTTCATATAAAATTAATGTAATCTTAGTCTTAGATAAGTTTATCACTTAACCAAAGTGAAAATAGTAAGAATACTAATATACTTACGGAGCACCAACTAAAAGTTTGCGGATTTTCAATATAAATCTCTCAAAAGACGTTTGAACAGGTCGGTTAAAAAGACACCAAATAAATAAAAACGGATCAAACTACTACAGCGCCATCTTCCTTAGAGTCTGAACTAAGTCCTCCGTCTGTAAAAATTTTTTATTTCAATTTAAAATAGTGAAAATTAAATAAAACTAAAATGGGTAGACTCGCCCCTGGATGGGTAGGTTTACGGTAATTATAAGAATTTTAATTCTTACATATTCTTATAAATATAAAAACTATAGAAATAATAATAATTAGAATAAATATGTTTGCGGAAAATGTACAGTGAAAACATCCTGTACATGTAAAAAATGTGTTGAGCAATGAATTAAAAATTCTCATTCTTTGTGTTTGTAATACATGAAAATTGTTTTTTTTTTTTTTTTTTTTTTTTTAAGTTTATTTTCTTCCTGACAACCATATTTCATGTATTCGATCAAGAAACCGGTCATGTGACCGGCTATGGTAGAAATAGGCATAGATTAAGTGTTGGCATGTTTAGTGTTTTTAAAAAGTCTCTGTTTGATTATAAAATATTCTTTTATGACTCTAAGGAATGTGCATTTATTTACTTTTTTTATGATTTCAGGAGGCGGGTTCTGAGCGTAGCATCAGCTGGTAAGTTGAATTTTTCTTGACTTATAACTATCCCAGATAGTAAAATAAGGTTTATTTTCACTCGTTTTAGGGTGTGTGTCTAATCGAGCAATTTTAAATATTAATTACTAAATAACTAGTTAACTAGGGTGCGTAGCATTTTTAAAAAGCGCTTGAAGGTGCTTATTTTCGTTTTTTAAAAGCCTTTAAAGAAGCTTTTTCTCATGGGTTGTTTTTGCAAAGTGCTTAATTTTCCCTTTTCCAAAATGAGATTTTTTTCTCTTTACCGTATCAATTTTTGCCTCTAATTACGCAAAAAGAGTGATTTTCACATTGTTCTATTCAACGTTTTCATAATTCATTCAATTATAATCCATTTCGGCCTATAGTCGGTTCCTAGCGTATGAAAGCGTCAATTTTTGATGAAATACTTGTATTTCAAATATTTTTAAAAGAGCTAAAAAATATTTTTTTGAGTGATTAAAATGAACTTAAAAGGTGCTTATGTTTTGTTGAAAAATTTGGCTACTGACCCTGTTATACCCATTGAACTGAAATTTTTGTCTATCGTCACAAAATATGGTTTAAAGTTTCATTTTAAAAAAGAATACCGCGCAGGTTTAAATAATAAATTTTATTTTTTACGTATTCCTTGTACATATTCCTATATTTCATTTGATTTTGTCATTTCAGAAGGAAAAAATTCCAAGAGACATTAAAAAAAAAAAAAAAAAAAAAAAATGAAATTTCAGTTTAATATTTTTTAAAATGCGACTCAAGTGCCTTCTGTCATTTAGCTTTTAAATTTATTACGACCTTCATCACAAAATATAAAAACAGAGTGCCTAGCGTTTTTAAAAAGTGCTTGATTTTCTATTTTTTTTTTTAAAAAAAAGAGGTTCTTTTTCTTTGTCCCGTTGATTGTCGTTCGAAATTACAAAAAAAATACATGATTTTCACAATTTTCTCTACCATAATTATCAGAAACTAGTTATTTTTATCATGATTATGCAAAGTTTTTGAATTTTATTGATTTTATGTTAATTAAAAACTTTGAACGATAGAAAAAATTTTTATTACTGCACAGATCCTAATTATTATTATTATGATTATTTTTTTGGAAAGTGATATAAAATATTTTTTGAGTGCTTAAAAAGGTGCTTATATTTTGTTTAAAAATCTGACTACGCACCCTGACTAAGAGTTTTAATTGTCTTTGAATATCTTTGGTCTAAAGATGTTCAGTTATTTTAACAGGTTTAGTTTTCCCTAGAATTTGTTAAAAATTGTCAGTTCTTTTGTAACTTCATGGGTATTGTCACCCATTAAACTGTTTGGCATGCACAATTTTTACATAAATATTTTTTGTCTTTTAAGGATTCGGACAGCTAAACTCCGTCCCAGAAAACGTCCCCATGTGCCTTCCGACGATTCCGACGAGGTGAGCTCACTTTTCATATTTTCTGTTTCGATTCTTTGAGTCCTTTTCATTTGTAAAGATTAAAATTTTTAGAAATCAGGGGTCTGTTTAGAAGAAATTTGGATCCGTTAATGAACCCTTCACAAAATATCTTTTCATAAAAATGGACCCTTCACAAAATATTTTAACTTAAAACGGACACTTCACAAAATGATTTATCTTTAATCGGACCCTTCACAAATCTGTTTATCTTCATTATTATTTTGTTAATCAAATAAACACTTTCAGGGGTTAAAATAGAATGACGATGTAAACGAATAAAGTTTTGTCTTCGTCAGACACTTCTTCTGTTATTCGTCCGAAATGAATATTCTGCGTTCAGCAGTATAGGCTAAATACCAAATATTTTTATGTTGCATCTTTAATTTAGTAGCAGCATTTGCTGTTTATTTTTTAAAACTTTTTTTTTGTATTGTAATTTTACAGTGTTGAATATAATCTTGTATCTATTTACAATATAAAAACTCTTTGAAAAAGTTTTTTGGCATAGCAGGACCCTATTTGTACAAATTCATAAAAGCCGGATCCTGGTTGAAAGAATGTGACTTAACTCGTAATTTGTAAATATAAAATAAACGTTATTTTTTCACAATTTTACAAAAACAGGACCTTTCACAAAATGTCTTTACAGATCCTCTGGAAATAATATACAGTAATCTGGCCTAATTATCAGACGCATTATTAAGATTCTATGTAAAATCTTAATTATCAGGTGGTACAGCTTTATTGTTTTTACGCGGTTTGCAATTGTTTACGTTCGTGTATTAATTGGTTAACATTTGTAATGCAATACGTTAAAAATAAATACAAATCTATTAAAAACTTCCTGAATAAAAACCCATTACATGTATGCTTAAAAGTATTTGCATACAAACTCGTGCAAAACACGCAATTACTAATAAACTACAATGCGTCTAATAATTATGTTTAACTCAGGGTGGGCACCCACCTGGGAAACCTGGAATTGTCAGGGAATTTTTTTATACTGGAAAAATCAGGGAAATTTAGATTAAAACCTGGAAAAATCAGGGAATTTTAGAGAAAAGCTGGAAATTTTTGCTTCAATAATTGCTTTAATTTCACTAATTTAAATTATTTACTGATTTTCTTAATTTGAATTATTTCATCCATTATACCCACTTTTTTTAGACGGAAATGTATCGCCAAACAGTTGAAATATCATCAACTTAACAATATTTTGTCTGCATCAAAATTTGCTCCATTACAGCTCTGTTAAACTGGAATGCTACATAAATTTCTCCCACGGTCGCTAAACGAGTGTAGAAACCTTTTTGACTTTTGAAATTCTCAAAAAAGTATTTGATTATAATTTAATAATAATATATTTTCTTGCAATGTTTTTCTGAAAGCTTTTGTACTCCCATTCAAAGAAATCTGTAAATTATTTTTTCTCGGCTAGCCAACCAATCGCACATTTTTTTAACAATCGCTAACAGCAATGTTGGTCGACAAATTGTTGCATTAATACTAATTTTTTCTATTTCATTTTAACCTTTTATAACATATTTTAATTTTAAAAAAAGTTTTTCTTTAAAGAACTAACTATATATTAATATTTAATTTTACTGTTTTGTTGGTCAATATATGATTTTTGATTTAAAATTTTAATTGTATAATTATCACTATATCGAAAGTTCGTAAATGTTGCTTGCTTTCCAGAGATGATATTTCCAAAACTATTCCTCCTTTTACCCTAAAAAGCTGACAAAGACTAAAGAATGTGTAGGAAACATATTAAATGATAAAATAAATTTTAAACATAAGATATTTTTTTTTTATTCATGTGTTTAGTACGAAGAAGGAAAACGAAACTTAGTGTTTTAGTTCTGCACTGTACAGGACTCTAGTTGTTAAAGCAAAAACAGTTAACTATACTAAACTACAAAACTATGTCTTTAGATTGGAATTCTTTAAATATTTTAATTTCAAATAAGAAAAAAAGTATAAAATTTAAAGAATTTCATCTTTTTTTTTTCTATAGAGTATACAACGAAAAATTAGACAATTTTAAATTTGTGACATTTAATTTTTGTATACTGAATCTCTTAAAATATTAATGCTTATTCGAAAAAACATTTAAAAATTTGACTTGAGATATTGGTTTAAAGAAAATATGATCAATGAATTTTATAAAAAGCACCGTGAAGATATAATGCAATATACAGTATATATTGGAATGTAAATACAGTGACTCATAAAAGTGTTGGTACACTTATGACTTTCAATGGAATGGGAAATAAAAGTTCATTAATTAAAATGAATATTTCAGAATTGCTATTTAATAATAAAAAATGTATTCTATTGTTAGCAAAACTGCATGGAATATTTTAAAAAGAAAGCAAAAGTTAATTTTTAAGAAATCAATCATCAAAAAGTAGCAAAAACTTTACCGCATAAAAGCCATCATGCACTTTCAAAAAAATCTCTGCCTATTAGTAAAAATTCTAATTTCTCTAATTAGTAGTATTTAGTAGAGTTTCCTTTCACATCTACAATAGCTTTTATAAGTTTGTAAATAAATTAACTAGTTTTTTTTGTCGGGTGAAATTCGAGCAGAATATTTTTTATTAAATGTTACAAAAACTTTTACAACACTCATTTGTGAATTTATGAATTTTTCCACAAATTTTATAATTTTAATCTCTGATATGAAGTCCTTCTTTGCACAGTGCAATAGGACACATTAAACTAATTTAACAATATTCATTACTGATTTACCTCTTATGATGACAAATAATCAACTTTCAAATTTAACCTATTGTTTTGTTATGGCCATGAGCTATTTTTAAATGATAAAAGAAAATATTAGGGTGAAGCAAAAATTAAAATATAATTTTGCTATCATAAGCTTGATACTAAAGTGCAAATAAATGTATAAAAATTTAAATGAAAAATAATTAAAGGAACAAATTAAAGCAATAGACGATAATTTTAATTCTGAAATCGTAAAACATTTAAGTGTATGATGACTTTCGTGGGGTAAAATTTTGGTTACTATTTGATTATTGATATCTTTAAAAGAAACTTTTGCTTCGTTTTCAAAATATGCCATGCAGTTTTGCTAAAATTTGATTAATTTCTTATTATCTGAAATATTCATTTTAATTAATGAACTTTTATTTCTTATTTCAATAAAAGTTATAAGTGGACAAACACTTTTGGGAGCCACTGTAATTATAAAAATGTATTAATATATAGTCACCTGAAACAGTTTTCCTTTTTGCTTAATTATTATACATATATTAAACAAGACTTATCCAAGGTCTTATTGGTCATTCTGTTTTCGTCATTATCAGGGAATTTTTTTATCCTAGGAAAAACCTGGAAAAGTCAGGAAAATTTGGATAAAAAGCTGGAAAACTTAGGGAATTTCAAAGAAAACCTAGAATTTTTCTCTTAGTTTAAAGTATTTTACCATACGTTATATCTACTTTTATTTAGTAGGAAATTTATCATCAAACAGTTGAAATATCATCAACTTGGCAATACTCTGCTTGTATTAAAATTCTCTCCATTATTACCCTGCTAAATTAGAATGCCACATGAAATTCTGCTATAGTTACTAAATGAATGGAGAAACCTCTTAGGGGATTATGGAAAGTAATTAAGGAAATTATAATATAATAATTAAGGAAAGTGGTGTGGGTGGAAGAAGGGGTTATAGGATATTTGCTTATGTTTATAAAAGTAGATTATTTTTTTTTTAATCTTCTAGTCTGTGTGCTGAATTTATTTATTGTTCAAGTTTCTTCCAATGCTTTGGGGGATATTTTTTTCTGTAAGAAAATGATTAAAAATGTTTTATTATTTTTAACTTTTTAAAATTATCCAAAAAATAATTGGTTATAGTTTAATAATAGATTTTATCTTGCACTCTTTTTCTGAAAGCTTTTGTGTTCTCATCCAATGAATTGTTTTTTTCTCAAAGCCAAATAATCTTTCATTTTCTTGAATAACATAATTAATACATAACACAATAATTGATCATAACATAATTAACAGCAAAATCGTTTATAATTGTTGTATTGGTGCTAATTTTCTAATTTCCCGGCTCTTTTACGAACTAACTAGATGCTAACATTTAACTTTACTGTTTTGTTGGGAAATATTTGATTTTTGATTCAAAATTCGTATTGTTTATGAATCACAATGTCAAAAATTTGTAAATGTTGCTTACATTCCAGAGATATTTCCGAAACTGTTTCTTCTTTTACCCAAAAAAACTCACTAAAAATGTTAAATAATGCATAAACTTAGAATATAAAAAAATCTAAATGTTTTTATTTGAAAGCAGAAAAACAAAACTTGAACTATAGAAACATTTATTGTAGAATTCATATAAAATTTTATATTAAATTTGACACATCTTTTATTCTGAAATATGCTCTTTCTTGTTAACCATTAACTATGCCACTAAATACAAGTAAAATGTATATTGGTTAATATGTGCTTTAATACATCAAACATAATAGATTGTATGAACTCTTCAAAACGATTATTTAATTTTATTAAGGCAATAAAGCTATTTAATTATAATTTTTCCTGTGCAATTTTTTTCCCCCAGATAAAATTGTTATAGTCTAATGCAATAAAAAAAATTTTTTTTTTTTTCATTTTTGTTTGTTTGTTCCTTAATATACAGTGACATTTTTACAAACTAATTTTTTATTGTATATAAAAATAATGAAACTTTTTGCCATTTTTTTTTTTCCAAAATTTTTTTTTAAGAAAAAGAAAGAAAAATAGCAGTTTTTTTATTCCAAGGTTTTTGAAATTATTAAATTTAAGGAAATATTGTTTAAATATAGTTCTATTTATTTACATTGTTATTATTATATGTTGCGCAGTTAAAATTAAAATGAGTGATTTTTCAACTAACTTTTACAAGATGAAAAACATGTAACGAAAAACATATATATTATAAATGAAAAACATTTATCGTATTTTACAAGTTAAGAATTGCATATAATTTTTTATTCAAATGTCAACTTCAAAATTCTGTCAAGTTTACATTTAAATTACAAACAAGTTCACACAGTTTGGACAATTTGTATATGAGTAATAATTTTTTGCTTTCTTGCAATTTACATCCGACACCAACAATTTAGTGCATTTAATTTGAACTTATAATCAGTTTTTATCAAGCAAATTGTTTTTTCGATAGATTATGATGTACTAAATATTTAGTATAAAAATTTTATGAATATAAACTTATCTTTTATACGATAGTTTTTTTTTTATTACTATTTTTTTTTAAAGAAATTTATGTTTAGGGTATTTTAGGTCCGACATCATGGAATTGCCCAGTTGTAAAAACAAAACAAAAAAATTAACTAATCTAAACTAAGAAACCATGTGGTTAGATTGGAATTCTTTAAATATTCTAATTTCAAATGAGAAAAAAAAAGAATAACATTTAAAAGAATTTTACCTAGTTTTTTTCTATAGAATATGCAACAAGAAATTTGAGAATTTAGCGTTTACAAATACTGAATATCTCATAAAAAATAGTGCTAATTCAAAACAAACAACATTATCTTGACATTTGTTTTTAGATATTAATTTCAAGAAAATTATATCAATGAATTTTATCAAGAGCACTCTTTAGATAAAAACACATTATAAAAGGGCTCTAAATGTAATAAATATAACTATAAATGTAAATAAATATACAAATTTATAGATGTATAATCGCCTGGAATTTTTTTCTTTTGCTTAATGAAAATATATTGAACAGTATTTTTCGAAGGCTTTTTTTTTTGTCCCTACTCTGTATTTGCTATTTGGTACATTTTGCGCAAAAACTACTTAACTCTTCCAAAAAAAATTTTTTTTCATTAAGAGCATTATTTTCTGCAAACTAAACATATTGTTTCCTCCATATCTATTCAAGATGATATATTAAAAAAAAAAAACATTTTAAGCAAAATACCTTACAGTATTGAAACTTTTCTTGTACCCACCTACACTTTAAAAGAAAAAAAAAACTGTCTGACCTGGTAATTTTTAAGATTTTTACTGGAAAAATCAGGGAAATTTATAACCTGATTTGAATGACCACCCTGAATACACTAATATAATACGTGATATAATAAGTATTCTATATTTATATAATACATTGTCTAATTTATCCAATGGTCGAATTTATATTATGTATCGTTTAATTTAACCAATACGATACGCGAACGTAAACAAGCCGACTTCAGTGGCGTAAAAAGAATTAAAAAAACTGTATAATATCACGTGATAATTAGGATTTTGCTTTGAATCTTAGAGTGCGTTTAATAACGTAGCCAGTACATATCCAAGTCAAAATGTTTTGTTATCCATTGATGGACCAGCATAACCTTGATGCAAACCATCAATAATTCCATTATCAAAAATTATAATTTTGATGGTATTCAGCATATGTAACCATCATCCCAATGTAGAAATTCGGACTGATTTATGATGGCCCAACATAAAAAAAAATTAAAAAAGCAATTTTAATGGTTTATGCCCGATAACCAACAAAAATTTCCATTAAACCATCCTGGAAATGTGTAGTTGGAATCATCGTGGATTGTTGGTCCATGAAAATCAAACCTTTCTTGATGGTTAACAGGAGTCTGTTTAGAAGAAATTTGGGTCCTTCTACAAAATATCTTTCCATAGAAACGGACCCTTCACAAAATATTTTAACTTAAAAACGGACCCTTCAAATATTTGATTATCTTCATTATTATTTTGTCAATCGAATAAATCCTTTCCAGGGCAGAAAACAGGAAAGATGGATGTAAACGAATTAAGTTTTGTCTTCGGCAGACGCTTCTTCCTTTATTCGTCCGAAATGAATATTCTGCGTTCAGCAGTATCGGCTAAATACCAAATATTTGTGTGTTGCATCTCTAATTTAGAAGCAGCAATTGTTGTTTATTCATTAAAATTTAATTTTTTTAATTATAATTTTACAGTGTTGCATAATCTTGTATGTCTATACAATTTAAAAACTCCTTGAAAAAGTTTTTTTTTGCAATAACGGACCCTATTTGCACAAATTCATAAAAGCGGACCCTGGTTGAAAGAATGTGAGTAATTTTTTCACAATTTCACGAAAAATGGATCTTTCACAAAATGTCTGGACAGACCCCTGTTAATAATATAATCAAGACTAGTGTTCTATGTCGAAAACTAGTTATTCTATGATCACGTCAAGTGTTTGAAAATTATTTTTCATTTTGTTAATGTATATAATGCTTAAAAATATTTTTTGAGTGCTTAGAAAGTTCTTAAAAGGTACTTATTTTTTGGTGAAAGATTTGGCTACGCACCCTGAATAAACTAAATGATTATTGAATTGGATCTTAATTTTCTTATTAGAATGCAAGAATTATCTTATTAGAATGCACACCCGAAATTTATTAATATATTTTAAACCTTTATTATTTATTTTATTATAATTTTATATTTATTATTTTTATTTTATTATCCAGCTTTTCGCGTGTGCTTATATACTACTTTAAGTTCCTAAAATATGCATTATCTTGTGATATCTTCAATTCATAAACAATTAATTCAATTTATAAAAAAAATGCGATTTTATTATATAAATTATTTGTAAAAAAAACGAATGCTAGTATTTTTTTAAAGACGCAATCGTCAAATTTTTACGAAAAAAGCTTTTATTATTAAGCTGCTATTAAACTTTCTCTTAAAGG
Organism: Parasteatoda tepidariorum; assembly: GCF_982258835.1. Classification (NCBI taxonomy): domain Eukaryota; kingdom Metazoa; phylum Arthropoda; class Arachnida; order Araneae; family Theridiidae; genus Parasteatoda; species Parasteatoda tepidariorum. The sequence continues at coordinate 136,219,433 of NC_141755.1, read as the reverse complement.
TGCTTGTTTATGATTAACATTTTCTTTTTTTATTCATGATTTTTTCAAAAATTGCTTAATTTTCTATCTTTTAAAAAACGATTTATTTTTTTAACCGTATCCAATGTCGTTCTATTATATTGCAAAAAACGCACGATTTTCACAATTTTCACTGCGATATTTATTAGAAACTAGCTAATGTATTTGAATTTTATTAATTTCATGTTTTTAAATTAAGAACTTTAAATGATGGGGAAAAAATTAATTTTTATTGCAGCACAGAACCTAATTATGATTTTTTTTTTTTTTTTGGAAAGTGATTAAAATATTTTTTAAGTGCTTAAAAAGTACTTAAAAGGTGCTTACTTTTTGTTAAAAATCTAGCTACCGCACACTGCCTTGACTTTTCGATTGTATTCAAAATTAGAAGGCCTCGGAGCATAGTCCCAGAATTGGGTCTACTGTTCAACAAGGGTTATTAAAATATACACCCTATGAAAATGTAAAAACTGCGGTGTAAAAACGTGATCCCAATTAACGATCCGGTACTTGAAATAATTGCGTACGTCTATTAATTGTAAGAATTCATATTGTAAGAGCGTAAAAACTTTTGCCAATTATTACCATAAATATGAAGGGATTTTTCTTGAACATCAAAATGAATCTAATAATAATATGTCAAAAATATTAAATAATGTTGGGCTTTACCAATAAACTATCAATTGAGAAAAACTGATATCAATTGTTTCTTAAGCTTTAAAAAATCCTCAATCAGAAAATATTTCAATTTCAGAAGCTGTTGAAATATGAATTAACTTACTATTGTGTGATGAATTAGAACCCCATAAACATTTTGTAAAAAGATTCAATTAGGCTGTTCAGCCACATCATTTATTACCATATGTATCCTGGATCCCGAAACAAGGGGACAATTTTTATATGATGAGCAGGACCAATTAACAGAAAACTGTCTTTCAAAGCACCATCCAGAATTTCTGTTATGGCATTCAAAATTTCCGATCCTGAATACTTTCCAAAATCAATGAAGCTTGACACTGTTATTCAACAGTTTTCATCAAAAAATAGTGGAAAATTATGGCAAAAAAAAATAATAAATAAGTAAATAAATAAAATTCCTAGCCTTCTGTCAATTCTTTTTTCTTTGCACTCAACACCAGCATCCTCTGTCTCTATCGAAAGACACTTTTCAACTTTCGGTTTGGTGCAGAGTAAACTTCGAAATAGATTAGGAATAGATAAAGTTACAAAACTCATAAAAGTGTATCACCATCTAAGAGAGAAATGTAGACACTTTGAATCTGTTGTATGATAGTAATAATAAAGGAAAAAATTGAAATTTTTTTAAGTTAACTCTTAACATCTGCTGACAATTTTTAACTATTTGGAGAAAGTTTATAACAATTAAAAAACAGTTAAAAATTAAAATATTACTTTTAAGATTTTTTAAATATTATTTTTAAGATTTCATTTGAATACAATTTATTTTGTTTCTTTTAATCTTGTTAAAAAATATTGAAAGCAAACAAAAAAAATTTCTTTTAAGTGATACATTAAACAACAATAAACAAATTTAAAGTTTTATTTTCTGACTTTAAAAAAATAAGCTCTAACTTTTTATATATGCTTTTTTTATAATTTTAAGATTAATTTGTTTTTTGAAACTATAAAGTTAAAATGTATCTAAAAATGCATATATTTATCTAAATATTTGAAAAAAAGGGACAAGTAACTGATACTCTCTATAATTATACGTAATTTTAATTTCACTTTCTATTAATCGTATTATAAAAACATGGAAGGCCATTAAATATTTATTCCAGTTTAATTTTATTACAGGTAAAAGTCAGATGAAATTTTAGTGTTTACTTATACAACACTATTTAATAAATAAGAATAATTTCACTGTAAAATTTATGAGCACTAAATGAAAAAACCCAATTTTCCCCGGGTTTTTTCAATAAAACCCAGGCGGGTTGGGTTTTTTCAAAAATCCCCGGGTTTTTTCAAACCTTGTTTAAAATGGATTTTTTGAAAATAAATTTTTAAAAAATTGGGAAAAACAATGATATAAAAAAAATCAATTTCAAATATACATTAATAAAATACGATAATTTTTTTTACATAATGTTAATCATATTTGTTTATTACTTATTTTAGTTATTATTTATAAGTATTATTATTTATAAATACTTTTATATTTGAATAAATAAAAAATATACCAGAAGGAAAATTTAATCTAAGGGGCCCCAAAAATTCGAATGGGCGCCTAATCCGGACCTGTATATAATGAACTTTTATGCAGGAGATTTTTCATATTCTTACTATTGGTATTTATTTTAAACGTATTGCATTACCATGTTAACCCATTGATGTTACAAGAACGTGCAAACAGTCTCTAAAAAACAATAAAGCTATTCAAGTATCACCTGAAAATTAAGATTTTACTTAGAAATTTATAGTGCGTCTAATAATTTGGTATAAAGAGAGAAGAAATGAGATGCTTTAACTAGATAAAGTAGTTACAGTCGACATTTTTTTTTCTTCCAACTATCGTCGGATTTGGCGTATCAAGCTCTAATCTGGAGCATTCAGTACTTGAATTCAATACTTTTTTCTCTTGATTATTAATAAAAAAATGTCTTTATATTTAGGAATCGTCGTCAGGCAAGAGAAGGCGCACTGCTGCGGAGCGGAAAGAAGTAAGTAATAACCTTCTCGAATACAACAGTTTTACTGTATAAATGATTATTTGTTTAATGCCTGCACAGGGGTCTGTCCAGGGCAAATTTACTGCCGTTAAGCGGTTGTTTCACAAATTCAATTTTAGGAAAAACGGTAGTTTCACAAAATACTTTTGTCATATTTTCGAAAAATATTTAAATATTTTTGAAAATATTTTACTTATTTTACCATATTTTTGTGTTGATTTTTTAATATAAATTTTAAATTTCACAAATTATGTCTAAATTTTCACAAAATAGGTACCTCTAAAAAAAAACCTAGACAGACCCCTATGGGCACTTTTTCTGAGATAACCTCGATATGCTGAAAGGGTACACAAAATTCATAAGTTAGGGAAACTCTGTAGTACCAGGGGTCTGTTTAGAAGAAATTTGGATCCGTTAATGGATCCTTCACAAAATATGTTTTCACAAAAACGGACCCTTCACGAAATATCTTTTCATAAAAACGGACCCTTCACAAAATGAGTCTTTTTTTATTCGGATCCTTCACAAATTTGTTCATCTTCATTATTGTTTTGTTAATCGAATAAACACTTCCCAGGAAGAAAGACAGATGTAAACAAACTAAATTTTGTCTTCCGCAGACGCTTCTTCCTTTATTCGTCCGAAAAGAATGTTCTGCGTTCAGCAGTATAGGCTAAATACCAAATATTTATATGTTGCATCGCTAATTTAATTGCTGCAATTGCTGTTTATTTTTTTTTTAATTTAATTTTTTTAATTATAATTTTACAGTGTTGAGCATAATCTTGTATGCCTTTGCAACTCAAAAACTCCTTGCCAAAGTTTATTTTGCAATAACGGACCCTATTTGCACACATTCACAAAAGCGGACCCTGGTTGCAAGAATGTGACTTAACGTTTATTTTATATTCACAAATTACGAGTCATATTTTCACAATTTTACAAAAACGGACCCTTCACAAAATGTCTGGACAGACCCATGATAGTATTTCAAGTTATGTTTAATGTGAAGTCATGAGTAGAAATAAGTGCAGTTTTTCTGTTTTGATTACTATAAAAATCCCTAAAATTCCCTATGTGTAGAATATTTGGTATATTATGCATAAATTATTATGAAATTTATATTATTTTGTAAATTCTACTGGATTTTTTCTTATCCATGTAGGCAGCTATGTGTTTATTTTTTGTTGAAAACTCTATGCATCCCTTCCCCCCCCCCCTAATCTTATTCCCCATTCTTTACATATGCGTAGAGAATACAAGATGCAATAATGTGTTAAATCTATTTTTAGCTGAGGCAGAGTCGAATCGACAGATTCCTGAGTCAGATGGAGGAAGGTGAGGAGGATTCAAGTTCTGATTCAGCTTCCGATTCAGTTTCTGATTCAAGTTCTGATTCAGTCTCTGGATCAGATTCTGATTCAGTCTCTGGATCAGATTCTGATTCAGTCTCTGGATCAGGTTCTGATTCAGTCTCTGGATCAGGTTCTGATTCAGTCTCTGGATCAGGTTCTGATTCAGTCTCTGGATCAGGTTCTGATTCAGTCTCTGGATCAGGTTCTGATTCAGTCTCTGGATCAGGTTCTGATTCAGTCTCTGAATCAGATTCTGATTCAGTCTCTGAGTCAGTTTCTGATTCAGTCCCTGAATTGGTTTCTGAATCAGTCCCTGAATTGGTTTCTGAATCAGTTCTTGAATCAGTTCCTGCACCAGTTGCTGCTTCACCCCCAACTCCACCTCCCGTCCGGCCCAGGAGTAAGTTATTTATTTGTTTATTTATTTTATCTAAAAGCTATTCCAGCTAAAAATAAACTGCAAAAAATATACAAAAAAAGCAATTTGATGACTTTTGATTTGGCCAATTCCGCTTCAGAATTTTTGAAACCGGAAACACTGCTTTTCGCTCGCTATTTATTAAAATTAGTACTCTAAATAAACTTGGATACCCAAAATAATGATGACTCCAGAGAAACGAACACAATGTTTATTCTACAAGGACATCACAAGAGGGAAATAAAAATATAACAAATATGAGAACGAAATAATTGGCACAGCGTCATCTATTGATATAACTTTAAACATAAATTTCAGACATTATTTCACACTCCTCACCATTATTGGATGCATTAAATATTCATTGCACTTCTAGATTATATAGTCCTTCAATGGGTCTTTTAACAACATTATTTTCCAATTGAATCTCACATGATCTAATTTTTCCATCTCTACCTGTAAATAAATTTTTAATCATTCCTAATTTCCAATTATGGCGCTTTACATTATCTTCTCTCAAGAGAACAACATCATCAACTTTCAAGGGCGCCGGCAGGGGGGTGCAAGGAGGTGCACTTGCACCCCTCTGGCTTTTTTTTCTAAACATTTAAGCAGATACAGAAAAACTATTTTGTTCTAAAAAAATTTTATTAAAAATATTTTTATTAAAAAACAAGTAATTAAATAATTATTGATACATAACAATTAAAAAATTGTTTAATCAAACAAGAATAGTAATCGTCTTGTTTGCTGTCCAAATCTGTTTATAACTTTTTCAATGAATTCTGAGTCATCTTTGAATCTTTTCTTATGCACATTGAGCATGCACAAATTACTTAATTTCTCGTGAGACATTGTAGACTGATTCCATGTTTTGATGCGTCGCATTGTACTAAAAATGCGTTCAATAGTGCGCACGTAGTAGCTGGAGGAGTTAGGCCAATTTTGATAGCCTCCGCTACAGCTGGATAAAACGGTGTGCCCTCAATTACTAAATCGATGTATTCAAGGGATTCATAAGAATTTTCTCTATTCCACCACATTTCGTACCACGTTGTAGCTTCAGTGATGAATTTCGGTTAGAGCAGATCTTTACACATAGTATACATATATATATATATATATATATATATATATATATATATATATATATATAATCTTCTAAAGCTCAATAAATATCAACACAACAAATACAAATCTTAAGCGTGCTCAAACACGTTAGTATACGAAACTACTGTTTTTATTTTATTTTTTATATATATATATAACCGTCGTTGAACAGCCGACCCAATTTCATGGGTTTACGACTACTTACGTTCAACTCCGTAGCCTTGTAATTTTGAACCAATCCAGAAGACAAGGAAACTCCTGGATCAGTACCCCCAGAGGTATTGATTTGTTGTGGGAACATGGAGGACTTTGAGACTCGACAGATTTAACGTGCATCAGTCACCATTTACTACACGGGGAGTCTTCGGCCGGCGAGAATCGAACCCACGACCTCTTGGATATGGGCCCAGCGCCCTACCGACCAGGCTATCCCGGCCCCTCGAAACTACTGTTTTATTTTATTTTATAACCGTCGTTGAACAGCCGACCCAATTTCATGGGTTTACGACTACTTACGTTCAACTCCGTAGCCTTGTAATTTTGAACCAATCCAGAAGACAAGGAAACTCCTGGATCAGTACCCCCAGAGGTATTGATTTGTTGTGGGAACATGGAGGACTTTGAGACTCGACAGATTTAACGTGCATCAGTCACCATTTACTACACGGGGAGTCTTCGGCCGGCGAGAATCGAACCCACGACCTCTTGGATATGGGCCCAGCGCCCTACCGACCAGGCTATCCCGGCCCCTCGAAACTACAGTTTTATTTTATTTTATAACCGTCGTTGAACAGCCGACCCAATTTCATGGGTTTACGACTACTTACGTTCAACTCCGTAGCCTTGTAATTTTGAACCAATCCAGAAGACAAGGAAACTCCTGGATCAGTACCCCCAGAGGTATTGATTTGTTGTGGGAACATGGAGGACTTGAGACTCGACAGATTTAACGTGCATCAGTCACCATTTACTACACGGGGAGTCTTCGGCCGGCGAGAATCGAACCCACGACCTCTTGGATATGGGCCCAGCGCCCTACCGACCAGGCTATCCCGGCCCCTCGAAACTACTGTTTTATTTTATTTTATAACCGTCGTTGAACAGCCGACCCAATTTCATGGGTTTACGACTACTTACGTTCAACTCCGTAGCCTTGTAATTTTGAACCAATCCAGAAGACAAGGAAACTCCTGGATCAGTACCCCCAGAGGTATTGATTTGTTGTGGGAACATGGAGGACTTTGAGACTCGACAGATTTAACGTGCATCAGTCACCATTTACTACACGGGGAGTCTTCGGCCGGCGAGGATCGAACCCACGACCTCTTGGATATGGGCCCAGCGCCCTACCGACCAGGCTATCCCGGCCCCTCGAAACTACTGTTTTATTTTATTTTATAACCGTCGTTGAACAGCCGACCCAATTTCATGGGTTTACGACTACTTACGTTCAACTCCGTAGCCTTGTAATTTTGAACCAATCCAGAAGACAAGGAAACTCCTGGATCAGTACCCCCAGAGGTATTGATTTGTTGTGGGAACATGGAGGACTTTGAGACTCGACAGATTTAACGTGCATCAGTCACCATTTACTACACGGGGAGTCTTCGGCCGGCGAGAATCGAACCCACGACCTCTTGGATATGGGCCCAGCGCCCTACCGACCAGGCTATCCCGGCCCCTCGAAACTACTGTTTTATTTTATTTTATAACCGTCGTTGAACAGCCGACCCAATTTCATGGGTTTACGACTACTTACGTTCAACTCCGTAGCCTTGTAATTTTGAACCAATCCAGAAGACAAGGAAACTCCTGGATCAGTACCCCCAGAGGTATTGATTTGTTGTGGGAACATGGAGGACTTTGAGACTCGACAGATTTAACGTGCATCAGTCACCATTTACTACACGGGGAGTCTTCGGCCGGCGAGAATCGAGCCCACGACCTCTTGGATATGGGCCCAGCGCCCTACCGACCAGGCTATCCCGGCCCCTCGAAACTACTGTTTTATTTTATTTTATAACCGTCGTTGAACAGCCGACCCAATTTCATGGGTTTACGACTACTTACGTTCAACTCCGTAGCCTTGTAATTTTGAACCAATCCAGAAGACAAGGAAACTCCTGGATCAGTACCCCCAGAGGTATTGATTTGTTGTGGGAACATGGAGGACTTTGAGACTCGACAGATTTAACGTGCATCAGTCACCATTTACTACACGGGGAGTCTTCGGCCGGCGAGAATCGAACCCACGACCTCTTGGATATGGGCCCAGCGCCCTACCGACCAGGCTATCCCGGCCCCTCGAAACTACAGTTTTATTTTATTTTATAACCGTCGTTGAACAGCCGACCCAATTTCATGGGTTTACGACTACTTACGTTCAACTCCGTAGCCTTGTAATTTTGAACCAATCCAGAAGACAAGGAAACTCCTGGATCAGTACCCCCAGAGGTATTGATTTGTTGTGGGAACATGGAGGACTTGAGACTCGACAGATTTAACGTGCATCAGTCACCATTTACTACACGGGGAGTCTTCGGCCGGCGAGAATCGAACCCACGACCTCTTGGATATGGGCCCAGCGCCCTACCGACCAGGCTATCCCGGCCCCTCGAAACTACTGTTTTATTTTATTTTATAACCGTCGTTGAACAGCCGACCCAATTTCATGGGTTTACGACTACTTACGTTCAACTCCGTAGCCTTGTAATTTTGAACCAATCCAGAAGACAAGGAAACTCCTGGATCAGTACCCCCAGAGGTATTGATTTGTTGTGGGAACATGGAGGACTTTGAGACTCGACAGATTTAACGTGCATCAGTCACCATTTACTACACGGGGAGTCTTCGGCCGGCGAGGATCGAACCCACGACCTCTTGGATATGGGCCCAGCGCCCTACCGACCAGGCTATCCCGGCCCCTCGAAACTACTGTTTTATTTTATTTTATAACCGTCGTTGAACAGCCGACCCAATTTCATGGGTTTACGACTACTTACGTTCAACTCCGTAGCCTTGTAATTTTGAACCAATCCAGAAGACAAGGAAACTCCTGGATCAGTACCCCCAGAGGTATTGATTTGTTGTGGGAACATGGAGGACTTTGAGACTCGACAGATTTAACGTGCATCAGTCACCATTTACTACACGGGGAGTCTTCGGCCGGCGAGGATCGAACCCACGACCTCTTGGATATGGGCCCAGCGCCCTACTGACCAGGCTATCCCGGCCCCGAAACTACTGTTTTTTTATTTTATTTTATAACCGTCGTTGAACAGCCGACCCAATTGAAACTACTGTTTGTAGTTATTTGTGTTTCAAAGTCAGTAGCTATGACAGCGCCATCAATAGTTTCTCGTGGCAAAATTTGCAAGTACAAGAAATTCGCACTTTTTTTTTTAAATATCTTGTTAACAATGAAAAAAAAATGTATGTAGAAAAAAATTAACAGATTGTAATAAGTAAGATTATATAAGTAATAACAAAACAGTAATAACAGAATATTTGTAAATTTTATTTTGGAGGGGGGGTTAGTTTGTTAGAGGGTTGCACCCCCTTTTACATTATTCTGCCGGCGCCCTTGTCAACTTTGTAAGTATTCAAATTTTTTGATTGTTTAGAAAACATAACAGATCTTAACTCTGATAAATATTCCTTAAAAAATCTTTTCCAAAAATAATCCAGCAATAGTAATCTATATTTCCACTTTTTAGTTAATTCCACCTTATTTGACATTAAATTAAGGTTATTTGGAAAAGGTAAAGAAGTTAAACGTGACCCAACAGTAAAATGTGAAGGAGTTAAGGGGTCAGGCTCATTTAAATAATTGTAAACATAAGTTAATGGCCTCGCGTTAATAACCGATTCTACTTCAGTTAATACAGTAATTAATTCTTCATAACAAAGAAAAGTTTTACCCAAAACTTTTTTTAAGCAATTTTTAACAGATCGAACAAGCCTTTCCCAAAAGCCTCCCCACCATGGGGCACCTTCTACAATAAATTTCCATTCTAATTGATGTTTCTCTAAGAAGTTACACACTTCATCATTTTTACACATTTTATACAAATACTTAAGCTCTTTATCGGCAGACTTAAAAGTTTTAGCATTATCAGAGTATATAACTTTACTAATACCCCTACGGGCAAAAAATCCTCTTAATGATAGCAAAAAATATTCTGTGCTTAAATTAGATATTAATTCTAAATGAATATTACGAGTAACAGCACATGTAAATAAACTTATATACACTTTAGTATTATCTTTTAAATACAATGGCCCTGCAAAATCAATACCACTAATCTCAATCTTTCTACTCTATCAATAGGTAAAGGTGAAATAATAGCTGTAAATTTTTTACAAATTCTACAATTATACAAAATAGATTTAACAAATTGTCTCCCTTTTAAAATCCAAAACTTACCTGAATTAAAGTTTCATAAACACCATTATGTAATACTTTTTCATGACAATCATAAACAATTAATTTTGCAAAATAATTATTAGAAAGAACAATAGGACATTTTTCATACACATCTAAAGATGAATTAATTAATCTAGTTTTCACTCTTAGAATACCTTTATCATATAGCATAAGATTAACATTAGCTAATTTGCAAATTTTATCTACACATTTATTTTCATTTTTTACACGAGAATTTTTTTCTGCATTGAGTGGACATCTTCCGAAACATAAAAAACCTTTTCTTCTTAGGAATTCTAGCTTCTTTTCAATATCAAAAACATTACAGTTATACTTTGAATGATTTGTCACAAAAAATGCATCTATAATTTATTGTTGACTAGGCGGTTTATTCCGCTCGAATCTGGATAAATCTTGGCTATAATAATTATTCTTCGTGTGACTAAGTAAGCTTTGCCGCTTCACGACAGTTATTTTTCTTTTTCAAGAAACTCAAAAGTTCTTGTATATCAAATTCTTTTTCTGATTTCCGACATCGATTGAATTCAAAATTTAGTTCTTCTGGAAGCTTCTGCTGAATAATTGAGCATAGTAAATTTCCATAACTTCCTGCAGTTACATTTAATGATGACAGGCTTCTAATTTGTATTTCACATTCACCTACCTTGTATATACAAATTAGAAGCCTGTCATCATTACATTTAATGATGACAGGCTTCTAATTTGTATTTCACATTCATCATATAGTCTTCTTAGAGCTTTTACGTTAGAAACATTTCGAATAGCAAGAAGTTTCGTCATATGAGAGTTTATCACAATGTTCATTCTTCCAAAACGCTCTTTCAGAATCTCGATAGAGGAATCATAATTCTGATCCAGATATAGATGCGCTTCCTCCAAGCAAGGATTTCAAATATGCAAATTTTTCAGTCTTTCGTTGTTGTTATGAATAGCTGTTTCACATTGATTATAAAAATCCAACCACTTGGTAGAATCTCCGTAAAATGTTCCTATTTGCAGACGTAGTAGGTTCATTATGTGTTTGATTCAGTTTTAACAACAACAGTTTCGTTTCTATCACTTTCGATATTAATTTTTGAATTAGAAGAACATCGATTTAAAAATCTCTGAATCCTACCTTTCCAGATCACTATTTTTTCTTGATATTCTTGGCAGGTGGTTATTTCGTTTTCGAACTCCTGTTCAGCCACAGCTTATTCCAGTTTTTCATCCAATTGTTTTAATTCCATCATTTTTGCATTTAGTTGCTCACTTAAATCCAATAACTGCTTTTTCAGCATCCTGTGATTCATCTGCTAAACTCGTTTCAATGTTCGATATCAATTTAGTAGTTAGCTGTCTTACCACAGTTCGTTTCATTTTTTGATTCCCTAACATTTCTTTCGTAGTCATCGTCCTAAATTAATTTATCCAAGTATTCTTCCAAAAATTTTCAATTCCATTAAAAGTCCGGCACCATATCAAATTTGTACTCTAGAGATACTTGGATACCCAAAATAATGAAAAAAGACTCCAGAGAAACGAACACAACGTTTATTCTACAAGGACATCACAAGAGGGAAATAAAAATATAACAAATATGAGAAAGAAATAATTGGCACAGCGCCATCTATTGATATAACTTTAAACATAAATTTCAGACATTGTTTCACACTATTTCTCGCTCCCGTGATATTGACGGGCAGGAGTGTTCAGTAGTAATGCGCCAATAAGAATAAAACTAATTCATTTCTATTGTCCGGAAAACATTTTATTACTTATTTTACACACCCTATAGCAGTACCAGGATATTTTTAAGGTAAATAGTTTATTTTAAACTAGATTCTAGCACTAATCAAATACGTGTGTTTGGCAAAATAGACACTTTTATGACCGTTTTCTTGAAAATTAACCGATCATTAAGGGGTTAACGAAATCCCGATAAAAAGTTCGTTATATGGAAAATTAGTTAAATTCACCGTTTGAAATACTTGAACAACACGAAATAGGTTTTAAATTCGCTAGACATTAGCAATTGATACACCTCTATCTTATGTATTATCGCATTGTTTCAAATGATTTTAACCTTCTATCATAATGAAGATTTGGTGATATCTTTATCATTTCCTCTCAATTTATTGCTGTAGTGTTTTTATTTTTCACACTGTCCCAAAATATCTGATTCAGTTAATGTTTGTATAGTTGCAGCGTCAGAAAATCAATAAAAAGAAAATAACTCATCAGTACATTATCATTCATTTCGTGGTTTTCTCTTAGCTGTACCCATATGAAGTTCTTCTAAAGGAATGTCAACGTCGTCCTCTGCTTTTTACATATTCGCCTCGCTGATTCAGCTTTAGCAAAACTGTTGCGAATTTGTACGATCTGTAACATCATAGTTCTACGCTTTAGAAATTTCTGTTATGCTTTATCGTAAATTGATTTTTGGCATGGGTTCTTGTATGAAATGCAAGCAGACAGAGAATGGGATTTTTATTGCTTTCTCTGAAGGTGGTTGCGAAAATCAATCTAAGGTAATTTCCCCCCATAAAATGCATTCAACAAGTTTGAAATGTTTTGAAATATTCTCGGAAATAGGGAAAGTGAATCGCAAAGAAAAGTTCGTTAATTAGAAAATCCACTTCGCTGTTTGGAAGTCATTTTACGAAGAAATTTCCAAAATGTTCTTGGTTCCTCGGAGGAAAAAAAAATCGCAAAATGGAAGCTCGTTAAATAGTCTGACAGTACCAGAGTTGCCACAGGCGACTAAAATGCAACTTTTTTTGCATGAAAAGCCTTAGAAAGCAACTATTTTCAGGAAACGGAGACTATAGAGAGACTTTTCTGTGCTCCTAGGTTGTTGTTTTTTTAGCATAACTTAAGTTGACAATCTGCGGTCCACGGTATTTTTTGAACACAATGAATTTTTTTTTTCTTAAAAAATGTTGATTTATCACTTTAATTCAAATTCGATTTATCACAAAAACGATTAAAAAAATTCGATTTATCACTTTTTAATTTTTCTCAATTGGCACAGATTCCGTTGTAAATCTGTTTTGTTCCTCGGTCGCCTTTTCAATAGTTATTGCTACGAAATTCTGCATGATTTTAAAAAACCCAATTTTTAATATGAAATTACGATGGAGAATTTTGAATTTGAATAATCACTTTTCACAATATATATGTGCATATATATATTTGCTAGATTAATTATTGTTTACACTAAAATTTTTTTTAGTAAAAGTATGTTTTTTTAATGAAAAAATTTTTTGAGTGATTTCTAGTAATTAAAAGTATTTAATTTTCTGCAATTAACTAATTTTTTTGATATAAAAATTTAGTGCTGGAACACTAATGTTTGCATAAAAATTATCATATTTGCTACCAGCATGACTAAATGGATCATGGTATATAACAATTAAGTCATTTAATAAAATTTTAGTCACATTTTTGTTCTTATTCAGGCTACTATTTTCATAGTTTTGGCAACTATTTTCATAGTTTTGGCTACTAAAAGCAACTATATTGTTCATTTTTTTCTGTAGAAACCCTGCAGTACGCTTTTTCCTACTGCACAAATGATTTATATTCCAAGCATTTTTTAAAAATTCTAAAACGAAATTTTTTTTCCCCATAGAACCTCGAAGCACTCGGCTGCAGATGCTGCTAGGAGACCTGCCTGCCCCACCCAGCACCACAGATGACGGGCCTGTATCATCGCGGACGCGAGAACATCCCCCCGTCAACTACTACGAAGCAAGACTGCGCCCCCTCAAGAGGAGGAGGAGGTAAGTCTTTTTTTTTTTTCTTTTAAAAAAAAACTTCAAAACTTCAAATAGCTCAAGTATTTTTATTTATTTACTTATTTTCACATTAGTGACTTTTAACTAAACAATAATTAACTAATAAAGCAAAAATCTGTAGCCTGCAATTAAATGGTTAGGGTTTTAGTGGCCTTGTGCAAAGCATTATTTCTCATAAAACTTTTTTTTTGTTAACATTTCTATGCATAACTTTTTTTTATCATGCGCATTTTTTAAAAAATTGCTTTGTATAAAACCTTGCAATGAGTGAATGGCGCCGCTGGCGAGGTCTGACGACCCGTAAGTCGACTGAATCTTGACCGCTGGCGCGGCCTAATCGGGTCCGCAAGTCTGAATGAAAGGGCGAGGCCTGAAAACCCGCAAGTTAAATGATGTATGCATGTGGTGTGAATGTTGAATGTTGTTGTCAGGTTTTTTACAGCTTTTTTTTTTTTTTTTTCTAAATTTTAATAAATCATAGAATGTTTAGGTTAAGTAATTTGCAATAATTAAATAAAATAATATTAAGCTTTTTATTATTACTGGAATTAAGAATTTTAGTTAAGTTTGATTGTTAAATAATATTAAATATTTATAATGTCTTTTTTTTTTTTTTTTGAAACGGGAGAAGAATTTAAAATATTCCATTGTTAAATCTATATTTTTTAAACATAACATAATTTTAACAATCCTGTTTAAATGCTTTGCCCAGGGGTTCTTAAATCCTAACCATTTAACTGCAGATTACAGTTTTTTGCCTTGTAAGTTAATTATTTGTTTGTTAAAAGTCATTAATGTGTTAAAATTGCTAGATAAGGCTAAAAAGGAATATTCTTTAAAAATAATACACAGTTTTCTGATGTCTCAGATAATCAGCGTTTTGAAAAAGTGTTTAAAGGTGCTTATTTCTTTAGTTACGTTTATTAAAAACCCTTAAAAGTGCTTCAGGGTTTGTAAAAAGTGCTTAGTTTTCTATCTTTGAAAAAGATTTTTTTTTTCTTTGTCGTATCGATTGTCGTTCTAAATTACAAAAAATGCACGATTTTCACGAGTTTCCCTGCATATTTATCAGAAATTAGTTTTTTTTTATATCCTGATTAAGTAAAGTTTTTAACTTTCTTGATTTATGTTTATAAATTACGAATTTTAAATGATAATAAAGAAAATTTATTACAGCACAGATCTTAATAATGATGTTTTTATTTATTTATTTTTTTTTTGGAGAGTGATTAAAAATATCTTTGAGTGTTTAAAAACTACTTTAAAGGTATTTATTTTCTGTTAAGAAATCTGATTAAGTGCCCTGGAAATTTTTTTTTACTAGAGCCATTCGAGGTCCACATAAGTTGAACAGCCTAATTTTCTTGAAATACATTCCTTTTGGAGGAAAAAAAACTTCTCGGTTCAAATAAAATAGTTTTTTTAATTAAATATGTAATATTTTCTTTATTCTAATATTATGGGCTATATTCTCGCATTTTGTAGGGGGAAAATAGACTAAATATTTCCTTTTTTGCATTTCGTAAATAATCATTAAAAAAATTGTGAAATCCGTAGCGGACTCTTTAAAAAAGGGTTACAAAATGCTCACTTTCATTTCGTTGTTATAATAAATAATATACTAAAAATACCGGATATTAAAACTGTGGAAATCAATTTTTTTAATCCTGATGATGTAAAGTTTTTAATTTTATTGATTTTATGTTTATAAGTTAAGAACTTTAAATGATAAATTTTTTTTTTAAAAAAATTGCATTACAAAATTTAGAATGAAATTTTCAGCAGAAAAGAAAACCAGATTTTTCACTTCATTAATCTTTATTTTTCATTGTTCTCAAATGAGGATAGAAAAAGCATTTTTATTTTTTCTCTCGGAGGCGCGAGAAAGGCATCTTTTGAATATAATTCGGAAGAAAAGATAAAATCTTTAGAAAATTTCTACAGAAAAAAAAAAAAAAAAAAAAAGAACTTCCCGAAAGAAATATCTTTCTGCAAGAACTCTGTAACGTTCTGCAACAATGTCCCCACAATTGTGCCACCGGGTCAGGAGGCAGATTTAAAAAGAAAAAATGTATATGCAAAAAAAAAAAATTCTTGCTGCTTTTATTATTTTTATTAAAAAAAAAAAACATGTTTCCAATACTTTACTTTTTAGCTGTACTTAAGCAAACAGTTTTAATTTTATTTTGATAAGAAAACATGTAAACACATGCTAGTTTTAATTTTTTCTTAAAAAAATATGTGATACAAGTATCTTTTTTATTTTTAAGCACTAACTAAAAGAGTCTATGCATTATAAAGGCAAGTTTACTTTTATAATAATGTATTCATAGGAAGGATTATAGGCTGAATAATAAAACCCAAAAATAAGCTGAAAGCCTCAGTGTTTTGGCATAATAATCTGAGGCAAGCTTTTATATTAAGTGAAATTAAATAGTAAATTTTCTATTCAGTTGCTTCAAATTTTAAAAATGGAAACCGCAACAGTACTAAAGTTGAATACCGTTCTTATTTAGAAGATATCAATGTTGAAAAACTGTAAAAAAACTGATACAAAGATAAAAACTTTGCTTATTATTTCACACATACTCATTTTGTGAGTTTAAAAGTATATTATATATATTTCAGTAAGTCTTAAAATTCTTTTCAGAAACAGTCAGGTAAATTAACATATTAATCTTGCTTGTTCAAATAAACAAACAAACAAAGCATTACATTAAAAAAAAGTGATGCTTTACAATATATATATATATTATTTATATGCATATACATATAAAAAATTTTCTTATCTGATTTGTTATAAACTTAATTTGGAGGATATTTCAATGTATCTCCTGATCAGTTTTATTATAAAACTATCTGGGTCGACATACTTATATCAATGAATGTGATAATTTCTGCAGAATAATTTTTTTTTTCCTTCTTAATATTCTAAACTTTCTTCGGGATATTTGTAAATGTTTTGTACTTAGCTTCAGAGAGTAAAATTGCATTACATATTTTTTTTTCAACAAAAATTATTCTTTATTTTATTTTTATATATCAATGACTTGCAAACGCTGAATGAGAAATTCTTTTGGAATTTTCTATGTTAAATTACTGTTTCATGAGTGCAAAGTGCAAATTGTTTTTATTCTTGAAATTGTATAAAATTTAAAGCCCTTTGCTACCCCTTGAAATGAGATATGAATTGACTACCCCTTGAATAGAGCTCCATCGTCCAAATTATTAAATCATATTATTAGAGATGGCATGGGTACTCGTAAAGCGCACAATCCGGCAAAGAACCTGGCTTTATTCACAAAACCTCTAGTAAAGAAGTTGAAAAAGGTCTTGGTTTGTTAGGTGTCTGAAAACAAATGCCTTGGATAGACTGGTGATCATCGCTGACTAGGACGTGGCCTCGTTGAGACTGTGTGGTGTCAAAGAAGAGGTCTGTTTTCCTCATCCATACTTTCCATCTTGAAGAAATGAGAACTTGGTATGTCCAGGGAAAGTGTGCCAAAACCTCTGACACTAGGAAAGAAGGTGACGGGAAGATCTTGGCATGTTAGGTGTCTGAAAACAGATGCCTTGGATAGATTGTGATTATCGATACTTTCCCTGTTGAAGAAATGAGAACTTGATATGTCCAGGGAAAGTGTGCCAAAACCTCTGACACTAGGAAAGAAGGTGACGGGAAGATCTTGGCATGTTAGGTGTCTGAAAACAGATGCCTTGGATAGATTGTGATTATCGATACTTTCCCTGTTGAAGAAATGAGAACTTGATATGTCCAGGGAAAGTGTGCCAAAACCTCTGACACTAGGAAAGAAGGTGACGGGAAGATCTTGGCATGTTAGGTGTCTGAAAACAGATGCCTTGGATAGATTGTGATTATCGATACTTTCCCTGTTGAAGAAATGAGAACTTGATATGTCCAGGGAAAGTGTGCCAAAACCTCTGACACTAGGAAAGAAGGTGACGGGAAGATCTTGGCATGTTAGGTGTCTGAAAACAGATGCCTTGGATAGATTGTGATTATCGATACTTTCCCTGTTGAAGAAATGAGAACTTGATATGTCCTGGGAAAGTGTGCCAAAACCTCTGACACAGAAAGATCTTGGTTTGTTAGGTGTGAGAAAACTGATGCCTTGGATGGACAATGACCATTGCTGTTTATCTGACTGGGACGGCCTTGGCCTCGTCGAGATTGTGGTTCCTTATCGATTCGTTCCATGTAGAAGTTTCATGAACAGTTGAATTCATTCTTATTAAACACTGTTGTACAGTTTGAACTTGTGATATCCAGGGCAAACATTGTTCTTCAGTATCCGTGCTCCTTATCTGATACTCATTCGCCTATTATGAAGGACAGCAAAATAAGAGAAAAAAATAGGATGCTTAATATTGGATCAAATTGAAGCATCACCTGTGTAATATGGAAGGTGCCCTTTTCAAGAACTGACTCATGATATTGGAGTATGGATGGTGTCCATCTCAACAACTGATCCGTGATTTTTTGTCTTCTTCTCTTATGACAACTCAGTTGACATTGTTATTTTATCATGTTTCTGGCTATACGCCTTGATTTCAGCAGAATAGCAGTATTATTGCAGTATATTGTATCTCATTTGTATTTTCCCGTCAATCTCATTTGTATTCTGTTTATTATCTAAGAACTACTTGTTCTCTTTGTCAAAACCTGATATGATTGTACATAAAATAGCAGTTTGCATAAAAAAAAATTGGAAAAAAAAGTATTTAAAAAAAAAAAAGAAAATGGAAAAAAAATTTAAAAGTGAAAAAAAAAAAAAAAAAAAAAAAAAAAAAAAAAAAAAAAAAAAGAAAGGAAAAAAAAAATATTTAAAAAAAAAAAAAAAATTAAAAGTGTAATAAATAAATAAAAAAAAAATAATAATAAAAAAATTATAATAATAAATGCAAACTGAATATTGTTTATTTTCCCTAATTATGTTATATTTAATTTTATTTTGTCTTTCCTCCTAACTTCTAATTGTACAGTTTTTATATGAATCATATTCTTATGAAAACTGTGAGTTCATATCATATTTGTATCATATTCTCATGAAAAACTGTGAGTTTGCAAGTCATTTGATATTTTCCGAATTCTTTTTAATCTCTCTTAAGGTATTTAAAGTTGAATTAATAGATTGCAAAGCAACAATTTAAAATTTTTTTTTTCAATTTTATAAATTTATTTCATTAATTCAAAATAATTTGTCTTATATTTTCTTCAGTATAAAATTTACTTTCTTTAAATCCATTAATTCAATAAATTTTGAGCAAATTTTATATATAATATAATGAATAAATGCTACATAAATACAAATTGAACAAGATAGGAAAAAATAATGTTTTTATTACTTTCTTCATTGCCAAATCTGAATTATTGTTAATATTTTGAAATTCTTAACAGGTATATAATAATGCTTAATAGGTTAGATAAAATTAGATATTAACCCTTAACTGTCCGAAAATATTTCAAGTTTATTTTCTTCTAAGTTTGTAACTTAGGACAGAAAATTTCTATAGTGAATATTTATTCTTAAAGTATTATTAATAATTATTATCATGATAAAATTTCTATATTAATTATATAAGTTATTATAATTGCATAACTAATTGAAAATATTAAAATGATAAAAAGTGGTAAAGATTATAAAATAATTTTTACTACCATATTCACTTCGTAGGGCTTGGTTGCCATTGTTTCGTTAAGGGTTAATTCTGAAATATATTTATTTAATTTACTCAATAATTTAATATTTTAGTCAATTTGTGTCTTTTTTATCAAAAAATTTAATTTAATTATTTATTAAATTTTTCACCGAATTATCAGTTTCTTATTTATAATCTTAAATCATTTAAGGCTTGTACTGAAATATATTTCTTAAATCATATATTTTAACATCAAAAAATTTATTTTTAATTCAAGGTTTGTGAATATTAAAAAAACGTCTATGAATCTCATATGACTTATTGTCTATGAATTAAAAAAAAATACAAACATTTTTAAAATCTTTGAATCAGATTTGAAATTTTTTTTTCAACATTTGTAGTCAGTCTAATCAGCTAGAATATTTGTTGATACTTGGTTAAAATGTAACTAAGTGGTTGGTTAATGTAAATATTAGTTTACTCGTGGGGAAAACTTTAATTTTTATTATTCAGTTTTAATCCTAAATAAATGAATACTTAATATTTTTAAAATCAATATTTTTTTCTTCAAAATATTTTCAAGTTTTTAAAATAGGAAAATAAAAACATAAATAATTCATTGAAACAATTCAGTGAAATTCAGCAAATGAATTTTGTTAAAGTTTGTTCTTATTTTGAGTTTTGTTCTTATTTTTATTCCTCTAAAATAAAGAAAATGTCTGACGAAATAATAAAACTGAATTTTTTTTTTCAAAAAAATATTTAATTTTAAAATTAAAATTTTAAATTTATACCAAATGTAAAATCAAATTTCAAGAAATGGAGAAAACAATTTGGAAACATGTTTTTTTGTCTTCGTTTTTTTACATTAAAAATAGTTACATGATTTGTGCATCTAAAGTGACAGAAAACAATTTATATACGATTCTATTTCAACGATGACTTCTTTCAAAAGCTTTCAAAGAAGATAAAAACAATATTTTTTTCAAATTTAATTTAAAAAAAATATATATACTTCTGCAACTAAGCAAAGCATGAAATATTTTTTTCGTACGTTTATTTTAAGCTTTCAGTTTTTGTACTTAAGTTGATTTAATTCTAAAATTCAGAATTAAAGTAAAAATTCTTCGCTACTTTATCAAATAACACGTGTCATTTCTATCAAAATATAGAGAATTATCAAAATTACTTACTGAAATTATACAACAATCAATGGGATCGTAAAATGAAACTTAAACAGTAGTAGTGACATCGAAAACTTTTGTTAACTAATCCTACTGAATCCCACTTGAAACTTGAATTGAAGGCTGTTCAACATACAATTTTAACTTCATTGTGTTGTAAAAAAGGAAAATTAGTTGTTATTTAGTTCCTTTGGCTAAAGGTACTTGCTTTTTTTTCGAATCAATTTTTCTTAAAGAGCTGCTCATCGGACCCCAGTTCATTTAATCCTTTATAGGAAAATTATATGTTTATCGTTAATTAATTAATGATGTTCCTGCCGATGGTGTTCCTGCCTTGTCGGGGCGGTGGGACTTGCGTGTACCAATGACCCGGAGGGCTATGCCGGCGGTAGCTTGCTACCGGTAGGGTCTCCCAAGCCGGACAGGCCGAAGGGTAGGTGCCAGACGAAAAAGAATACCAACACGAGCTAAGGTAAACCTTACCTATATGGCGCCCGGATCAACAGAAGCTGCATTTTACCTCCTCCTTATCACTTCGTTGACGCAGAGCCTATTAATTTTTGAACTAAGCACTTCTTACAGAGTTCAAAACATATTTCAAAATGTTGCTTTTTGGAATTTTTTTTTATTTTTTATGATATGATCTAAAACATGAAGGGGAAACACTTTGGATCATTTTGATACCCGATTCAAAAGTTTAAATATTTTAAGGTTCATTTAAAGTTGAGATGAAGGGGAAAAAAGATATATAAAAAAAAAAAAAGGAATTTTGTTAGAATTGTGTTCTGATTTCTTTTAAAAATAAATTTAATTTTTAGAATTTTTTGCTTACGTTTAATATATAAATTTAGAAAATAACTTAGAATCGCCAATTCAGTTTTTTGGAGACAATTGTATATATATATTTTTTTAAACTTATGTAGGACATTGCTATGTGTGGGAAGTTATTCTAAAAATTACTTATTTTCGCACTTGCAACTTATGTCATAAATTTGGAAAGTGTTGACATGTAGTTAAATACTAGTTTGGATTTCATTTACAAATAAAAAGGTTTTGAAAAATTAAAAAAAAAAAAAAAAAGAAAAAAGTGACTGTCGCAAACTTATACCCAACATGTGTATTTGAATTTTAGTTCTAAAATTAGAATTTTTTGTTAAAAACTTTTGAAAACAGAGGTGCCAACTATTGCATTTTATTGGTAATTTTCACGATTTCATAGCTGCCAACTCTACTGGATTTTACCAGCTTCTCTTGGTCTACTGGTTTTTGTACATTTTGGAAAAATCCCTAAAATAGGGCAAGTTTCCTAAAAAAAAATCCATATTTAAATGGATTTTTTCGCACAAATTATTGCTTGCTTGAATATATAAATAAGTATTACAAATACGTAATGAAGCAAGTCTCATTTATTGAAAGAAATCAATTAAAAATTCTTTGTACTAAAATATTCAGTTTATTTAATTTTCAGAACTAGTTTTTTAACTTAACTGGAAAAGTCTTTTTGATAAATTAAATGCCTATTACTGTTCAAAATCATGAATTAACATATAGCGTAACATTTCAAGCATATTTAATGGCAATCAAAGCTGGAAAATATTTTTTTATTTTGATGACTGAAAATTCCTTATGTGTAAAATATTTAGTACATAATGCAGCAAATAAATATTAATTCGTAAAATCTACTGGATTTTTTTCCTATCTATATTGGCGTATGCACTTTAATCAAAGTATATGGAGGTTAATTTGAATTTCGTAAATACTAATTGTAAATATTTTTGTGTATATATTGTATATATGTTTGTGTTTTGATGGAAAGTTGGCACTCTCGTTTTCATTTAAGGTGTTGAATCTTGGGCTATTTGAAGTTTTTAGAATCTGTACATTTGTTTCTTTGAATCTGTTTATATATTTTTCAGGGTGCGTAGCGTTTTTAATAAGTGTTTAAAGATGATTAGTTTCAATTTTCAAAAGCCTTTTAATGTGCTTTTTTTCATTGGAAGTTTTTAAAAACTGCTTTGATTTTTCCTTTTCCAACTTGAAATTTTTTCTTTACAATCTTTAAAATTTTTTACATAAGTAATTATTAATTTACAAAATAGAATGAGCCACTTAATAGTAAAGAAATTTGAAATTGCTCATAAATTGTTTTTTATGATGGCTGATAGAGAATGAGCCACGCAGTTGTGAAGAAATATGGAAAATTGCACATAAGTTGTTTTTTTATGATGGCTGATAGAGAATGAGCCACTCAGTAGTGAAGAAATTTCAAATTGTACTTAAAGAGTTCTTTGTCAGAAACTATTTCTTTTATCATGATCATGAAAAGTATTTTGCATTTTTTCAATATATATTTGAAGAACTTACATCAATAGGAAGAAAACATTTATTAGTGCGCATATCCCAATTTTAATATTTTTCTTAAACTGCTTGAAAATATTTTTTGAGTGCTTAAAAGGTGCTTATTTTTTGTTTGAAAATTTTGCTGCGCACCCTGTTTTTTTTTGAATTTGTAAAATTAATATTATTGATGTAAATAGTAATGATATTGTGAATTAAAATGTTAATGTTTGTTAAAATGCATCTTTATTAATTATTCTTGTATTCATCATCATCAATGGCTCGACAATCCTGAGTAGGCCTTGGCCTTCACAAGAAGTTTTTTCCGGGCTAACCTTTTTCCTGCTAGTGTTTACCAGTTAATAGTTTTTAAGACCAAAAGGTCTTTTTTTAGGTCATTTATCCATTCGCCCTGCCTCTTTTTCGTGTGCCAACTGGTCTGGCATTAAAAACTCCTTTTGTAGTGCGGTCTTTGTTCATTCTGATTACGTAGCCTGCCCATTTTATTCTTTGCAGTTTAATACTCTAGTATTAGAAGCCTGTGGAAATAACGTTAAATGCCAATTTAACGTTTTTTTTATGTAGAATTGATTTCCTTTACATTTCATCAACGTTAATTTTGAAAAGTGACTATGATGACGTCTATCGCCATTACTGATATTTTAGTGGTAGTTGAAGTATCATCATTGACTTTTGGCTTTCACATAAACATCTTAATTTGGATGTAATAAAATGATAATTGTCTCAGAGAAAATGAATAAAATCGTCTAAGAAAAATTTATTGATTAAATATTGAAAATGCCCATAATGTTGAATAATATTCGACTGGGCCAAAAGGACACCCCCAGACGCCACAAATTGAAAGAGAATGAATTTGTTCCCAACGAACAGTTAGGAGCATAGAGCAGAGATCCAAGGTTGGCGAATTATGTGGCATCACTGTGACGTATGTATTCAAAAATAAAATAAGATTAAAGTAACATTGCCTGTTTAAAAATGCATAATATTTAAAAATAAATGTTAAATATTTTTAAAAAAATGCTGCAAGATATTTGACTTTTTTTGCAAAAGAAAAGAAATACAATTACGTATAAAATAATCCTAAAAGTAATTAAGAAAATTTGTAATGCTTTCCTAAGAATATATTTTTTATATCTTATTCAATGATCTGCAAAATATCTTTGCTAATCTTAACCATCCTACTAGAAGCACAGCATGCTCCACCTAAATGTAATGGCTGCTGCCAGTCCGACTATAATAAACAGCATGCAAAGCAACTGTTGGTAAACCATCAAAATGACCTTTCTTCTATTATATTTTGATAGATCCAACAGTAAAAAACATAGCTTGCTGTTTGACCATCATAATGGTGAGCAACATCTTATTTTGATGGTTGTTATGGGTTCAACAACATAACATGGTGGTTGAACCATCATACTACATGTTCCATCTTAAAAACGTATATTTTCTTATGTATCAGACAGACTCATCTTTTTCCATACGTAAAAAAAAGGGAAGAAAAAATAACCATCTTGAAACATATATTTTGTCTTTATTAGAAAAACTCATCTTTTTCCATACGTCGTTACGATTTCGGAACAATACGAAAATTGAAATAAGACAAAAGTTTTAATTTTTGTTATTTTTTATAGAAACATTCATTTTCAATGAAATGAATTATTAATAGTAAATTCATTTTTGTTATTTTTCATTTCATCACGGCGCTTAGCGTTTATTATTATTATTTTTTAAGTGCTTAAAGGTGCTTGTTTTCGCTTTCTTATATCCCTTAAAGGTGCCTTTTTCAAGGGGTGTTTTTAAAAGGTTCGAAAATTAGTTTTTTTTCTTCTTCCGAAAATGAGTTTTTCGGTTCATAGCTTATGAAAGCTCCAATCGTTTTACAGGTTTGCTGAGCTGGATTCAGTGAGATCATTGCACTCTCATGTGCAACTCCGCTGCATTTTGCAAGACATTCTTTCCGGCTTTCATTTTCCTCCCTCTGAAATCGGGCCGAAAAATCTCCCGATCATTTTATAATGGTCAATATAATCAAGAAAAGAGTTCTTGGTCAGAAACTAGTTATTTTATCGTGATCGTGTAAAGTCTTCGAAAATTATTTTGCTAATGTATATAGTGCTTAAAAATATTCTGTCAGTGCTTAAAAAGTACTTAAAAGGTACTTTTTTGTTGAAAGATTTAACTACGCTGCCTGTCCAGACATTTGAGTACTTCAACACTCTTTCTTAATTTTTCCTCGTAAAAACAGGTTAATGCAAAACGAAAAAAAAACTTCCGATTACTTTGGATAAGTCCAATGAACTTTGTAGTTAGACTTAGAATGGACAGCTCCAAAGAGCTGGGCACATCAACCAGAGGTCTATTGTATATCCAAACCCTAAATCATGACTTTTTTTTTCTTTCTTTTTTCCAAGCTTTGGACATGTGCTTAGGTTATTATGGAACGAGCCCAGTCCTAAATCATGACTAGAGGAAATTCCTAATAAGGACAAATAAGTTATAATTCCTAATAAGGACAAATAAGTTATAATATAAAATGCTGTACAACTACAGTAGTATAGTTTAGACTGATTTAAAATTTCGGGCCGGCCTGGTGACCGAGCGGTTAGCGTGCCTGACTGCGAAGCCATAGGCTGCGGGTTCGAATCCCGCTCTGGGCATGGATGTTTCTCTCTCTTTGTGCTGTCCTCTGTTGCGTGTGTGTATGATGTGTGAATGTGGCCCACCCTATAAACGGGTTTGTGGCAGTGTGGCGTGGGCAATGTTGCTCGCCTCCGTGACTTTGGTTCACAGGTGCCCACTGGGTAACGCGAAATGAGCAACAATTCTGGCATAGTATAGGCAAAAGATTCAAATTCAGTGCCTGCCATTGGGGGGGGGGGAATTCGGGATTTTTATTAAATTTATTTTCTGCGGAATAAAAGAGCCATTTCATAATTAGAGTTTGTTTCTGGAATGGGTCCAGAGATGATTGTGTTCCGGAAAAAATCCGAATTTTTCGCCAACTGCGATCCGGAAGTTTTCGGGAATCTAAGGTCCTGAAGTTCCACGATATCATTTATCACATTTATGTATAAAAAATCTTGTATATTTTATTTAAAAATATTGGAATTTATACTTGGCATCTCTTTCATCTGTAGATATTTTTTCTGGAAGAATAATAAGTGTGATTAAAAATAAAAATAAAATTATACATAATTATTCATTTAAATTATGCTGCATATAATTTATTTAGAATTTCGTGTTTTGAAAATATCAATGATTTAAATTTATACTGACATTAATTTTTTGAAATGCTTCATTAATGATTTTACTAAAGAAATTTTCAGGATTTTTGAGTTGGGCTCACAATCAACCCTGATAACACTCGAAGGTCTGCAGCCAAAACTACAGTAGCCAATTATTGGCTTAGCAGCATTAGCCAGTTGTTCTTTTTCCAAATAGGGGAGTCGTGATGACTCTTCCAATGAGGTGAACCGGGTTCGAATCCCAGCGATGGCAGGTAGATACGAATTCCGCATCCAGCTTGCACTGACCACAGAGCTGACGTAAAATATCCTCAGTGGTAGACGGTTGCAGTCCCCTTACCGTCAAGCTAACCGTGTTAGGTTTTCCTCCTCATGTAACTTAAATGCGTGAGAAATGCCATCAAAACGTCTTCCACGAAGGCAAATTTCCCCCAATACTTAATACAGGAGTTCTTTTGTCTTCTGAATTGGGTTCAAAACTGCAAGGTTGCGGAGGTAAATCAAACTTTAATGGGCCAGCTGTTTAATGAGGTCTATATATTTTGTTCTGAAACAACTTTTTCATTCTTTTAAATTAATAATCTAGAAAGAGAAAAATTTGCGTTTTCTTCCGCTGTATGGCGTACTCTTAATTAGAGTACTTAAAACAGAATAATTTAAATTTACGTTAAATTAATTTTAAAAGATTAAAATAACTTTAAATTCAAATAATTGGTAGCAGTAAATTAATGTAGGTGACAAATTCCCAGATATACAATCGTAGATTGTATTGAATTAAAAATAATATTCAAGTAAAAGTTAAATAAAAAATTAAAAGTTAAATTAAATATTAAAATCACCCATTCGATATAATATATGAAGCGAGAAATGTCAAAGCAGCCAGTGAAGAAACCAAAACACAAAGTGTGAAGTCAGCACGCTTTCAAATTGATCAAAGGAGGAGGAGGGGGTGGCGCCACGTTCGCCGCATCCTTTCGCTATTTTCCATCGCATCCCTAATGCAGGGGCGTGGAATTCTTCACCGAGGGGCGGCGAGCATCTTAACCCTGGGCGGATCCGGATTCCGCGAGGAGGTAGGGGGGATTCTACTGGGAGAAAATGTTCTTTCATTCTGTAAACAAGCGCCGTTGCTAGGAGCAACCGCGGCCAAAAAAAGGGTGCGGCTTCCTTTGCAGCTACACTGAAAGAGGAAATGGTAGGGGTAATGAAATTCCTAAAGAGGTGAAAAAAAGGGGACCTTTCGAAATAAGATGTTCTCTCTTCGTCTGAGAGGAAAAATAAGAATTTGGAAAATAATCTACTTTCGTATTTTTTAAATTGGGATAGTATCGTCATTTAAATTTAGGATCGCCCTTGGCCTTTTGGCTGAGGAGGGCTTGGATGGATCATAGACAGGGATATTTTGAATTGCTTCATTAGGAATTTGGGAGAGCTTTTTAATTAAATTATTGGTTAATTTTTTAGCGAAAGAGAAAATTGTGGGCATGTTAAGATCGGAGTGAATGACTTCATTCCGATCATACCAAGGGGCTTTCGTAATAATACGCAAGTGAGAATTCCAAATCGGAATACCATAAGTTAGAATAGGTCAAATGATGGTAGTGCAAGATAATAACTTTGATTTTTAGGATAATTTGCTATTACTATTAATATGGCAACTAATTGCTCCTCTCTCAGCTTTCGCTCTGTCGAGGGCTTTATAGTGATATGGGGGTTCCAATGCAATTTTGGATCAAGGGTGATTCCAAGATATTTGAGGAATGGGTTCGTTAAAGATAGTTAAAGGGGCGGGAAAAGAGTTAGCTCTTATCTTCCTTTTAAAAATGACTGCGACGGATTTAGAGGCATTAATTTTGATTTTCCAATCAACGAGTCAAAGCATCAAATCGTCTAGGTAATTTTGGAGATCCTTTATGATTATGGAAAGTTTCCTAGAGTGAGCTAATATTACGGTGTCATCAGCGTAGCACGCAATTGTGAGCCCGGGGGGGGGCGGGGGATATCATTAATGTATAAACAAAATAAAAGAGGGGATATAAGACTTCCTTGTGGGACGCCGGCCTCAATAGTTTTGGGATTTGAGTTGTGATTATCAACTTTTGCTCGAAAAAATCTATTTTTAATGAAGGAGTTGATAATGTGAATAAAATGAGCCGAAAAACCAAGTTGCATGAGCTTGTAGAGGAGGGCAGGGTGATAAACCCTGTCGAAAGCTTTTGCTACGTCCTCCTACGGTTTCTCCTTTTCTAAAACTTTCATGAATTGATGCTGTTACTCTGAGCAATTGGTGCACCCTACTATGTCTGGCACGAAAACCGAATTGCTCTGGGATAAGGATGTTGTCCGTACAAAAAACATTTCATGCGTTTTAGGAGGACAAACTCGTAAATTTTAGATATGCAGGGCAGTAAGGTTATCGGCCGACAACTCGATGCCTCTTCAAGATTTTCATCTGATTTTGGAATAGATATTACCAGTGCGGTCTTCCAAGTATTTGGAAAATGTGACCGCTCCATCATGAAATTTATGATGAAAGTAATAAGAAGAATAAATTTAAGGGGGAGATTTTTGATCATGCGGTTTGAAATATTATCAAGGCCGGGGGCTATAGTAATATTTAATTTTTGAATAAAGTCTTCTGTAACTTGTACAGGTTCTGTTTCATAGGGAGAATCAAGGAAGTCGTTCACTGCATTTTGGAAAATGATAGTATTATCATTATCGGGAATGTTATGCGGTTTAAATTGCTGCTGGAGCGAGTCCGCAATAACTTCCGCTTTCTCATTAGGGAGAAAAACAGTACCGGTGGGACTATTGAGGGAGGGCATTCTTTGAAATGGCCGACGCTTGGTCTTAAGGGCCTTCCAAAATGCAGTGTGATCGTCATTTAAACTTTCACAAAAATCAATCCAGGATTCTTCTTGAAATTCCTTAATATCCGATTTGATCTCGTTTTGGAGTCTACGTAATTTTCTTAATATATTGGGGTCTTTAGTTTTTTGCCAAAGTTTACGTAGATAGTTTTTGTTTTTGATTTTTTCCTTAATATTAGGGGGTAGTTTTTTAGGACTGTTCCTGAATTTAGGAGTGGAGGATTCTATTTTAGTGTCGTTAATGATGTTATTTAAAATGTTAAGTGAGTTCTAGTGTATGGTAGTAAGTTCTAGTGTATGGATATCTGCTGGGGGAAGAGGTTTATCTTTTAGTAAGCTCGTGAATTTCATCCAGTCAGTGTTGAGCTGACCCGGAGTGTTCAAATTGAGCGTTACTGTGTCTAATGTTAAAATAACGGGATAGTGATCATCTGATAATTATAAGAGATATTTTTGAATAACGCAATGTCCAAGGTTGAAGGGTGTGGTCAAAAGGAGCTGTTGCCGGTGCTTTGGGCCCATTTTAACAGATTTTTACCATACACATTGTTAGAAGAATTATTCCAAAAGGTGTGTTTGGCATCTCCAGCTAGAATGATATTTGCTGAGAGGGAGAATATTTTAGAAAAATCGCCAGCCGGAAAGGGTATCCTGCTTTTCTTGGGGGAGGGGGGGGGGGAGGTAAGCAGATATTATTGTTAGTGGCGGTGAATTTGGAATAAATATTTTAATGATAGTCGCCTCTAAATTTTGAAGAGAATGATTGGTGGGAATATTTTGGTGAATGATACTATTATTAATGTAAATGCACGTTCCGCCAGAGGCGATACGCGCATTATTTCTATTATTAAAATAGATAAAATAATTGGGGAGTTCTTTTTTTTTGGGGGGGGGCACCTCTATTAGAGAAGTGGGTTTCTTGAATTAGTATAATATCAAAGTTTTTATCTAGGGTATAGTCTCGAAATTCTCGGAATTTCGAGCGTAACCCAGCTGCATTCCACAAACAAATCGTCAGGGTTTAGGAGTGGGGACGGTGGTGGCCGTTTTAATTTTGAGATAGTTAATGTACGTGAGATATGCTCTGTCAGCATATGTGTGTGTAGCATTCAAAGAGTTGAAACTGAGCTGCATAGCTTGCAATAAGTGCTCGTCGTTTCCGAACTCTCTACCGAGTTCCATGAGTGCTCTGATCATTTCAGAGAACTCACTCATGTTGGAACTCTGGATAGAATTTTTTTAATAGGGGGTGAGGGGGTTGGCTTAATGCCCTTCAACATAGCTGATGTTGGGAGTAACACTTTATGTTACAGGAAAATTCCCCGGTTTTGGTGTGGTTTGTTTAACTTGGGAATTTTTATTTTTAGTGTTCCTACCCTTGTTTTGGGTAGGTTTTGGAGTTTTTGAATAATTATTTTTTCCTTTTCCGGGAAATATGAGGCATTGACGCTAATTACTGGCGTGCTCCCCGCCACAGTTAGCGCACAGAAGCGGTGCGTTAAAGGGATGAGTGCAGTCCCTAACCTGGTGTGGCTGCGCACAACGTAGGCATTTAATAGGCAACTGGCACATATCGGAAGAGTTGTTGAATCCCTGGCAGAGGTAGCACACCCTTCCTACCTCTAATACTCAAATTTTACTTCGGTTCCGAGAAGTTCTGAAATTTCAAAGATCTTCTCGGAATTGGGATTGATTTGGAGGTAAAATAGGGACATTGGGGTCTTTTTGGCACATTGTCTAGAAAGCTGAGTGAGGCTATGCACCTCAAAGCCCATTACCTCTATTTGGGCTTTGATTTCATCAATTAGTGTAAGAGAAGGTACTGACGACTTTTAAGTCGTCGCTCCTCTTGAACTCTACACCTCTGGTGAGACTGACTCATTAAAATTATTAACGTTAATTTTGATGAATTGTCCGGCGAGTTTTGAACGCACGGACTCTCTCTTTAGAGAGAGAGAGAGGAGTAGTGGCCAATCCTGCCTCGGTTTAATTAAGAAGGGAGGGGGGTTCCGTGGCCGGGAGGCTGAGGAATTTTCCTGCGAAACGGAGTTTTCTTGGTTTTCTCCCACAGAAACCGGAGATGAGTAGTTCTGGGGGGAGAATATTCCACTGACTGTTGAATTGTTCTTTCTCTTCTTTTTGTTAATGGTTTTAAAACCGTACTCGTCGTTTTCAGTAGGTTTAGTAGCCTTGAGAAAGGCTTTTGACCAAGCGAGTACGGCTGATTCTTTATCTTTTAGGATAATATCCATGGACGCGAAGTCCACAGGGATCATAAATAATTTAATGTCATTGGCCTGCGCGTAGACATTATCCCTGAGAGATTTCTCTTCAAGTTGAATGAAAGCCATATCTTCAAAAGAGAGAATCGTCGAAGCTTTGTATCTCTGGGTCTCCAGTGCGGAATATTCTTTTTTGAGAGCATATAAAATTCTATATACTGATTTTTAAGATCATTTAACTCGCGATCGCTTTTGGAATTACTATCATTTAGGGAGGAAGTATCCATACAATACTCGGCACCCGCCTGTTTGTGTTGTGGCTGTGTAGGCGGGGGGGGGGGGGATTTAAGATCCCCCGTAGCACCGCCTGATCCGGCCAACGCCCCAGTTGCTGCTTTCCCCCTTACGAAGGGAAGCAAAGGCGCTCTGAAAAGAGCATCCCTAGGGAAACTGGATCCGAGTGTTCTTCTCCTCCATGCTCTCTCACCATCATCCTTCACTTCAGAAGCAGGGGCGGCGATGCTCCGATGTCGTGCAAGGGCTTTCTTTTTTGCATTGTTGCTCCTCTTCATGATGAGGGTGTAGCTGTCTTTTTTCTTCATCGTAATAGAAGGTCGGATCGAGGGATCCTAGCAGAGCTCTCAAAAATTCGGTCTTTCTTCTAAGAAACCAAAACCGAAAGTCATCTTTTTTTTTTTTTTTTAATTTTGATACTAATATTTATACTAATATCCACTTTTTTGTCTAAAGCTCATTGGGCGGTGTAAGATGGCGTCCCTCAAGGGAAACCCAATGAGTTACATGCAGCCCTAACCTTGATCCTTTGTACCAATTTAACTAACTATTGTTCCTTTTTCTTGTTAATTTGTTACTAATATTCACCACTTTGTCTAATTCGCACTAATATCCACTTCCACTAAGTTGTTACGCTTGTAGGGTAAAATTTAATTCATATTTTTTGTCGCCGAAGACGAAATTGCTAATCTTTTTTTCTTTTTTTTCCCTTCAATTATAAAATACGATGTTTTGTTTTTAGTCGTCTGAAAATTTATTCATAATTTAATGAAGAGTTTTGAATAAATTATTTTTCCTTGAGTAATAAAATTTTATTCAATGAACGTCTAGTTTTATAAAATCATTTTTCTGATAGAATGTTATATATCAAGAACAAATAATTATAAATCAGTTTTTTTTTTTTTTTTTTTTTGGAAATTTTAGTTTTTTTTATCAATAATTGATACAATTTCAATAATATACATACTTATGCATAGATTTGGAATTAGTATATATTTATCAATTTCTTAATATATATATCTTACAATTATCAAAACGAATAAGTACTCAACATTTGTAAGCATCTTAAAATTTTTAAACATATCCTCTTAGCCTTACAATAAACTTTTTAATTACCTGTCCTCGCAGGTTTCGCAGAACTATTTTACCAACTATTTAATTACATTTTTACATTTCTCAAAATCTTATCTCTTTTTCATTAATATATACTAATCATTTTTATTTTTTTTTATTTTTATTATTATTATTTTAATTTAGGTTTTCTTTTAAAGTAAAATTCCTTTTCAAATAAATGATTGTCACGTTTTAATTAAAAGAAAACTTAAAATGATAACCAGCTAACTGAGAATTAAATCTTGTTTGGAAATTAAAACTATTTAAATTTATTCGATGCTAAACAGCTGAATATTTACTAAACGGCTCCGAAAGATGAAGATTAAATTGTTTCTTATTTATTTCAGTATTGAAAAGTAAATGCATTGCTTCTTTTTATATAATAAAGAAAAAATTACGGATATACAATTTTATTTTGACGTTCAAACTTTTCTCGTCCCCTTTAAAAAGGGTAAATTGAAACAATTTGCTTGAAAGAGTTTTTAATTATGTTTCTCAACTTGAACCCAATTCAAAAAAAATATTGTTATTTCAGAAAAATAACAATATTTTTTGCTCGATATGCCTTATTTTGTTAAACAGCTAAAAATGAAAAATTGTAATAAGATTCCAAAACCTTGCTAGGAATTAAAGAATATGCAAAGGGTATTTGCATTATATTTGTTTATTCTGTTAATCGATGTTCTGCACCAGTTATTTAAAATAAATAAT
Source organism: Parasteatoda tepidariorum (assembly GCF_982258835.1). Classification (NCBI taxonomy): domain Eukaryota; kingdom Metazoa; phylum Arthropoda; class Arachnida; order Araneae; family Theridiidae; genus Parasteatoda; species Parasteatoda tepidariorum. Next base: position 136,185,952 of record NC_141755.1, on the reverse strand, counting down.
AGTTTCTTTCTAGTTAGTGGAGATGTATATCGTCAACAGATGGCACTGAGATACATTGAAATTTTACCATCAAATCTAGTGGGTGTTTGACGGATGCTGTAAAGGCTGTTTTTGTACCAGACAACACCTGGAATGGTGGAATTGGAAGAGAGGCGTGAAAGGGGAGGGAGATAAAGCCATGATTTTCCGGGTTACATTTTTTGGCAAAACTCAATATTTAAAGGGTGCGCCAAAAGTTTCGCATTTATACTTTTTACTGATCTCTTTTTCTCATTTTTGTGCGAATAAATCAGAGGTTGTTTTGATTCCCCTTAACTTGTCTTATTTATTCAGCCATTATTTTTAGACCATTAATATTTCGTTTCAGACATCATTCCAAATGTTGGTAAACTCCAATAACTTTTAAAATAATGTTCCTTCATATTAGTAACACTTTTCAAAAAGCCCTTCAAAAGAAAAGGCTAATAGTTAGATCTCTATTTAACGAAGTCGTTCAATTCCGATAATAAGTTCGTTTTATCAAAAATTCGTTAAATGGACCTTTTAGAATACTTAAACATCATAAAGCAGGTTATAAATTCATAAACACTAGACACAATTAAAATAGCACTTGATGCTATTTATTTTATAAATCTTAATCATAAAAGAAATCTGCATGGAAAGAAAGAAAAGAGCAAAACATTATCCAGTGTTACACTATCATGCTATATGCATTTTCAAGTAAAAAAAGGCTATGTATAAAATTATTGTTGCATTTATTATAAGAAGTAATTTTAAACATGCCTCATGCTTTCCATAAACATTACGTCATGTCTTCTTAAGTTAAATTGCTACTGCTAAAATCCGTTCATTTTGTTTTGAGTTTTTTGTTCATTTCCCCCCCCCCCCCCAAATAATGCGTCAATAAATTTGAAATATTGTAGGAAATAGAGAAAGTGGATCTCAAAGAAAAGTTCATTAAATAGAAAATTCACTTCGCTGTTTGGAAGTCGAAAATGTTCTTGGTTCACCCCCAAAAAAATTCGCAAAATGGAAGTTCGACTGAGTATATACATACATTCTTCAAAAAGAATTTTCCTTAAAAAATAATTTTAAAGCCGTAATTAATATGTTTGGAAAATAATTTTGATATACATTTATATAAATTATAAATAAAAATTGTTCTTTCATTTCGCCGTAAAAGGACAAGAATGTTAATGTTTCATTTAGACTCAATTAAAACGTAACATTTTTCACTGTTTCCTTGTTGGTCCCTCTCTTTTGGTTGGGGCACACTTTTTTCCCATTTAGAAAACAGTTTTGTTCAAGTAACTAATTCCGTGAACGATTTGAATGGAGAAGCAAGTCGATCATTTATACAAGACAGAGCGTGCACAGATGGCAGAATAATCAAGTACCTAAAGGTTTTTAAATACTTTTAACTTCTCATCATTGAAAGAGGAAAAATAAAATCCTTTTTGTTCATTTGAAGTGATTTTTCAGTGAAATGAAGTATGTACTTGAAAGAAATATGTTACTGTTATAACGTATTTTGTTATTTCAAAGATGTGTGTTGAGCAATAAAGGAAAAATTCTACATTATAGCCTCATTATTTAGTATAATTAAGTTCTCTCACATTTGTCTTAGCTTTCTGAATTCATATTTTTCAAATCATTCAATTCATATGTTACCGACAAAGTTTGAAATCCGCCATAATGCTTAAAACTAACCGACAATGTATGAAGCAATTTCTGTTTCACACATTTCCTCCAAATGAGAAACCGGCCAAGTATATAATACATCTCCGATTCGTCAAAATGTCATTCAAGTCTGCTATCTTGCAGCAAGTAAGTTAATGTCTTTTTTTTTTTGTACGAAAATTTTGTTTCCCTTAATAAGAAAGGCATAAATTATGTTTTGTACAACTTTTAAACGCATTTTGAATAAATTTTTTTAATGGCACATTCATTATTTTTTCAGAATAAAATTTTTATTTTTGACATATGCACATCACTTACATAATAAACTCATCAATTACATGATCCCTCGTTTTTTTCATACTTTGCCTGAATACCATTTGTCATTCTATAGAATGCCTAGGGAAAGTATGTTTCTCTTATTTCATACCTTGCCGGAAAGCATTCTATACCATGCCCGTTTTATACTTTGCCGGTAACACATATATTTCATTTTATATTTTTCAAAAAAACATTTTATATAATAAAATATCTTAACTATTATAATTTTAGGTAAGAATATTTTGTTGATATGTTAATCATTGTAAAATTAATGCTACTTTTTGAATTATTTTTTTTTTAAAAATCAGCCATAATTTAGACAAAATTAAACCCACAGAATGTGTTAAAAATAGTGTGGCTCAATGTGAAGTTATAAACTAGAAGTAAATTGTCAACAATATGTAGCTCTAACATTATGTCAAAACGTACGCCTTACTTATAGTATTAGATTGGAAACGATCTCTACCACTGTTGAGTCTCTTACATTTCTAAAAATAGGAAATAAATAAAGTGAAAGATGCAAGAAAGTGACATTTTCAGCATGGGTGCCATTCTTCTGTCCTGGGGACTGAAATTGGACTTGAGAATTCTCGCAGTGGACTGATCCTTAAGACGCGGTTCCCAGCAGATCACCGAAGTCATTCATCACTGACCACTTTGTCTAGCCTGCCTAGAAACCGAGGGTGTGCGTTATGGGTCCTCGTTAAACTGTTCTACCTTAAAGTACCCGACTTCGCGTGCTTGCAAGTTGTCGGGCTACTGAAGCGGTGGTGCTATCCCCTCTGTAGAAGATCAAAAATTGTGATGGCATGTCTTCGGATCATCCGCGGGGATGTTTCTCAAACAGTCGCCAATAGCCCATTGTGCAGCTTTAGTGCGATGTACATGAACTACAACAATAGTCTTGAGAAAAATATATGAGCTAAATTCATCAATTAAAATTTTTTCTTCATTGGAAATGTAACATTTTAACGCATACAAGGTTCGTAAGCATCAGGAAAAAAATAATAACAGGTATCAATTATGTTATGCTCTTTAAATGTTCAGATTTGTATGTGACAACGTCTAATTTTTTCCTCTTTTTTTAAATTTTATTCGAGCTAGTTAAACGCGAATCATTAAATCGTAAATTTTGTGAAAGTATGAAATATATGGTTGGTAGGTACTTAATTGACGTCACCCTAAGCTGCGCAGTGGGCTATTGGCGACGATCTGGAAAACATCCCTGAGGATGATCCGAAGCAGGCTCCCCTGCTTTGGTAGCCTGAATGCAGAGAGAGAGATAACCAAATCACACAAGTAATATTTTTCAATGCTTTATTTTTTTAATAAGGCAATTAATAATTATCAATAATAATTAACATCATTAATAAGTAACAATAAAAAATAACCACAATTTGCTTCTCGGTGCATTGAAAATGAAGTTAAAAATATAAGAGCCCCGGTACCTTGTGGTTTTCCTCTCCGTGTAACGCAAATGCGGTTTAGTTCCATTTAAATGTCCTCCACGAAGAGAGATTTCTCCCAACCCTTGTCTTCTGGATTGGGTTCAAAGTTACTGAGCTGAACATTAGTAGTCATAAACCCAAATTGGGTCGACTGTTCAACGACGGTTTAAAAATAAACTACGAATGAATGAATTTTTCCCCGGACTTAAGTTGGCATTTAGTTAGTGCAATTATTTCATCCTAATTATAATTGATGTGTTACTTATCTTAAATCTTAGCTATCGTTGAAATATGGAAAGGAAGAAAATAAAAAGTGTATGTTTTGTTTTCGTTATGTCTACTGCAACCTCCTAAAATGTGTCTGCATAATCTATAAGCTCCGATTTATCAGTAAATATAATACAAATGTGAAGGCCTTATCTTATAAAGAAATGATAAGAAATAATATTTCAGTTACAAAGCTCAACAATTGGTTCGATTGTTATAAAAAATAAAATAGAGCGTTCGCCTTCCAATGTCGAGAATCGGATAGGAATCCCAGCGATGGCTGGTCAATACGAATTTCGCACCAACCACAGTGCTGACGTAAAGTATCCTCACGGATCATGGGTTTGAGTCGTCAGGGTGGTTCTCGTGGTCTTTCTCTCCATGTTACGCAAATGCGGGTTAGTTCTATCAGAAAGTCCTCCACGAAGGCAAATTTCTCCCAATACTGGAACCAGGAGTTTCCTTGTCTTCTGGATTGGGTTCAAAATGACAAGGCTACTGAGTTACATTAGAAGTCTTAAACCCTAAAAATTGGATCGGCTCATCAACGATTGTTATATAGTAAAATTATTATTAATACTAAATACTTGTATTTACTATGACTTATTGCTTTTGATGATTATTTCCTAGAATTTAATTGATAAGAACTGAACTAAGCAGGAAGGGGCCCCTATAACATGGCCATACTGTTTGAAATTGAGAATATAAATTTTACTGACATAAAAAAAAATCAATTTTTTTTTCAGATGAGCAATAATTTTAATTAAAAAATATTTTGTACACCTCAAAAACTCAATGAGCATAAAATACGGCATTTATAAATTATGCATAATTAAAAAAATTTTTAGTAGCTACCAGTATTGACGATAAATTCCTTGAGGTGATAGAATCTTATAGCAAAAGAGAATTTATATATCATGGCGGGCAAAATTATTTAAAATCTATTTTAATTCATTATTTGTGGTACAACTGAAACACATTTAAAGAAGTTTTGCATTAACTTAACAAAGAAAGAAAAATGATTTGTTAATTAGTTTTCTTTTCTTTCTTTTTTTTTTGTTTTTGTGAAACCATATTCTCACCCTTGACGACTATTTTTAATGAAGCATCAAGTTTTGTTCCATTTCAAAACGGGGTCTTCATTTCTTTATAAAAGGGTAATTACAATAACACCTGTTTTGTTAGCAGATGTTTTTCTTACTCATTTAAAGTTGTTTTTAAAAAAAAATCGATTTCATTCTCCAACAGAACTTTTCTTTTAATTTTTTCTTTGTATGAAACAATTTTAAAACGATTTTATAACTCTTAAAGAACATGTACTTTTCTTTGGCATTACATTTAAAAATAATTATACTTAAATCGAAGTTTCTTTTAAAGTGCTTGCTTAAAAAGAGAATTAAAAGTATTCAAAATAGTAATGATATTCCTCAATTTTAAAGTATCAAAATATATTTACATTTATTTAACGATTACACCACATACACTCTTAGTACTTCGAACTCAGAAGGGAAGGTAAAAAATGTTCGAATTATCAAAAATACGAGTTTCGTATGAATACTTGAAAAACGCTGATTTCACGAACTTACTTAAAAAGAAATAAACGTACTTTAAATTGGCTTTTTTTCTAATGATTAGCCACGAGTTGTGTCAGATTAAATAGATTGCTAATCTGATAAATAAGCAACACTAAATCATAATCGAATCAACCATTTTGAGCGATTATAACTTTTCTGGGGCAATCTCTTTACAAACAATATTATACACACGCTGTAGAAATGTTTACTCTTTAAGGGTTGAACACTTAAAGTATTAATTCTTAGTTTAAATTAACAGTACTTTGAATCGGAATATAAAAGTAGCAAAAGCATTTTGTTTCAAGCATTTATCTACCTACATCTATGATGATAGTACAGCAAAAAGTATCAATCTGAATATGTTATGTTGTAACGAATTATAAACCGGTTTAAAGGAGTAAACTTAAATATGCTTATTAATTAGTGTTAACTATTAAGTTACGGAATTAGGCAAAAAACAAAAGCGCACTTTCTTCGAATATAAAATGAAACTTTTTTTGTTGTTGACTGATAGGGATTTTAGCACAAAGCAGCCGGAATTGTGTAAAATAGGGGTCCAATTATTTAGTCTTATGTTTGGGATCCTTAATGTTAATTTTACTTTTTGCTCATTTCACTATTTCGTGGATCTTTCAAGCAAACCAAAACATTTTTACATATAATTATAAAATTTCTTTTTCCAAAGAAATTTTTTTTAATTGTTTTGTTAAGTAACTATCGAACACTTTTAACAGGTGTGTAAATTTTTACACCGTTTTAAAGCATGTAACTTTAAATGACGACATTTAAACGAAATTAGTTGAGCAGCTTAAATGATGAAATTTAAACGAAATCGGTTGAACAGTTTCTGAGTTATCCAATTTAAGAGAGTCGTATACTTAAAATTTAATTTCTTGTGAACTACTGTGCAGATTTCATTCGAATTTTGTACTTAGTCATTTTAAATAATTTTGTATTTTAAATTTTGCTGTAAATAATTAAAAATAACGAATAATTATTAAAAAGTATTTTTTCCCGCTAATTATCTTCAATTTAACGCGCTTCATAGGTAAGAGTACGAATTATTTTTAAAGCTTTGCAATGAGTGTTAGCAATTAAAATTACGGCATTTTATACTTTGCCATTTTAAATCGATAAAATGAAAAAGCGTCTTTCAAAATCTCTTTGTGGTTTGTTATTGATGTTAAACAAAGTCTGATAGTTTAAAAAATTCTTTTATCTTTATGTGGAAAAAAGGCGTTTACATTTATAAGTTCGTTTTTAAAATGTATAACCAAAGTTTTCTTGAATTTAGTATGTTCAATTTATATATGTATATCACACGTTGAGGCAAAAAAAATTATTTTAACTTTAATCAAACCGGCCTTTTTTTTCTTTTCTTTTCGATGCCTCACCCCTTAACGAAAGATGAGAACTCAGCGTTTATATCTTGGCCAAAGGATACGAGCTCATTGTTCGCCAAGGTTTATATAATGCAAATACCGAGAAAGAAAACTTTAATAAGTTCTTTTTAAAAATACTCATACTTAGTTTGTTGGAAAGTATTAACTTAATATTTTGGAATATTAATTTCTAGTTTCATACAGTAGATAGAATTAAAAGAAATTCTGATTTTTATGAAGTTTTATTAAAAGAATAACCGAAATGCGCAGTTTTTGTTTCTATAGGGCCTTCTTGATTTGCATAAGACTTGGTCAAACTGATTTTCTGATCGGTATAAGATTCGATTATAATAAATAAAACAAACATCATTATCATGTACAATTATAATTAAATAAATTGATCAAGGGTTAGAATTCCTTTGCTCTTAGGCTCCGTAGGAGATTTTCATGGTTTTCCTTTCCATATAACATTTCTTTCGTTTTATCTCAATGCTTGACCAAGGAGTTTCTTTGTCTTCCGGTCTGGGTTCGAAATTACAAAACTAGGAATTTTCAACACTGAACATAAAATAAAATCATATTCGTGACTGATTACAATTTTTATCATAGATTGTAATTACTTGTACTCGGTAAACTAGTAGCGAAACAGGTTCGAACACTCCATTCAATTCGAACAAAGTACAATTAATATATGAAATCTCTTAATAGGTTTTTTTATTGTTGAACAGCCTACCCAATTTTGGGTCCACGACTACTAATGTTCAACTCCGTAGCCTCGTAATTTTCCAGAAGACAAGGAAACTCCTGGATCAGCAACCCCCAGAGGTATTGATTTGTTTATGGGAACATGGAGGACTTTGTGACTCGACAGATTTAACGTGAATCAGACACCATTTACTTCACGGAGAGTCTTCGGCCGACGGGGATCGAACCCACGCCCTCTTGGACATGGGTCCAGTGCCCTACCCACCAGGCTATCCCGGCCTTTTCTTCATAGGTTGTATACAAATCCTTCGAACTCAGAGGTAGCACACTACGAGATAATGAAACTACTGTAGTCGCTACTCTTTTCGTAGTTTGTAGTGTAAAGAAAAGTAGTGTAGTAAGTAGTGCGATTAAAAAAAAAAACAATAGTTTGTAGCGATTCCTGGCAACTACTTTTAATGTCAGTTTAGAAAAAAAAAATACTGCTCTATCGGAACAAATTTTTCGAATTTGATGGGTACAAATTTTGGCAGGCAGGTCCATCCATGGATGCAATGAAAATGCAGCTGTAATAGAAAAATTATGTATTTAAAATCAAGTATAACTAATATTTCAAACTAGCCATTACGAAAAACAGATAATGAACCACTTTGGTCACACCTTCAAACGCAAATGCACACAAATATTGATGTTCTTTTTAAAAAATGGAGTGTATTTTCGATGTAGTATGTACTTAATTTCTTAGAGAATAAGAAATTGCAATTATTTGATAATTTCGCATTTCTTAAAAAAAAACATTCTTAATCGAAAAGTGCATAAAAAGTTGAAGGTTAAATGAACAAATTCGAATTTTTTTTTTTTTTTTTTTTTGGAGTAACAAACTGGCTCATATACACATTAATAATTATTTCTTTGTTATTCTCTCATATTTAATGTCAGCCTTATTCAAAACAATTTTGAACATAATATGTAAATTAAGTTCTCCAGCAAAGTTCGTGTTCTTAAAGTAGTTAACTACATTTGTAACAAAATAGTTGCAGTAAACTGCAAGAGTAATTTGGTTTTTCTGACCAGTGGTCGAAGTAACAGTGTGTGCTTTTCGTTGTTTTCTTTTCCATTTAGATACATATCATTTTTTTCAGCAGAATCGTTATGCTCTCAATTGTATATTTGAGAAAAACATCTTTTTTATTTATTATTATTATCTGATAAGAAGGAAAAGAAAAAAAATCTTTAAATTAAAATCGAATTTAATTTATATAATATAAACGTTGGTATGGAAACAGAATATCAAAGAAATGAAAAAGCAGGGCAAAAGTAATTAGTGGTTGATCCCATTTTATAATTTTCATTTAAAAATTCTGTGATAAATTATTGAATTGTTTTGTCTAATCAGATGAACTAAATCAAAGTATTTTTGTACAAAATAACATTTTTTGAAAATAAATGATCCCTCAATTTCTTAGATTCAATTTTAGGAAATTAAAAAAATGTTAAGCTGTCTACTTTAAAAAAATTCCGAAACAAAGAAAATCCGTAAGTTAGACCAAACAGTTTTAAGGAATTAATAGACGGTCCCTTTACTTGACATGGAACTTTCACAATTTTTTAAAATTCCTAAATCATTATTAAATCTAATAAATATGAAAGACACAAAAACTAACGATATGGAGAAAAAAATTTTTTTGTTTAAAAATAAATATTTCTTAAAAATAGACCCCTCAATTTTTATGTTTAAACTTTACTAAGTTTAATTAAGAAATTGTTGAGCTGTCTACGGTTATTAAAATAATAAAAACAGCTCGTAAACTACAAAAATTCGACATGGAACTTTTTAAAATTCTTAAATCAATATTTAATCGAATAAGAGACACGAAAATTTTGAGGACTTTTTACATACCACGAAAACTCGTTGATAAATTAAGACTTCTTTACTAGCGAAAAAAATCAATTTAATAAAATTAATATTTGATTAAATCAAATTAATATATGATAAAAGCATAACAATCAAATAAATATTGAGCTTGTTGGGAAAAATTACGAGACTTTGCAAACAGTTTTAAAAATTCCTTTCCCTCCCATGTCACCCTTGTTAGGGGAAGATAAGAATTAATGGAAAACTCCCACACCGCCCTTAATTTATTTCTTTGAACACCTGCATAAGTGATGGCTACTTAAGATTTCTTTTCAGATTTATTGATATACTTATCATGCTTCGTTGTCGGTTGGTTTTCTTAAAAATTTATGTTATGTGAAGAAGAAAAAGAAAAAAAAGACTGCGTAAATATGAGTAGACGATGATTTACAAAACTATGTTCTTTTATTTCAATTAAAAAAGAAGACAAGCAAAATCTATTAAAAAAGCACTTTATAATTGCTATTCTACTTTTTGTTTTAAGATTCAAACTGTACAATCAAGTGTTTCCTTTAAAGAGAAATAAAATAAAACAAACAGTGAATATTAAGTGTTGAAAGAATTGGACCAGGAGTTGTTTAAAGGTTTATGTTTCACTTTAAGTGTTGGTTTCAACATAACGGTTTTATTTTATTTTTAAATATATCTTACATTTAAATCTTAATCGAATTTGATAACATACAGAAGTTACTGGTACATGTACCGCAAACTTTCTAGACTAGTGCCAATCAATTTACTAAACTGAACAAATTTATGAATCGATTCTTTTTTTTAAATGCTCGTTATAATGGAAGAGTCATTGTAAGAGGAGATCGTATATAATGAGTTAAGACTGTTCTAGTATTTGAATTAGTTGATCTAGGTCAGCGGTTCCCAATATTTTTCACCTACCGAACCCTATATAATTAACCTTATTTAGGCGGGGGGAAAAAACTGATTCTTTTTTTAAACTTGATGACTCGATTCACATAAGAGTTGATTAAAATATCGATTCGTTCGTTTTCACACTACTCTACAGTACCTGGACAAATTATGAGACGCTTTCTAAGATTCTATGTAAAATCTTAATGATCACGTGATACTCTTATACAGCATTATGGTTTGCACTTGTTTATGTATCAATTAATGCAAAATAAATACAAATAGGAAGTATATAAAAAAAAATCTCCTGAATAAAAACTCGTGAAAAACATGTAATTAATGAAATACTACAGCACGTCTAATAATTATAATGTACTTATAAAATACCTGATATAATAAATATTCTCTATTTATATAATAAATATTGTCTCATGTATCCTATCGTCGAATTTAAGGAATTGGTAGACGAACATAACCAAGTGCAAACCGGTTTCAATTGCCTAGAAACAATAAGCTGTATGTGTCACCTGGTAATTATCATAGAATCTCATAATTTAGCCAGTACTGTAGAGTCATGTGCGATACCTCATTACAGCACATGACGCCACATCTTTACCACATTTTCTGTTAACTTCTAGGACACCATCCACTTTCTTTTCTAACCAATCCCATCTCCACGGAATTTTTATATTTTGCTCACATTTATAATATCAGAACGAGAATTAATTTCCCTTCTATCTAACACCATTGTGATACAGCCGAATCCCAATTTAACGAACCCCCTATATACCGAATTTTGCGATTTATCGAATTTTATGAAGTAGATTTATAGGAGATAATGACTCAGAAGTCGATGATATTGAATCTCCAGTGAAAACTGTAACTTTTTCTGATGTTTTGCACGGTTTGAAAAAAGTGAAAACTTACCGAATGTAGGAGTATATTCTTGACGTCGAAAAAGAACTTATTAAAGTAACAAATAAGCAAACCTTACTCACGAAATGCTTTAAAATTTCGAAATAATCAGCGTGTAATCATTCGCTGTAGTATAAGTTCCTAAATAAAAAGTGTTAAGATTTCTTTTTATTTCGTGTATTTGCTTATTAGAGATGTTCGAATATTTCATAAGGTTGGACAATTTTTTTATTTAATTTTGCCCCGATATTACGAATTGTCCCAATTTTAGCGAATAATATCTTTAGTCTCTATGAATTCGTTAAATCGGGGTTCGACTGTATATTAAAAATTCAAATATTATTGTGGTTACTTCTTAAGAGTTGAGTCAAAAATCTGAATTCGGCGTGCGAGGCTCATAAAACGTGTTTCGTGGTATCCTAGGGTTCCGAGAATTTAGACAATTAAATTAAATTAGTAACAATTTTTGAAATCTTCAAATTGTATTTACATCCAATTATTATTTATTTAATATGTCGGTTATTTCTATTAAATTATTTAAGCAAAATGGCACAGAAAAAGTTAGCAGTTTCTAAAAAATAACTTGGCTACTGAAGTCTTTTAGTTTTGTCTCTGATCTGTATTTCCCATTTTTCGTTGGTAACTTTACGTTTTGTAATTAAGTCTACGTTTGTCACACACGTCTGGAAAATGAGCGCCTATTTTTGAGCGCTTGAAACATGTCGACTGTTATTCAGTGTAGTTTTAAAGCAAATGAAGTTTTAATTAAGTAATAATATAACTTTTCAGCTTCTTGCGATTTTTATTAAATGAATGCACTAGTAGTTTCCGACAAACTTTACAGAGAGAGTAAACAAGTTTAATTGTTAAGAAAAGTGTTTTAACCATTTTCAATGTTTGTATCATTTGTTTGTTTTTTCTTGAAATTCAGCTCATTTTCAGTTTATACTAGATTTGTCCAGAAGAATTCGTCGATCTGACACAACACCTAATTTTAATATTATTAAAGTTGAAACAATTGCAAAAATCAATTATTCATTTCAAAGTCATTCTGTGTTTATTAAATCGGTGTTCTGCCACATCAATCATTTCGAGTTCTGTAGCCGGAAAGAATTGGGAAAATATGTTTTCGTACGATTTTATATCCTTTTTTTTTATATCCCTCTGTAGCGTTTTATAAAAATATTTATAATTCGCTGAAACTATTAAGGTAGCATCACGTGCCAATCTTTAGAACAAAAAAGCTTTTGGTTATTCTATTTTTTTAAAAAAAATTTGTAATTATTATTGGGCTCCATATACCCTTTAAAAAAAACGCCGGTTTCCGTGATGAAAGGCCGAGTAAAAAGTCTTTTCTTATACTATTTATTGATTCTTAGCAATTATCATGAGTTACGAAATTAGACGAGTAAACAAAACATACCACTTTTTTTCTCGAAGCATTCGGATTCCTGAAGCTCAAATATTGAGAGTAGCTGCAATCTAGGAAATAGCGTCCGAATATATTGGTCAGCAGGGCAGTATGAATGTATCGAATCTGTGTTCTTCTGAAGTCAAATTTAAAAATGCGAATTTTTCTAAAATTTGATATTTAGAAATTTCATTCCTTCAGTGTCGATAAATGAGTACCAAGCATGCTTGGGAACTAAACACTGGGGGTTCCGCGTTCGGCTGACCACCTGAACGGAACATCTGCTCTTCACCCCAGAAAACTGAGATGGGCTGTCGCGCCACTGAGTTAGAGATATTTTAGAAAATATTTGTCCCATTTTGCCCAAATTTTTAAGTAATAAAAATAATTAACATTTGATAAAAACTATTTTTTGATAAAGGTTTTTCCTGAATGTGAAAGTTTGCACTACGTTCGTAAAGTCGGCACAAAGAATTTCCCTTTGACAAAAAAAAAAAAATATTTTTTTTAAAAAGAAATGTATATATATATTTTTTTTTAATTGAATGCGTTGATAGTTAAAATTTGAAAACTCTTATTATTTTTCTTAACAATGAATTTCCGTCAAAGACCCGCTTTTAAGAAAATATTTAACCTATTTCTTTGTTCTGAGGGGATCTGGCAAACAGATCTTCGTTTAACCCGTTATGACGAGAAATTTTATTTTTTTTGTTCATAATTCTTTATCTAAACGATTGGTTTCGCATAAATTTTCTATTTCAATATTAGCTTGCTTTTTAGCATAATTTTAATTTATTCCACTGTTTAAGGAAGCGAATAATGTGCATCGCCTTTTCTGAAATTTACACATTTATGAAAATAATGCCAAGTTAAATTGATAATTTAAAAAAAATAAGTCAACTTTGAAGTTATTTTTAAAATTGAAAACTTTATTTTACCTCTGATTTTTAATTGAGAGGGCGAATAATTTGCTTTTTTTTGGTTCTGAACTTCAGACATTCGTGAAAAAAAATTGGTAATTTTAGAACAAAACAACAAAAAAATGCAATTTAGAAGGCTATTTTTCGAAAAGAAAACTTCTTTTGAAATTTAATTCAAGCGGGTAAACTGTGTCTCCCTCTTTTTGGAATTTAGACATTAAAACAGATAATGTCAAGTTTAATTAACAAATTTAATAGAGAAAAGTTTAATTTAAAATCACCATCAGTCAAAAATGGTTCTCTACTGAATGAATTACAATAAAAATAAGCTTTTCTCTTATATCTATTAGATAAACTTCATTTTAAAGTGTAAGTGTACACAATGCTTTGATTTCGTCTTTCCATTCCAATTATTAATTCCTTAATAATTGATGTTAAACTAATTTAATAAATTAAAATAGAAAGTCTCTTGTTCCATATTATAATTTTTAAAAATTTGTGTGAAGTTTAAAAATCATGCAGGGGACGCGCCCGAGTTTATTTAAGCTACTGATAAGGAAACAAGTTCCCATACTAAAATGAATTAACACAAGCTACCATATTCACTTAAATAATGTTAGCAGTTTCTTAAAGCAATGGGATTTATCTGAGTTTTTAACTATCTGTGATTTAAAGTATCAAGTAATTGAAACAAAAAAAAAAAAAGAATTTTAATTACAATCTGATGGAAATTTTGAGAAGAAAAAAATGATCTTGCTGTGTTTGAAGCAATAAATCAGCAAATCAGTTTAAAAAATTTTATAACCTTGGTTTTTAGGGACATATTTAAATGAATAATTGTTTCAGTTGAATGACTGTTATGTGACTGCACAGCAAAATCTTATAAATACTCATACTTTAATTATCATTAGTAAATGAGTAGTATAATTAAAGGAATGACTACTTTAAATGAGAATTATTTTTCTAAATTTACATATTTTAAATATTGTTAATTTAAATTTAGTTTTTATAATAGGGAAGTAATGATATAATTAGATCAAGTTCATGTTAAATAAAATTATAAAGCCGTTTCGGAGTTTTACTTTATAGATTGATTGATAGATGGCACCACTACAATTTATAGAATAGGCTGTTTTAAAAAATCAACTTAACTGAATTGTATATTTATTAATCGTGAATTGATGAGCAAGTTTTTACAAAATTGTTTTCATATTTGTTATTATTCTGGGTAGAAAAAAACATAGCCAATAATCCTGCAATTAATAAAAAAAAACAATTTTATGTATCCATCACGTACAAGTTATTTTGAATTTATTGTATGTTCATTTACTAATATGATTAACCATTTTTAAAAATAATTTATTAGTTTTTTTACATGTTATGAAGTCTGTCATGATGAAATGTTTTAAATTCTCACTTTGAAAAAGTGAATTAGCGAACGTTTTTCTCCTCTCTTAAGCAATTATTTTATACTTTATTTATTTAATATAAATGCTTGTCATCAATATTGGAAATTTTTCTCACTATAATTAATTGTATTTTAATAGTCAGAATATACTGATGTTAAATACTTAATTATGGCAAGTAAAAATAAAAAAAATAAGTTAGCTTAAAATTTTGATTGCTAAAAGGTCGTAATAGAACTAAGATAGAAAAATTACACATTATTACATATTCTATAGTTTCATAACTTTCATTAAATGTATTTCGAGTAGTGAAATTCTTTTCCTACTCATCCACTAATTCGAATTAATAATTTCACAATAACCTTTAATCCTTAATAATGAAATGATTATTATAATAAAGTTTGTTTACTTAAAAGATTAAAAAAAGTTTTTTTTATTGTTTAGCAGAGACTGTTTCCGATTCTATATTCATTAATTAAACTTAATGGTTTTGCTCGATAACCATTTACAATTTTTTTAAAATTTTATTTAATTTTCTGTTATTATGAAATCCTTTAAATATTTTTCGACGTAGAGATTATTTAGCAATAATGCGAAAAGCTGAAATTTATAAATGTATAATATTTATAAATATTTAAGAGAATTTTTAGCAACTATTTTGCATTAATTATTTTAATTGAAATGTTCATTATACGCAGTTTTATAATAATAATCGTAAAATTCATTGAACAATTGAGTATTACATTTTAAAATGCAAGTATAATTTAATAATTGTTTCATTTTATAACTGCAAAACGGTAGATAAGTAACTTCGTTATAAAGATACATGATACGAGAATATTATACGATTGCTTTATAATGAAAGAACAACAATTTAAGTTTTAAACTTTTTGTGGAAAAGAAAAAATTTAAAATTTCTCCTGTCATCGGTGTTAGCGATTAGAGAGTCCTTTATCGTATAAATATTAAGTCAGTATTGTTCCCTTTTAAATAAAAATGCATTTTGCTCAGGAAAAAAAAAATTGCTTGAATTTTGTCGATAGAAATTCCCTAATTATAGCAGCAAAAACTTTTAAATTTCTACTGAAACTTTCCTTCATTATAATTTTGTGTAAATAATTATTATTAATAATATAAATGACTATTGAAAGGAATTAATTGAGAATGTCCAATTTTAATGAATTAACTGTTTACGCAATCAGATTAATAATTTTTTTCATAATTTACAAGAGGAGAAAAAGTCTTTACAGTTTAAAAGTAAAGAGAAAAATATAGTTGAGATTAAATTTATAAAGTAAGCACAACCCGAAGGAGATTGAAGTAATGGCATTAAAATCGAAATTTCAAAAGAAAAAAAAAATCTCGTTTTAGTGTACAGTGAGCAGTAAACAAAAATCTAAAACTAACTTTTGATCTAATGATGAGATGTTTACGTTCTAGGACTCAATCTTAATGGATCGAGAGGGTGAATTCAAATATGCCGCTTAATTATAGCAGACAATATATTTTAAGTTCGGAAATCAGACACTAAAACGAGCCTACTTTGAGAAATTCTTTTCCTGCATATTCGGATTTTTGATCCCCAGTATATAGGGGTTGCCGCAATCTGGAAATATTATCCCAATAGTTTGGTCAGGAAAGCAATGCAATGTTAGGACCCCTTAGTGTTAACCTTACTTTTTGCGCATTTCACCATATCTTAGGAACTTTCCAGTGAATTGAAAATTTTTTGCACTCAATGTTTTAACGTTCATTTAATTTAGAATTTCCTTCATTCCCTACCACTATTGTAAGATATTTACTTTTCACCTAACTTGTAAAATTAAAAAGTTTAGAATTCCTTACAAAATCACTCAGGCGAAGTGATTGCGTTTTATTTAAATCTTATTTAGAAGGTATTTTTCTTAAGTTGAAATGAATGTCGCCCTGCTTTGCATAGTTCAAAAAATATTTCAAAGGAAACATAGCTTAACATTAACACTCAGGACTTACAATTATAAATCAAACAATCACTACATTTATTTATTAAAAAACACTCTTATGAACTGATAATAAATTGATCTAAGTCCTAAATGTGAGTTCTATAATATATAATTTATTTAAACTCAGAATATACATCTGACCTCTGTTGTCGCCAATGGCTCAATTTTAAAATATAGTTTTTCTTTTACTAATTGTCGGATATTTTCATATGAAGGATAGTATTAAGTTTGAGAATTAAAAATTTTTATTTAAAAAAGTTGCTAAAAATTATAATTATTATTAATACTTGACAACAGGAAGTTTTCAATTAAAGGTTGAAAATTTTTTTAATTATGTTATTTTTTAATTCTGCTATTTTTTTAATTATGTTTTTAATTACCTAATTCATATAACAGTATTTAGGAATCTATAAATTTATGCTACGTATGATCGTTGCAGAATAACCTGCACCCAATATATGTAAATAAAATATATTTTTAAAATTGTTGTGCATTTTCTATTAATTGCATTTATTATTCTTATATTGAAAGAGTATCAAGGTATCTATGACCTCCATAATAAATGAAATATTTACGGACTTTTATGTATATTAAGGAATTGAATCAATTTTTCACGAAGTTTAAGATCTCATCCCATTGAAAAAAGAGTTATTTAATAAATATTTTTTTACAATAAATGCTTCTAGTAATAAAATAAACGCGATATAGGTCATTGAAGAAAAATCCATTCATTTGTACGTTTTTCCCTTCTTGAAATTATTTCACATATTTCTTTTTTCACTAGCGAATTTCCGATTACTTTAAAATTTTAAAAATATCGATTTTTTCATTTGCAAGAAATTTTTACTTTAAAGCGTGATAACATTTTTGAATACTCCAATTTTTTTTTCTAATAAATAATGTCTTTGTTAATTTCTAAAAAAAAATGTTCATAAAAAAGTTTACATTATTCTTTTATCAAGATTGATTTAACAGAGAAAATCACAAAATTAAAACACGTTATGTTTTCTTACAATAAAAGTTAAATAGAATTCTTTAAAATAGCGTTCCAATAAAACATGGTATTAAAATGTTACGTTATTTTTTGTGATTGGTTCATTAATAAACTATTTTTTATTTCTTCACAAACACAATTCTTATAAAAAAAATTAAATCTGTTATATCAAAAAGCTAGATCGTTTTATAAAATACAGATTATTGCGTTTAATAAAATATAAATACAGTTTATTTGTAACGTGATCCTAAGAATAAAAAGGTTATTTTCTTTTTTAATTCTCTACTAAAATGAATTAATGAGTTATTTTTATTCATCATGGCTAGTCGAGGAGGAGAAAAAAAATATCGAATTTCACTGTTTAGGTTAATGTAATTTCGTTCTAACACCACATTTGAGCGTAATCCATCGCCAATTCCACTTGCAATCGCCTAGTTTACAATCTACGGTATGTTTTGTCAATTCGCATACCGAAGACTCAATTCAAACATTTAAATGTTAGTCTAGTAACACAAAAATAAGGAAAAAAAAAATACGTTCCTTCACTGGAAGTGCAAATGAAAAGTGACTTTATAAAACTGTATATGGGTAAATTAAATTAGACTTTTCTAGACCGAAAAAGTTTTCTTTCCCATTATTCGAATTTGTAGTAATGATAAGACGTTGTAACAGTTTATCACCTTATGTTCAGCACAGCATTTTGTATTTGTGCTGGTCAAGGTAATATATATATGAATAAAAAATAAAATGAATATATTGAGTACAAAAATGACTTTCTCTAAATGTATCTGCTAGGACTAGACTTGATTTTAAAATTTGTTTTGGAGGTAAATGATGACTCCAACACGAAATATTATTTTAATTACATCCACCAGTATATGAATATATACCGGTATATGAATATACCATCAATATAATAAATACTGTCTCATAATACTGTCAATATAATACTGAAATAAAATGTTCGAATCTATACATAGAGGATCAAGTTCATAATGAAGCAAATCCAATTCAAGCGATCATAAATAGAGCGTTCGTTCTGTAGTAATGAATTGAACGTCTGTATAACGACTTCCAGTAAAGCAGTCCCATAGATCTGAGTTCCCTTGTTGTAGACACTGTAATAAAAAGTACATTATTATTACCTCTTTATAATACATTTTTTATAATTATAGAATGATAACAAGGGCCTTCGTTTCTAAGTAGTAAAGAGGAAGACGGTTCTTTTGTTTTCATACAGGGTGGCCACTCAAATCAGATTTCAAATTTCCCTGATTTTTCCAGATAAAAATCTTAAAATTTCCAGGTTTTTGTTTCTTTTTTCTTATTAAGTGTAGGATGTGTACAAGAAAAGTGTCTATATTATAAAATATTTTATTCAAAATGTTATTTTGACAATTTGGCAAGATTTTTTATTTATTTTTCAAATGTTTTGGTACAAAATTTTGAATCAAAAATCATATATTGACCAACAAAAGAGTAAAATTAAATATTAATATATAGTTGGTTCTTAAAAAAACCATTTTTTAAAAATATGTAATAAAAGGTTAAAATGAAATAGAAAAAATTAGCATTAATGCAACAATTATAACGATTTATCGACAAACATTGCCGTCAGCGATGGTAAAAAAATGTGTGATTGGTTGGCTTGCTGAGAAAAAATAATTCACAGATTTCCTTGAATGGGAGGGAGTAGAAAAAATTTCAAAAAAAGAGTGCAATATAAAATCTATTATCAAATTATAACCAACTCATTTTTGGAGAATTTTATAAAGTTAAAAATACAAAAACATTTTGTCAAAATAGAAAAAAAAATTAGTACCAAAGCATCGGAACAAACTTGAGCCATAAATGGATTCAGCCCAAAGACAGTATTTAAAAATAGAAGCTAATATCCTAAATCTTTTTCCACCTACACCAGAATCTTTCCTAAATTGCACAGTCCCATAGCGGTCAAAGGTTTCTGCATTCGTTTAGCAACAGTAGGAGAATTTTATGTGGCATTCTAGTTTAACAGCTGTAATGGAGCAAATTTTGATGCAAGCAAAGTATAGCTAAATTGATGATATTTAAACTGTTTAGCGATACATTTCCGTTAAAAAAAGGTGGATATAATGGATGAAATAATTTAAATTAAGAAAATTAGTAAATAATTTAAATTAGTGAAATTAAAAAAATTATCAAAGAAAAAATTTCCATCTTTTCTTTAAAATTCCCTGATTTTTCCAGGTTTTTATCCAAATTTCCCTGATATTTCCAGGTTTTTTCCAGTATAAAAAAATTCCCTGATAATTCCAGGTTTTCCAGGTGGGTGGCCACCCTGTCATATTGTAAATTTATTTACCATAAATTAAACTATGCACCGAAAATAATTAAAATATTGCTTAAAATTCTCCAAAATATTTCTCTAATTTCTTTTCATTCATTTTCTGAATAAATGAAAAGAAATTATAAATCATTTAACAATCTAAATTTTTTTGCTCTAAAACGAGTCAATATTTTTTAAATAATATTTTTCTACAGAATTAAACAATTCCATCTATATCAATTTCAAACTAGATTTTTTAAAATTTATAATTTTTTGAAACTATAGATTGATTACAGAGACCTTTGTTTCTTATCAGTGAAACAAAATCAAGGTTGTTGCTTTACTGATGTCTGGACATAAAAAAAGATCTATTTAGTAATAAGCTGTTAAACACCTGCCTTAGCTATTAATGATCTCTCATAGATAGTGAAAAAGGAGGATGGGTTAAATAAAGGGTTGATTAATATTGTTTCCTTCTGATATTGCCCAAATGTTATTTTATTATAATGCATAGATGTAGATTAAATTCATTATGAAGACTTATAAATTCGAAGTTATGTTTGGAAACAGAAAAAGTGTTCGAAAAAAGGTTGACCTCAAACTTCTTCATTTCTAAATTGCTATAATACATCAATAAAAGTATCCAATTTAATAAAATAATCAATGTGAAAATGCAGAAGAAAAAATAAAAACATCGAAGTGATAAAAGATAAATAAATAAAACAGCGTAATTTATATGAATGTTATAAGTTTGAAAAAAAATATTTATTTCAGATAAGATTCCTTCAGTAAATGTAATTTTTAGTGAAAAATGTTCGTTGAATCAGAAAATTGTTATATAATTATATAACATCTAGAAGTAAATAGGTCATGAGCTAAAGAAGCTTTAAATTATTTATATAATTGATATAAATGTTCAATATTAAATTTGCTCCAAAACACTCATTTCCTCCAAAACACACTCTAGTTCGTCTGAAATTATATTTAACATTATATTTTTTTAATTCGCAATTAATAAATATAGAAATTATCAATTTATGTTTTAAATTTTTGGCTATTATATATTAGCTGAAATCAAAGCTAATAACTCCTTTTTTTATGGATGATGTTATTTTTCCGTTGACATTCAGAATTGCAAGAAAATCTGCAGGATTTTTCTCATTATTGAAGCAAACAAACACTAAATTAAAACAAAACAAAAAAAAATATGAAGGAAAAGAATTTTAAAGTCATAAAATAAAAGTTTTATTTTAATTTAATTCTGTATGATATACGAGAAACAATAAACAAAGATAATAGCAACAATTAAACAAAAAAACTAAGAAAAATTAACATAAAATAATAAGACCAACTAAAATTAATAAAAAAATTCATATAAACTTTCACAAAACTAAAATGAAAAAAAATGAAATAAAAAATATATATAAAAGAAAGTAAATCATATTCTAACATTTAAGCAAAATTAATAGATCTATAAATAAATAAAAATAAATAAATAAATTAACTAACTAAATAAAATAAATAAATAAGCAAAATAAAGTAAATAAGAAAAAAAATTAATAAAAAGAAAAATAAATAAAAAAAATTAATTATGCTAATATTTTACTAAAATTAATTAATTTTAATAATACAAAACCTTATACAATACAAATTTAAGTAAAACTCCAATCTATAGATAAAAAAGTGTTAGTAATTAAATAAATAATAATAACCTAAATAATAAAATAAAGTTGTGTTATAGAAGCACAAAATTACTAGAAAACTCAACAGCGAATTGAAACAAAATTACTTTTAAGTTTACTAAAGCTAAGCGTAGAGTAATTAAAAGTATTTAAAGAAAGAAGTACACAAAATACTCTAGTTCAAAATATCATTCACAATTCAAAATAAAATTAAATTTTTTGAATTAAACAATAGCACACAAATCTAAAATCTAAGGCAAAATAATTTAATTTTGCAATCAAACAAGATTAACTGAAAATTTTAACAATATATTCAGACTACAACTAAAGTAATTCTTCAGTAAAGCATTACAAGTGCAGTAACATTTTGACAGAACTAATAATTGGTGACAAATATTAATTGTAGTAATATTCAATTAAACCTTATAAAAATGTATGTACATTTTTTTTCTTTTACAAACATAAGTTTAGAAAACTTTCAACCTATAAAGTAAGAGGAAACCAAATTCCGAAAGTTAAGCAATTCAATTCTACCTTTAAATGACATTAAAAAAAGTGTTTACAATTCGGAATACCAATGAAATTCTAAAGTAAAAATAATTTAAAAATCAGATTAAAATTTCTTTTGAAAAAATATAAATAACAAATTTTGAAACTTAAACAAAAATAGGATAACAATAGATGGAAATAATAATGGTTCTATTAATGTAAACTGCTTACAGTTAGCTGGAAAAAAGAGATATCACCCTAAATAATTTTTGTTTTAATGAATGCTTTAAATAAGCTAAATAATTAGTATATCTATTTCTAAAATATGTCATTAGGCACCAAAGTATGTTTTCTCTAAGTAAAAATATGACAGATTTGGCTTTTTAATTCTCAAAACACAAAGTAATGGGTAGTCTAAATTTGACACTGAAAAATAGTGGAAAGGATAAATTGTAAACACATAAAGCACAAATTATTTATTATATTATTTAATTGGCAAAATAAAATGAGGTTTAGTAAATTAAAGAAAAAAACGTGGAAAATATAATTATTAATAAGTAATAATTATTTTAAAAACGAGTGAAAAATATGTATAAGAAAAATTAGAATATATAATCATGTAAATCAAAAAAATATTTTTTTTATAGAAACAATACAGTTAATAAAGATAAATTAATATTAATGGAAACTTATATTAATGGAGACTAATATTAATGGAAACTAATTTTAAATGTTTTAACAGTAAACTTAACTTTAATACATAAATTAATGAAATAAAAAAAAAGAGTTGCTAATAAGTAGAATACAAAAACTTAAATATATTATTTAAATTCAAGTAAATTGAAATCTAAAAATTAAACAAGTAAATATACTAAATAACTAAAATGTAAAAGTAGATAAAGTAATACTATTATAAACTTATGTGAAGTGTACTAATACTTAAATTAAATTCATATATAAGTAATGTAAGAAAACACTTTTACATGCAAAAAAAAACATTAACATATTATTCATAAATCAAAAAATGCTGTAATTGCATAACATTAAAGAATGAAGGTATACGAGTATTACCATTCATTAAACAATATAGATCAAATTCTACAATTTACAATATATATATATATATACAAAATAAAATTAATTAAACAGTAAAAAGGAGAAAAGTATTAATATAAATTTATGCTTAAATTTTATAACAAAAAAAATGCAATTTACAAATAAAAACATTGATTGATAATAACCTATACTAAACTAAAAGTAATTAAATATAAAAAAAAACGATGTTAACAAATTAAAGTCTAATATAAAAAAAATATATATTATTTATACAGCTAAAGATAAAATCTGTAGACAGAATAATGTACGAAAAAATCAAAAATCAATATATGTTACAAAAGCAAAACACAGACTAAAGTGAAACTTTTGCATAAATAAAATTAAGAAAAAACTTGAAAAGGCATTAAACATAAAAAAAATTCTGTAAATAACTCAAAAAAGTGTATTAAAATAACTCGACAACAAATTAATTAACAGGTATTACAGTTTCGAAATAATATTAAAATACGAAAAGATATTATCTAAAGGCATGAAATATAAAAACAAAAAATATAACATGGGTTAAGTAAAAGAAAATCAGAATTTCGTAAATCTCATCAAAACATTTACTTGGAAGCTAAAATTAAATGAACACAAAAACTAATATTAATGTTTTATACTTAACATGTACTAATACTAAACTGAAACTCATAGAAAAATTAATGTAAATAAAACTTTAAAAATCATTAAAAAAAATTACTAAACAAAAAAAGTAAATTAAGAAAAAACTAGTACTATCGTAACCTAAAACTATTTTAAAAATTAAGGTAAGAAAAAACTTTTAAAAATCTTAAAATATAAAAAGGTGAAATAGTTATAATGTGGCAAAAGAACGTGTCATTCTGTAAATGAAAAAGAAGTTTTCCAGAAAGAACAAATGTCCCTATTTGTAAAACAAATTTTACATTACCGTGAAAAATAAGAACTTATGTAAGTTTTAAGAAGATTTTGAGTGATCACAAAAAATAAGGGGCTTCCAATAAAAAAAAGGGAGAGTTGAGACCAATATTAGAAATAGCATCAAAAGAGTTTTCCAAATACAAAAAAAAAACTTCTACACACATTAAATTTAATTATAAAATAAATACAAATCAAAAGATTTATTAAAAATTATTTATTTACCTGAACAGATCTTCTTAAACTTAAGAGCTCTTCTTCAAGGATGTAGATTTCTGTAAAAGAGAATTTTTATAAATAAAAAAATTATATTACTCTTACCTACAATACAATATCATCATACAAAATGGGATAAATATATAAGGTAAGGTAAGATAAATATGCAAAATAAAATTAGTTGAAGATAGGTTTTTTTTTTCAGGTATGTAACGAATATTCGGCCTTTTTGTGGAACATTCGGTTCGTCGAACATTTGGCCAAATATTAGGCCGAATAAAATTTGTTAAATTATTTATAAAAATTATTTTTCGACAAAGTTTTCTAGGGGGAAATTGTAAAAGATTTAATAAAAAAACAATCTGAAATAATATATTTTGCAATGCATAATTAGAAATAGTTTTTATACATATTTATTAAGTTCTAAAACTTGTTAATTTATGTTCTGAAAGACACATGAAACTTTAGTTTTTTGTTTTTAAATAGCTGTTAGTCAGTGTTTTCAATCTTTATTTCTAATTATTTTAAACATTCCTATTAAAAGTTCTTTTTTATACAATATCAAAAAAGTCGTGTGTAAATTTTGAAGAAAAAAAAGTAGTCACAAAAAAAAGTAGAAAAAAACATTAACACATTATTCATAAATCTAAAAATGTTTTTTCAAAAGCATAACATGTAAAAATGAAGGTATACGAGTATTACATTCATTAAACAATATAAATCAAATTCTATTATTTGCAAATAAAAAATTATGCATAAAAATTTAAACAGTAAAAAGGAGAAACGTATTAATATAAATTTATGCTTAAATTTTATAACAAAAAAATACAATTTACAAAACAAAATTGATTGAAAATAGCCTATACTTAACTAAAAGTAATTAAAAAAAAACTAGTTAACAATTCAAACTCTATAAGAATATATATTATATTTATAAAGCTAAAGATTAAAAAAACTACGTAGACAGAATAATGTACCAAAAAAATAAAAAATCAATACCAATGTTACAAAAGCAAAACAAACACTAAGTTAAGTGAAACTATTGCATAAATAAAATTAAAAAAGAACTTGAAGAGGCATTAAACACAAAATGAATTCTGTATAATCCAAAAAAATGTATTAAAATAACTCGACAATAAATTAATTAACAGACATTACAGTTTTGAAATAATATTAAAATACGAAAAGATAATATCTAAAGGCATGAAATATAAAAACAAAAAATATAATATGGATTAAGTAAAAGAAATTGAGAATTTCGTAAATTACATCAGAAAATAAAATTGGAAGCTAAAAATTGTAAGAACACAAAAACTGAAAAGTGCACTAATGATAAACTGATACTTATAGAAAAATTAATTTAAATAAAACTTTAAAAATCATTAAAAAACAAAAGAATTAAATTAAGAAAAAACTAGCCCTATCCGTAACCTAAGACTAATTTAAAAATTAATTTAAGAAAAAACATTTAAAAATCTTAAAATATAAAAAGGAGAAATAGTTTTAATATAGTAAAAGATAATGATATTCTGTAAATGAAAAACAAAATTTACCAAACAGAGAAAAATGAACAAATGTCCCTTTTTACAAGAAATTTTGACATTGCTGTTAAAAATAAGGACTCATGTAAGTTTAAAGAAGCATTGGAGTGATCACAGAAAATAAGGGGCTGCCGTTAAAAGTAAGGAGAGTTAAGACCAATATTAGAATAGCTATGAGAGAGTAACAAAAAAAAAGATCTTTTACACACATTAAATTTAATTATAAAACGAATACAAATCAAATGACATATCAAATTTTTTTTATTTACCTCAGCAGATCTTGTTAAACTTAGAGCTCTTCTCCAAGGATGCATAGTTCTGTAAAAAGAATTTTTATAAATAAAAATATTATATTACTCTTACCTACAAAACAATATCATCACACAAAATGGGATAAATAAATACGGTAAGGTAAATATGTAAAATAAATCAAATTCTTATAAATTCTGCTAATATAGACCTCCCTGCAAGTTCCAGATTATTTCCTTTACATGGCAAAATTTTCTCCCGATAGAACGAAATAAAATAAACATTTCATTTAGATATACTATTAGATATCTCATTAGATATGATTAGATTTTGTTATTTTACGACCGTTGTTGAACAGCCGACCCAATTTTGGGTTTATGACTACTAATGTTCAACTCTGTTCAATCCAGAAGACGAGGAAATTCCTAGATCAGTACCTCCAGAGGAGGTACTGATCTAGCATGGAGAACTTTTGTGGTATTGCTTTTATGATGTTTTGTTACTTTTATATATATGTGGTATTGCTTTTATGATGTTTGTTACTTTTATCTTTGCTGCACTGCTCTGCACTGCTATAATTACTTTAAGTTTTAGTTTCTCTTTCATAAGTTTTCACCTGCCCTTTTCTGCCCTTAAATAATTTAGCCAAAAATAAAAAAAAAAAAAGAAATAGCAAGTATAGCCCTACTTATTTTGTGATGGTGGTAACAGCCAATAAGAGTTGAGTATGCTTTGGGGGCTTGGTTAGAGGAGGTGAGAGAAAAGGGAAGGACACACATGGTTTTTGGAGAGCTGGGGTTAAGAGATAAAAATATGAGGATCCTCAACAGCTAAGTTATATTATAAAATTTTCTATCACCCCTTAATTATTTTTTTTATTTATTTTACTTGTTAGCAGTGCAGCTTTATAATGTATAATTTCATGTAAATTCATTTTTATGTACCTATTATTAATTAGTGTGAATGCCTTCCTGGAACAAAATTTGTAACTCTAAATATCTTAAATGATCTACTTTAATAAATAGTTTTAACACCTTGCAATTAGTGATCATTCTAATGATCTTGTTCTCTTACTTAAGAGCATATTATTTTTAATTGTTATTCATTTTTATTCTTATCTTAATGTGTGTGGTGATAAGAATTGATTCCTAGATTGCAACAGGCATTTGCCATTATAAAAGAAAATTTAGAGAAAGCTGCTGACAACCAGGTTGCTTCTACTGCCACAACTAGACATATCAAAGATATAAAATTAGGTGATTTGGTTTATCTTCATACACCTAAAATTAAGGTTCACACCTCGAAAAAACTCTCAAAATTAAACCATGGTCCTTATAGGGTGTCAAGGAAATGTTCCCCTGTCCTGTTTGAATTAACTTTAGTAGCTAACCCATTAAAAACTACTACATCTCATGTCAATCGTATAATAAAAATTCCAGAGAGAGAAATATTTCCATCGTCTTCCATATTTGAGGAAGAAAATTCTGTAATTAGTGATAACCTTAAAGGGTGTGAGGTTAGACACCCTGCTGCGGATAAAAAATTATATCCTGCCTTAATGAAGCCCATTAATGAGAAAGAATTACTAAGTTTTGGTTATTTTGTATCACAGCCCTGTAGGGCTCAATTAAATTGTGATGTACAAACAGATGTTCAAAGTGAAGAAAGTAATTCTTCATATGATTTCTTTCGTGATACATCTATTTCACCCGTTTCATTTTTAAATGATTCTTTATCGGAATCTGATTCGTCAGATGTGGTAGAACCGAGATATAATCTCAGACCTAGAGATCCTCAGGGATTTGTAAAAAAATAAAAGGGTGTAACTACTTTGTAATAATGTGTATGTAATGTGCTATTTTATACTATGTTTTTGTCATTGTATATATATATTATAATTCTTTATGTTGTGTATGTGTAAAGTGCTTATCATGATAATCAAGAAAGCTTCGTGACTAAATCTCTTTATGTTACTGAACTAAAAGCAATTTAATGTGAACTTTAAGGACGTTTAAGTGGAACTCTTTCAGAATTAGTCTGGTTGGGAGGCTGAGTGGATCAGTCCTATGGAAGTGATTGCTGAGTTGTTGCCTGTGAGTGGATCTGTCTCAAAGTGGAAGTGTTTGCTGAATCCTCGTCAGAAAATCATGCCGGCCACTCTAACTTCTGAACTCTTCAATGGCGTGTGAAAGATAGGTACTCCTGAGGCATCATAAGGCCACAAATATCTCTTGATTGTTTCGCTTTTCATTGGTAAATGCTCAGCTGCGTGGTAGCCATTGTCTTAAAAAAAAAATAATATTTCATGATACCTATATGCATCATTGATCCCTGCTGCAACCTCATCCATAAAACACAACACCTTCATGTTAATTTGCTGAATTGAACTTTCAAACAGACACACTGCTCATCCTGATCACTCAGTTCTCCCACCTCACTTCTCTTCAACATCAGACTCCACAGTTTGTGTTGTAACGGTAACCATCCTTATGCAAGAATAACTAATCAGTGACTTCTTCCAAAAGATCCTACTAGTCAGTGACCTTTTTCAAGAAAAAAATTTAATTTATTAAATTTTTTTTCCCCAGGGGGAAAGATATATGTGGTATTGCTTTTATGATGTTTTGTTACTTTTATATATATGTGGTATTGCTTTTATGATGTTTGTTACTTTTATCTTTGCTGCACTGCTCTGCACTGCTATAATTACTTTAAGTTTTAGTTTCTCTTTCATAAGTTTTCACCTGCCCTTTTCTGCCCTTAAATAATTTAGCCAAAAATAAAAAAAAAAAAAGAAATAGCAAGTATAGCCCTACTTATTTTGTGATGGTGGTAACAGCCAATAAGAGTTGAGTATGCTTTGGGGGCTTGGTTAGAGGAGGTGAGAGAAAAGGGAAGGACACACATGGTTTTTGGAGAGCTGGGGTTAAGAGATAAAAATATGAGGATCCTCAACAGCTAAGTTATATTATAAAATTTTCTATCACCCCTTAATTATTTTTTTTATTTATTTTACTTGTTAGCAGTGCAGCTTTATAATGTATAATTTCATGTAAATTCATTTTTATGTACCTATTATTAATTAGTGTGAATGCCTTCCTGGAACAAAATTTGTAACTCTAAATATCTTAAATGATCTACTTTAATAAATAGTTTTAACACCTTGCAATTAGTGATCATTCTAATGATCTTGTTCTCTTACTTAAGAGCATATTATTTTTAATTGTTATTCATTTTTATTCTTATCTTAATGTGTGTGGTGATGAACTGAACATCACCATACTTTGTGACTCGACAGATTTAACGTGCACCGGTCACCATATAATTCATGGGGAGTGTTCGGCAGACGGGGATCGAACCCACTCTCTCTTAGACATGGGCCCGGTGCCCTACTAACCAGGCTATCCCAGTCTCGATATCATTTGATTGCATTATCTCATTAGATATCACTTGGCCTTAAATAAAAATAATTACTAAATATGGTTTTCTCAACTATAGGTAAACATAAACAAATAATTAAAATTCATGTTTATATTATCTACAGCCTAGAAACATAGATGTAGAGACTATAAATTAACTGAAATATTCCTTAAAAACTCTATAAGCTTTCTGCATTATTCACTTTCCTCATCATATATTCCTAAAATACATTATTTTGATTAATTGCGATGCTTTTTATTCAAAGTTAAATCATGCATAATATTTCATTATAACTACGAATATAATTATGATTCACACTATACAACATCTATATGAAATAAAGCCAAAATTATTGAAACTCATAATTGGTTTTTCTAAAAATAGGACACAATAATACTTTAGGATCAATAATACGAGCTATATTACAACTATTCAGTTCCTATTGCAGGTAAACAGTTGTAAATTCTTTTATGTCTCAATTAAGGCAGATTTTTTGACTTAAATAAAATCAAAGTGGTTGCCAATAATTGTCCGATCTCAGTTTGCGATTTTTTTTAACTTTTAATAATTGCAGTTAATGCTTCTATGCGCCAAAAAAAAGAGAGAAAAAAAAAAGATATCCTGAATAATTTTTGTTCTAATGATCCGATTTTTACGAGCTAAGTGTCAATCTTAAAGGTTCCAGAGAAGGATTTCAAACATGTTAATTAACTAGTTCTGGCTATTTTATTTTATAACAGTCGTTGAACAGCCGGCCAAATTGTTAGGTTTACGACTACTAATGTTCAACTCCGTAGCCTTGTCATTTTGTATAAAATCTTGAAGACAAGGGAACTACTAGATCAGAAATTTTGACTTCGTGAAGGACTTTTTGATGATACTAACCCACATTTGCGTTTCATGGAGAGGAGAAAAACGAGAACCTCCCATGGTTAGCCTGACTGCCAAAGGACTCTAACATAAAGTGACCACATTTTCATTGAGACAAAGCGGGACAAATGGGATGAAATGAGAATTACAATTTAGTTATAGTATACATTTTATTGTATACATTCATATACTTATACAAAAATGTATTTATTATTAATTATTGGTAACTATAGAAATATTTGTAAAAAATAATAATTTGAACATCATGATTTTTAATCAAATTAAATTTTTTATTTAAAAAAAAGTATGATTTTCTTTCACGGTCATATTTTTGATCTGAGTGAATACTTAGCAATAGATTCGGATCATTTATTAAAATGTCGTGAAATATTTCACATGAATCGGTCAAATTATATTTTACACTTAAAATAGATTTTTAAAGTTTTAATGTTCAACTGCGTTGTTTCAGTTGTCCATATTTTACTGATACTAGAAAAAACATGTTCTGTTGCTACATTTGTTCCTGGAAGGGAGAGCGCGAATTCGACAATTTTCAAAATATTTTGATAAGGAATATTATTCTGTTTAAAATGAAGGAATAACTCGGTCCATTTTTTTGTCTGTTTCCCCATTTGCAGATAACCAACATTTAATTTTTTGTAACATTTCATTTGTTCAAATTTTTCTTTTTTAAAATAGTACTTACTGAATCAAAAATTATTTGAAGTTTCACTCGGCAATGAAACAAAATCTAATATTCTATATTTAATTCCTGTTTCTGGATCAAAAAATCTAACAATTGTGGGAAATAATTTTAAATCTTCGTGGTTGGAAGCATCAGAATTCATGGATATAAATGCGCATTTTTCAAATTCTTTCTGCAATTATGAAAACGAATATGGTGAAAAAATATTACAAATAATTGCTTCGGTTTTTGTCCCTGCACATGCATATTTTTTGTCGTATAATGTTTTGATCATTTGCGACGTCGAATTCATTGATCTGAAATTTTGATTTCGAGATCAAGGTTTATGGTGTGGAAAGCAAATAGCCCTTCCGCTAGTGCTAGCTGTTTTTCCGTGTTGCCAAAGCTAGCAGTGCGAAAAAACTGTTCCATTTCAGACGAGGAAGCGGCATTATTCAAAAATCTTTTGTGCCTCTTTGTCGCTAGATGTTTAGTAATATCGTTTTTTCCACCATTTGAGACCAAAAATTCAGCATTGCATTTATCACACCGTACCATATAGTCTATTTTGGTTTTTTTAATAAATTGAAATTCTCTGCTTAGCTCTTCATTAAATTTGCATTCTCTTTTTTTACTCATCTTTTATTCTGTGGGTAAATACTAGAAATGAATAAAAAATTTACTACAAAGGCTAAAAAAGAGTATTAAATTTTGCCTTATTGACCGTTACGTTGTGGCGACTATTGCTCTACCACTATCTTCGTCAATCAAATAATGAGTCAAACCGCACGTCAAATTGAAAACAACAAACTGCACTGTCTGCACTTATCTGAATTAAGCCGAGACGTAACGACAATGATCGAACACCACCGAGTAAATCAAACTCGGTACATTGCCTAATTTAGTTTACTCTGCATGCATTTTACATTTCTTTATATTCACCATAATACTTAATAAATAATAGGTAATATATTTTTACAGTACATTTAAAATAAGAAATGCAAATATTTTCTAAAAAGCGGGACATTTTTAAAAATCGGCGGGACGCGGGACAGTCCACTAAAAAGCGGGACAGTCCACTAAAAAGCGGGACTGTCCCGCCAAAATCGGGACGTGTGGTCACTTTACTCTAACATATAATCCGTCTACCACTGAGGATATTTCACGTCAGCACAGTGGTTGGTGCAAGCCGGATGTGAATTCGTAGCTACCAGATATCGTGGGATTCGAACCCGGTTCACCGCAATGAAAGGCGAACGCTCTATCCTTTCAGCCATCGTGGCTTTAGTTGTTATTATTAATTACTTTACAAAATCAGGCACAAAAACGTATTTTCTCTGAATTAACGCATCTATGATTTTTTTCATAGTTTGATTCGTGAGCCCGATGGCTCAGGGGATAGAGCGTTCGCCTTCAAATAAGGAGAACCGGGTTCGATCCCGGCGACGGCTGGTCGATATCCGGCTAGCACTGACCACTGTGCTGACTTGAAATATCCTCGGTGGTAGACGGATCATGGGCTAGAGTCCCCTTGCCGTCAGGCTAACCGTCGGAGGTTCTCGTGGTCTTCCTCTCCGTGTAAAGCAAATGAGGGTTAGCTCCTAGAAAAAGTTCTCCACGATGGCATATTTCTCCCTATACTTAATCCAGGAGTTTCCTCGTCTTCTGGATTGGGTTCACTATTACGAGGATACGGATTTGAACATTAGTAGTAGTAAACAAAAAAATTGGGTCGGCTGTTCAACAACCGTAATGAAATAAAATATTTTAATTCGTGACCCGCAATATAGGGGTGTAGACAAAATTTCAAAAAATTGGGGAGCTAGGAAGCTACATTTAGTGTAGTCCTAAAATAAGGGAAAGCAATTAGGAGGAGTAATTTAATAACCATAAACTAACTGTCTGATAGACAAGATAGAATTACTTAGTATTTCTCGGTTGCTGAACAAGGAAGTTGAGATAATAAAAAAAAGAAACCTTATTATTTAATTGTATTGTGTTCGCTGAGATCGAGAACACTTTTTTCAGTAGTTAATACAAAAATATCTCGAAGTTTCTAGGCAACAGACAATTTTTGGGCTTATTTCTGTCTAAAAGACAAAGACTGCTTTCCTTTTAAAAAAATTTAATCGATACATAAATTTTTTATAATTTTACAAGATTTGAACACCTGAACTTTTAATGTGGCAAGTTGTATATTATGAGTATATATTATAAGTTGTTTTCAACTTTTTTAAAGTTTTCGTTGTACCAAATTTGCATTAGTTCTTTATACATAATTGTAAGGAAAATCATTAAGAAGATTCCGTAAAAATGTAGAGCATCTGGAAGAGATTATAATGCACATTTTTAAGATTTTACACAATTCACGATATTTCTTTTTTCTATTATTGAAAAAATTAGCTCATTATTCATGGCATTTCAAAAGTATTGAAATATGAATGTTTAAGAATATTGTATGATTCACTTTTTTTAAATCGTTTTATTTTGCCAAATATGTGAGCTACGTGTCTTTTTTTTGCGGTAAAGACAATTTGCAAAGAGCATACTAATATTTCTATACATTCTAAAACGAATTTTCGTAAATTTTCCATAACATTTTGCAGAGCATGTTCTTTAATTACGATCTGCTGTATTTATCATAGAATATTGCTTCTTTGCTTAGTTCTTTTTATTATGTGAACTTACATTATGATTCTTACATACATATATCTAATATGATAGTTTCTTTTAAAAGTTGAGTTCGTAAGGTATTTAAGAAAGTGAATCGTGGCAGCAAATGAATTTTATTACGTTTATATTCTCCACAACATTCAATTATAAATTTCAATAATTCCAAATATCTGAATATAAAATTTTGAAACTTTAATTTAAAATAAAAGATAACTTAAGATAACGTAAAAGATTACTTGAAATTCAAATAACTTCTTAATTTTAATATAGATGCAATTTTTTTAATGTTTTATGGAGCGCATCTGTTAAAATAATACAAATGTTTGTCTTAGTCAGCATAAAATTCTTATCAAAATAACGATTGAGATTCGAATGTAGTATACTAAAAGTATAAACTTCATTGGCCTTAAAAATATGAAAATGGTAATAAAAGTGGACATGTTTGGAGCACTCAGAAATAGAAGCCCATTCTAAAGAATCGCCATACGTGAATGAAAAAAACCAAAGCGATTCTAAACAGAAAACGTGAAGTTGCCAGCAAAATATGAAAAGGAAAAAAAAAAAAAGGAAAAATCACAGTACCCGAGAGTGACATAGACAACAAAAAATTGAATAAAGACAAAAAAAAAAAAAATAAATAATAATAATAGAAAAACCGCAGTGGCCGAGAGAGGTATAACAAGGCAAAATGCATTTTGACGTGTGGAGAAATGTTGAGAAACTACAAGGGAAATTAAGCATTCGTATAAATAAAATAAGATTTATGAGTATCAAAATGCGCTGATGTGACACGGGTGGTTAAAAATGTTGGCATTGTCGAAATTCAATGTATCCCCAATATTGAAAACATGTGCGGCAAAAAGGTGATTTATTGCATTTTTGATAGCTGTTTTATCTACTGTTTTCATTTATTTAAATTTTCAAAGCGCGTCTGGTTGAGCAAGAGTTGCACTGGAATTCTCTGTTTTACTCTCGGCTAACACGGTGTTTCTCATTTTGTATTTTACTTTTATTTTCCATTGGTAAAAAAAAAAGGAAAAAAAAAAAAGAAGAAAAAAAACACTTTTTGTTTTAAAACAGTTTCGTTTTCCTCATTCACGTCTGGCAAGTCTTGAAAATGGGTGCCTTAATTTTAACGAGCTAAACATTTGCTTCAAACACTGCCCAACACAGAACTGGCTAAACGTGAAAGACGTGGTTTGAATTTTGGCTCTCTGAAAACATGTCGACTTTTACTTACATCTTCATGTTTTTGGAATATAACTGAAATTTTTCATTTGTTCACTTCAGAGTCTTGGCCTTATTCACTTAGTAACAAAGTATATTAAATGAAAATAAGTTTTCGCGATATTAAAATAAGTTTTACGTAAGATAATCGTTTTCGCTCTTAATTTGAAAAAAATAATGACTTATAATTCATCGCAACTTTCGAAAAAAAAATAAAATAGTGCAATTTACTTATTTTTTTAATTGTATTTATTCATTTATTATTATTTCTTAGTGCTAATCGGAAAAAACATTTCTTAGGAATTTAAACAATTCCGTTTACAGTTGAAATTTTAAAAGTCGAATGAGACAATGTAATAACTCTTCCCATGAATCAAAGTTAAATAACCACAACGTCAATTACTTCGATCAACTTAAAAAAGAAAAGTTTAAAAATATATTTTTTACTAATCAATCTAAAAACTATTCTAGATACATATTAGGGTATATTTAAGGGCATATTTCGATAGAGTTTTATTATACACCTATTATTATATTTTATTTTACTTAAAATTGCTCAAGTTATATGATTAAATGCATGAATAGTATGATGGTTTTCACTGCTTACCCTCATTTTTCCTGCCGTCTTAACAAAATAAAGAAATAATTTTAATACATTAAATTGTTTCTATTTGTTTCAAGCAATAAGTTAATTAGCCCAAACTGATGCCAATTTTAGGGATAATAAAATCAGTCACAGTTCAATTGAACATTAATGAAACATTAACATTATTGTCTCCTTTACTGCGAAATAAGAACTAATTTTTTTCATAATTTATGAAAAAAAGTATATTGAAACAATTTTCTGGACATACTAAATACAGCTATAAAATAATTTGAAATCCTAAAACGTATTAATATAACTTATTTAAGTATAAAGAAAAACTTAAAGTTATAAAAAAAGAACAATTTTTTTGAGATGATTCTAAAATTAGCATGGGGTTGGAATTCTTTTTTTTTTTTACAATTTTTTATTTTTAGTATTTGTTGTTAAACAAAATCAAGCCTACCGAGCATCATTTTCCTACTATAACAATACTTTATGAATTATTCTAAAATTGAGAATTGTTTAGTTAAAAGTTGATTAAAAGCTTCTTTTAACAAATTTCTTCCTCGTTATTTTTTTAAAAAGGCAACCTTCTTAAAGTTAACGGGCAATAGTAAGTCTGAATTTCAAAAAAAAAAGAAAAAAAAATTGTAGCTCCGTAATTTTTTATCCATTTAAAAAACAAAGTATACACACTTTGAGTTGCGCATACATGCATTTACTTTTTATTACTTAAATAGGAAACAATATAAAAAAAAAACAATAATTTAAATTCCTTTTTCGAAAATATAGCCTGCTGATTTAGATCGAGTAATAGATTGAGTAATTTTAAAGCAGCAGAATCTTTATAATTTTTTAATAGGGTTTAATTTTCAACTAACTGGCAATAATTCCAAGCTTTCTTTTATTAAAAACTTGACAATAATTTTTAAAAAAGTTTCGTGGCTTTACTCTCGATGTTACGCATATGCAGGTGAGTTCCATCAAAAAGCTCTCCACAAAGACAAAATTTCTCCCGATCCAGGAGTTCCCTTATCTTCTGGATTGGTTTTAAAATTTCAAGGCTACGGAGTTGTGCGTTAGTAGTCGTAAGCCTAAAAATCGGGTCGGCTGTTCACCAACGGTTATAATATAAAATAATTTAAAAACGAACGAGGGTTAAAGAAAAAGCTAAAACAATATATTAGTACATTATTGAATATATAACATACGGAGTAGTGTAGACATGGATGAGATTGGCGCCAAAGGGCAAAAAAGCTGAATTTCCAAGTGAGTAAATTTTACGTTGTCGATAGAAAAACAGGCACCTTTATAGTAACTAATTCAAGAAAAAAACTTACTTTTTACAAGAATCGCGATAATTGATTTTAAAATCGAGTGAATATGAATCGCGATAATGGATTTTAAAATCACGTGAATATGAATGAGAAAATACATTCTGCGTTATAGAATTTTTAAATCGCGTAAATACAAATTACGATTCATAATTTTTAGATCGCGTGAATGCGAATCCTATAACGCCTTACTTTAAAATCATGTATAAATACGAAAATCGTTGTGTGATATTATAGCCGCATGAACAAATCACGACATAGGTTTTTAAAAACGCGTAAATACAAATCGTGATATTAGATTTTTAAATCTCGTAAATAAGAATCGCAATGTACAATATACAAATCGCGCGAATAACAATCCCAAGGCGCAACTTTTGAATCACGTAATTACGAAAAGTTATGTTTGATATTAAAATTGCGTGAATGAGAATCGAAATGATAGCAGATTCCGGGACTTCTAAAAGGTTTGTTTGACGCAGGGAAGTCTGAATTACGAAAATACGAGCTATGTGGCAGGGCAGAAGTGAGGAAAATCTTATCTTCGGCGCGTAAAAGCGGAGAAAATAGCTAAAATAAGTAAAAATGCGAAAGGTTGGCTGCTATATAGTTTGAATTTTCTGTTTATCTTTGAAAATCAGAAATAAATATAATTATTTTATTTCTATGGCTGAATTCTCTGAAAAAGCGGAATATTTATTTTTTTAAAAAAAGTTTAACTTTTGGATAATCAGAGTTTTTGATAAAAAGGCTGAAATTCGAGAGACGAAGGTGAAAAAAGCGGAAATCAGCTAAAAAGCGGAAAAATCTCACCCCTGTGTAGAGAATAACACTTTGAAAATTAAGAATATAATTAAATAGTTAGTAAAATAGTTAGCTGCAAAAACACACACGGTCAGGTAATTAAGAGATTATGTTTCATAATTTTTTTTAAAGAAATTGCTTAAAATTAGTGAATCAGAGTACTTATCGCTAGTACTTGGAAATCCGATTATAAGAACGGAAGTCATTAAGGGAGATATCTATTTTTTCGTACTTAAACACTGCCTATGAATCATAAATATAACATATTCCTTGATAAAAATTTGCACAGCAAGAGTTACTTTTAGTTTATGAATACACTAATGATATACCACACTAATACTTTCTTTACATTCAATTAATATTTTCGAAAAATATAATTTATAGTCTTTCGTTGATTAATATTTTCACGAATGCTAATTACTGTTCTTAAATCTCCGTCTAGAGAATTTTTATTACCTAAGAGTCCCATAGCCAGAAAAAAAATATACATGATAATATATTACCGTAATTCGAAAACAGGGAAGGGAAGGCCGAAAGGATCAATTTATTTTTATTTCAAAAAAGCAATGCTTTTTTTTATTATATTTAGTACTAACTTGTACAAAATACTTTTTTTAAATAGCATGCGTACAAAAAACATGCTTATTTTAATCTAATTTCTTTTATACATAATATTAATAGTTTGATTTTGTTTTTAAAGTGTTAAGTGGAAACTGAAATAATTTGAAAAGTATTTTTTCTTAATATTTTGTTTGAAAATTATTAAACTGGATAATAAAATTTCTTTCTAATAAAGTGATTAGAATTTCATAAATAACCTAGGAAATATTAAAACATTTTATTCAATTTAAAGAAATTTTAAGATGGTTAAAGCATGAAAATAAAATTCTTACCAGAAAAGTTGTGTAGTACACAAATTCTTCTCTTTCATAGAGCTATAGAGGCTGCAGTTAATCCTGTAAAATACAAAAAAAAAAAAAAAAAAGAATATTCAAAATTTCAAATATCACATTAAAATAAAAATTAATCAGGGCACTGTTAAAAACAACTTATTGAATATGTCACATGTGGCTAACTGTAAAACTACTACTTTTGTAGCAACTACTTTTGTAGTAACTACATAGTAACTACTTTTGTAGCAACCACATAGCTAAGCTACAACAGCTCCACCATATACAAGGCAGTAGATGCTCAGACATCGAACTGAATGGACCTTACACTTATTTCTCCTTTTCTTAATTAACTAAATTTATGTTTGTTTGGCCGTGTGCTATATGTGTATACTAATAAAAATATTTGGCACTAAGCTTTTTCCCTTATTTTAAACCCCCCGAGATCTAGCTAGGGCCACACTTTTAAGTTTACTAAAGCTAAGCGTAAAGTTATTAAAAGTATTTAAAGAAAAAAGTACACAAAATACTCTAGCTCAAAATATCATTTACAATTCAAAATAAAATTACATTTTTTGAATTAAACAATAGCATACAAATCTAAAATCTTCAGGCAAAATAATTTAATTTTGCAATCAAACAAGATTAACTGAAAATTCTAACAATATATTCAGACTACAACTAAAGTAATTCTTCAGTAAGACATTACAAGGGTAGTAACATTTTGACAGAACTAATAATTGGTGACAAATATTAATTGTAGTAATATTCAATTAAACCTTATAAAAATGTATGTACATTTTTTTTCTTCTACAAACATAAGTTTAGAAAACTTTCAACCTATAAAGTAAGAGGAAACCAAATTCTGAAAGTTAAACAATTCAATTCTACCTTTAAATGGCATTAAATAAAACTGTTTACAATTCGGAATACCAATGAAATTCTAAAGTAAAAATAATTTAAAAATCAGATTAAAATTTTTTTTTGAAAAAATATAAATAAAAAATTTTGAAACTTAAACAAAAATAGGATAACAATAGATGGAAATAATAATGTTTCTATTAATGTAAACAGCTTACAGTGAGCTGGAAAAAAGAGATATCACCCTAAATAATTTTTGTTTTAATGAATGCTTTAAATAAGCTAAATAATTAGTATATCTATTTCTAAAATATGTCATTAGACACCAAAGTGTGTTTTCTCTAAGTAAAAATATGACAGATTTGGATTTTTAATTCTCAAAACACAAAGTAATGGGTAGTCTAAATTTGACACTGAAAAATAGTGGAAAGGATAAATTGTAAACACATAAAGCACAAATTATTTATTATATTATTTAATTGGCAAAATAAAATGAGATTTAGTAAATTAAAGAAAAAAACGTAGAAAAAATAATTATTAATAAGTAATAATTATTTTAAAAACGAGTGAAAAATATGCCAAAAAAATTTAAATATATAATCTTGTAAATCAAGAAATAAAATTTTATAGAAACTAAACAGTTTATAAAGATAAATTAATATTAATGGAAACTTATATTAATGGAGACTAATATTAATGTACACTAATATTAATGGAAACTAATATTAAATGTTTTAACAGTAAACTAAATTTAATACATAATTTTATGAAATAAAAAAAAGAGTTGCTAATACGTAGAATACAGAAACTTAAATATATTATTTAAATTCAAGTAAATCGAACTCCGAAAATTAAACAAGTAAACATACTAAAAAAATAAAATGTAAATAAAGTAATACTATAAAGTAATAATATAAACTTATGTGAAGTGTACTAATACTTAAATTAAATTCATATATAAGTAATGTAAGAAAAAACTTTTACATGCAAAAAAAACATTAACATATTATTCATAAATCAAAAAAATGCTGTAAATGCATAACATACAAAAATGAAGGTATACGAGTATTACCATTCATTAAACAATGTAGATCAAATTCTACAATTTACAATATATATATATATATATATATACAAAATAAAATTAATTAAACAGTAAAAAGGAGAAAAGTATTAATATAAATTTATGCTTAAACTTTATAAAAAAAATGCAATTTACAAATAAAAACATTGATTGATAATAACTTATACTAAAATAAAAGTAATTAATTATAAAAAAAACGAAGTTAACAAATTAAAGTCTAATATAAAAATATATATTATCAGGGTGACCACTCAAATCAGGTTTCAAATTTCCCTGATTTTTCAAGGTTTTCCAGTAAAAATCTTAACATTTCCAGGTCAGCGCGTTTTTCTTTTACCTCATAAAGTAAAGGTGGATGGAAAAGAGCATATATTATGAAGTATTTTATTTTTAATGAATCATCTTGAAAAGATGTGGAGAAAATAATATAGTTAGCCAGTAGAATACTTTGCTTTTAATGAATAAAAAAATGTTTTAAAGTTTTGAGTAGTTTAAGCACAAACTGTACCAAATAGCAAATACAGAGTAACCCAAAAAAAACCATGGATAAGTATTGTTTAATATATTTTCCTTAAGCAAAAGCAAATAATTCCAGCTGATTATGCACTAATAAATTTTTATATTTATTTACATTTCAACATAGAACCATTTTATACTATATTTTATCCAAACAGTGCTCTTAATAAAATTCATTGATATAATTTTCTTTAAACCAATATCTAAAGTCAAATGTTTAAATAATGTTGTTTGTTTTGAATTAGAATTATTATTGTAGGAGATATTAAGTATTCAAAAAGGCAAAACTGTCAAATTTCTTGTTGCATATTT
The DNA here is from genome assembly GCF_982258835.1 of Parasteatoda tepidariorum. Lineage (NCBI taxonomy): Eukaryota > Metazoa > Arthropoda > Arachnida > Araneae > Theridiidae > Parasteatoda > Parasteatoda tepidariorum. The sequence continues at coordinate 136,144,438 of NC_141755.1, read as the reverse complement.
CATAGAAAAAAAACTAGATAAAATTCTTTAAATTTCATTATTTTTTTCTTATTAGAAATTAGAATATCTAAAGAATTTGCTAACTACATGGTTTCTTAGCTTAGATTAGTTAATTGTTTTTACAACAGGGCAATTCCAGGGTGCTGGACGTAAAAAATTAACATAAATTTTTCAGAACTATCTAATAAATCATAGGTTTATAATCATCAAATTTTAATATTAAATATTTAGTACATCATAACCTATCAAAAAACAATTTGTTTCATAGAAATTAATAGCAATAAGTTCAAATTAAATGGATTAAATTGTTGGTGTTAGATGTAAATTGCACAAAAGCAAAAAATTATTAATCATTTACAAATTGTCTAAGCTCTGTGAATTTGTTTGTAATTTAAATATAAACTTGACCGAAATTTGAAGCTGACATTTGAATAAAAAGTTCTATGCAGTTCTTAACTAAAATATGATATATAATTAATTTGAACTTTTTTACTTCCATGTCAGATGCAATTTTTTAAATTGGACATAAATATAAGTTAATGGTAACCATTATAATGTCTGAAAGTTACTTTAATTTCAATCTTAATACTATAAACAATATTTTTCACTTGAATAGCTTCTTTAAATTTAAATTGTCTTCTATTTATAATGACTGAAAATTACTTTAATCTTAATACTATAAACATTATTTTACAATTTATTAGCTTCATTGAATTTAAATTGTCTTCTATTTATTGTTGGAATGTGTTTCATAACATCTTGTGAAAAAAATTTGTCGAAAAATCACTCCTTTTAATTTTAACTGTGCAACATATATTGACAACAATGTAAATAAAACTCATATCTAAGCAATATTACCTTAAATTTAGTAATTTTAAAAATCCTAGAATAAAAAAACAGTTGCTGAATATTTTTCTTTTTTTAAAAAAATATCAGAAAAAGATGCAAAAAGTTTCATTTTTTTATGCACAATAAAAAAAACTATTGAAAAAATTGTCACTGTATATTAAAAAGGAAAAAGAAAAACAATTTTTTACAACAATGACGATTTTTATGCATAATTATCTTGTCTACATAATTATAAAAGTCTATCTTGAGAATTGTTTTTGTATATCGTAATTTGAAATGATTCTCTACATTTGTTCAAGATAACATGTATTTTAACAATTCATTTCAATTACTATTGTTTCCATTTTTTTGATTTTTTTTTAAAAAAAGTTACACTTTGATTGAGATTCACTAATCATGGTAAAAAATTTCAAATGATGTAATCATTTAACAGCCTATAACTTATTGATAACTGATATTTATAAGTTAAAGTCATTATTTCTAAATCTTAAATTTTTTACCTTGAAAATGATACCTTCTTTACTTAATATTAAGTTTAAAATTTTGGTCAACTGGTTGCGCAACTTAAAACCTGTACCTGTACAGTGCAGAAGAACGAAAAAAAGTTTAATTTTTCTTCTTTCTAATAAACAAATATAAATAACTTAATTCCATATTCTAAGTTTTTAAATCATTAAACATATTTTTCATACATTCCTTGGTTTTTCAGAGTAAAAGAAGAAACAGTTTTGGAAATATTATCTCTGGAATATAAGCAACATTTACAAACTTTCAACATTGTGATTAACACACAATTCTAATTTTGAATCAAAAGTAAAATATTTAACAACAAAACAGTAAAATTTAATGTAAACATCTAGTTGGTTCATAAAAGAAATAAAATATGTTATAAAAAGTCAAAATGAAATCCAGAAAATTAGCATCAATGAAACAATTTTAGTGTCAGTGATTCAAGAAAATGAGTGACTAGTTGGCTGAGGAAAAATAATTCATTGGATAAGAGAACAAAAGCTTTCAGAAAAAGAATGCAAGAAAAAATCTATTATTAATTTATAAAAAATTATTTTTTGGAGAATTTTATACAGTAAAAAATACTAAAACATTTTTAATAATTTTGTTCAAAACAAAAAATACCCTCAAAGCAATGGAACAAACTTGAACAATAAATGAAATAAGCCCACAGACTAGAAGATAAAATAAATAAATAATTTTAAAAATAGAAGCAAATATCCTAACTAAAGAGCTAATATCTTCCACCTCCTCCACAATTTTTGTCTTTCCTAAACTGCATAGTCCCATAACCTCCAAAGAGGTCAAAGGTTTCTCCATTCATTTAGCAACCATGGGTGAGTTTAATATGGCATTCTAGTTTAGCAAGGTAATAATGGAGAGAATTTTAATGCAAGCAAAGTATTGCCAAGTTGATGATATTTCAACTGTTTCACGACAAATTTCTGTCTAAATAAAGTGGATATAACGGATGGTAAAATAATTTAAATTAAGAAAAAAATCCCAGCTTTTCCTTAAAATTCCCTGATTTTTTCAAGTTTTCGTCCAAATTTTCCACCCTGACTTTTCCAGGTTTTGTTCCAGTGTAAAAAAATTCCCTGATAATTCCAAGTGGGTGGCGACCCTGATAAAAACTATTTGGGGAAACAGGAGTTAGTTACACATTCTCTAGCTTCTAATTTTTTTTATTTCATTAAAAAATTATCAATAACTTTTGAATATTTTTTTTCCCTACAAGACAATCTCTGCACACCATTCATGATTTAAAAAAAAGTAATAAAAAAAAAATGTAATTTTTTTTACGAAAGAGCCCTTAAGTGTGGGTGAATGTACTCCAACGGTGGGGTACTTTTAGCAATTTTAGGTATATACATAGTTGCCAACTTAGATAGAAAAAAATCCAGTAGATTTTACAAAATATAAAATAAATTTTACGATAATTGTTGCATAATGTACTAAATATTTTACACATAGGGAAGTTTAGGGTTTGGTATAGTCATTAAAAAAGAAAAACTGCAATACTTTCCAGTCATGAGTGGCATTAAATATGCTTGAAATATTATGTATTTTGTTTACTCATAATTTTGAATAGTAGTAGGCATTTAAATTCATATAAAATAATTTAAAATTTTTTAATTAATTTAAAGAGGGAGTTGTGAATAAAAATAAACTGAACATTTTAGAACAAAAAAAGCAGATTTGTATAAATGAGGCTCGCTTCATTACATATTAGTAATATTTATATAAATATTCAAGCAAGCAACAATCCATGCAAAAATTCTATTTCAAGAGAGATTTTTTTAAGAAACTTTCTCAATTTCAGGGAATTTTGGAAAATGTACAAAAATCGGGAGAATTTTTATTAAACTAGTAGACCAGGAGAAACTAGCAAAATCCTGTAGTTTACTGGAAAATCTAGTAGAGTTGGCAGCTATGTATATATATGTAGCGGTAACAGGTCTACTTCATGGGATGCATTGAACACACAATATAGTTAGAACCCCAAATTTTGAGTGTGACTGCTTAAACAACATGCATTGTGACTCAGAGACAATTAAAAAAAAAAAAAGCAATTTAAAAAACGCAAACATACAGATAAGGTTTCAGATATTTTATGTTTTTCCATATTAATAGTAAATAGTTTTTTGTGGTGTTTCTTTCAGGAAAGTTCAAATTGAAAAAAAGGGTTATTTTTTTATTAAGAGCATTTTATATTTAGATATTCGATTAGATAAGAAAAATTAAAAATTCTTTTACCAAAAACAGAATTATAATTGCCAATACTGCAAGTTACATATCTAAATTTAACTGGTGCTTTGTGAAACTTAATTGTAGATATAAATAAGGGTAATCCTATATTCTTGGAAAAAGTAAAAATTCTATTATCAATTTCTTTTTTAGAATTATTAATTTTGAGAAAAGTATTATTGTTTTCACATTCTTTTCACATTAACTAATTTAAAAAAATTTCTGCAAATCAAGCAATAATTATTAGAGGCTTTATCAACAACACAAATAATAACCCTGGTTTTTCATACTATTGTTCAAAAAATTCAATTTGAAATTATACAATACATAAAATTTCCACTCATTAAATCCTTCTACAGGCCAATTAAATTTTTTTGAGCATTTTCGCAATAAAACAATCTAAATTCTTGCTGATTGAAGCAAGAATAAAATTTAAGTGATAATTTTATTTTTGTCTAAACTTAGTCCCAAGTCCCATGAGAAATCTTAAATCTTTATTATTAATAAAGTTAAGGTCACCCGTGACAATGTGCATAAAATAATTATTAACAACTCAAATAAATATCTTTTAAATTATTTAAATTTTTATAATAGAAATTATAATTACAAATTCTTTTCTTTAAAGTTTTACAATATCTAAAACAAACAGAAACTCTGATCTTCTCTTTAATTGGGAAATATTCAGAAAGTTTATTAACAGTCATAGAAGGTAGTAAACCCCTTTCAAAATCTTTACCAAGAAAATAAATAACACCAAATTCTTTTTTAATTTTTGAAACATTTAATAAATCAAAATTGTTGATAGCAAGCTTAAATTTAATAAGATCTAAAGCAATATATTTAAATTCAGGGGTAGAAAATTTAATTGTTCTTTAATCATTCTTTTTAACACTGAACTTTTAATACTAAAAATAAAACTCCTAATCTTTTGAATGTTAAATTCATTGACATACAATAAAAACAAAATTTTGAAAAGTACCAAATTAAATTTATTTTTAATTTTGCCTTTACGTTTACCCCATTTTATACTGATCATTTTATATTGTGATTCTATTAGACTTTAATCATGTTTCATAATGAAAATAGTAACAATTTCCTTAGGGTATTCATCTCAAATGAGTCAGGACTTAAATGAGTAGTAAAAACTTGATTTCTAATTAACTAACTTATTAACTTTGATGTGATCCTGTTGCAGAATTTTCCGAACTATCAAAGACAAAACTCTCTTGCACTAATATCTTTTTGCAAGATATTTTAATAATAACAAACATATATGTTAGTAAATTAAAATAACAAAAGCACTGGGTTTACAAAAATCTCTCTATATATTTTTAAATTGAACATTTTTATTCTAATATTATGAGTGATATTCTCGCATTTTGTTGGGGGGGGGGGATAAAGAAACAGCTTAAAAGATAATTTGATTCTAGAAATGATGTTTTTTCTTTCATTTCTTGAAAGAGCACCATAATTTTTAAAAAACATGATAAAAACATTTTCCATTTTTTATAAAATGTGACTGTGAGAGTGGGATTTTGTTACAAATTCAGATATTCGGAACACCATGAAATGGGGGGGGGGGGTAAATTCCATTTCAAAAATTTGATTTTACAGCTACTTAAATCCATGACTTTTCATGATTTTTTTTTTAAAAAAAAATAGTTGATCATAAAAATGTACTGAAATAGACAGAAGAAACTTTCATTGAAATCAAGAGAAACTGATATAAACATATTTAAAAACTCACAACATTCTCCAGACTTTCGATCAACAATGGCAACATGTCTAGTTTCTTTAATAAGACGTTCTCTGGTATCTTCAGCATGGTCCACAATGTCATCAATTATTTCTAAAACATCATAATGTTTTATATTAAGACAAAATAATTTAAATTATTAAATTCTTTTCAAATTTTTGAAAAGTTAACTAAAATATTTTTCAAATTATACCCAAATTTAATTACATGCAAAAAAGATACACATGACTTAGTTTGTCTTTTGTAATCAAGAAAAACTTATACAATAACAGGGTGGCCACTCAAATCAGATTTCAAATATCCCTGATTTTTCCAGGTTTTCCAGATAAAAATCTTAAAATTTCCAGATTTTTGTTTCTTTTTTCTTATAAAATATAGGATGTGTACAAGAAAAGTGTCTATATTATAAAATATTTTATTCAAAATGCTATTTTTTTAACATATCATCTTGAAAAAAATAATTTATTTTGACAATTTGGCAAGATTTTTTATTTATTTTTTAATGTTTTGGTACAAAATTTTGAATCAAAAATCATATATTGACAAACATAAGAATAAAATTAAATATTAATATATAGTTGGCTCTTAAAAAAACCTTTTTTTAAAGTTAGAATATGTTATGAAATGTTAAAACGAAATAGAAAAAATTAGCATTAATGCAACAATTGTAATGATTTGTCAACAAACATTGCTGTTAGCGATTGTAAAAAAATGTGTGATTGGTTGGTTTGCTGAGAAAAAATAATTCACAGATTTCTTTGAATGGGAGTAGAAAAGCCTTCTGAAAAAGAGTGCGACATAAAATCGTTTATTATTAAATTATAGCCAACTAATTTTTGGAGAATTTTATAAAGTTAAAAATACAAAAACATTTTGTCAAAATAGGAAAAAAAATTACCACCAAAGGAACAAAATTGAGCCATAAATGGATTCAGTCCATGAAAGAATTTAAAAACAGAAGCTAATGTCCTAATCCCTTTTCCCACCAGAATCTTTCCTAAATTGCACAGTCCCATAGCGGTCAAAGGTTTCTGCATTCGTTTAGCAACCGAGGGAGAATTTTATGTGGCATTCTAGTTTAACAGAGCTGTAATGGAGCAAATTTTGATGCAAGCAAAGTATAGCTAAGTTGATGATATTTAAACTGTTTGGAGATACATTTCTGTTTAAAAAAATGGGTATAATGGAGGAAATAATTTAAATTAAGAAAATTAGTAAATAATTTAAAATAGTGAAACTAAAAAAATTATCAAAGAAAAAAATTCCAGCTTTTCTTTAAAATTCCCTGATTTTTTCCAGGCATTAATCCAAATTTCCCTGATATTTCCAGGTTTTTTCCAGTATAAAAAAAATTCCCTGATTATTTATACAGCTACAGATAAAATCTGTAGACAGAATAATGTACGAAAAAATCAAAAATCAATATATGTTACAAAAGCAAAACACAGATTAAAGTAAACTTTTGCATAAAAGAAATCAAGAAAAAACTTGAAAAGGCATTAAACACAAAAATAATTCTGTAAATAACTCAAAAAAGTGTATTAAAATAACTCGACAACAAATTAATTAACAGATATTACAGTTTTGAAATAATATTAAAATACAAAAAGATATTATCTTAAGGCATGAAATATAAAAACAAAAATAATAAAATATGGATTAAGTAATAGAAAATCAGAATTTCGTAAATCACATCAAAAAATTTACTTGGAAACTAAAATTAAATGAACACAAAAACTAATATTAATGTTTTATACTTAACATGTACTAATACTAAACTGAAACTCATAGAAAAATTAGTGTAAATAAATTTTTAAAAATCATTAAAAAAAATTACTAAACAAAAAATGTAAATTAAGAAAAAACTAGTACTATCGTAACCTAAAACTATTTTAAAAATTAAGGTAAGAAAAAACTTTTAAAAATCTTAAAATATAAAAAGGTGAAATAGTTATAATGTGGCAAAAGAACGTGTCATTCTGTAAATGAAAAAGAAGTTTTCCAGAAAGAACAAATGTCCCTATTTGTAAAACAAATTTTACATTACTGTGAAAAATAAGAACGTATGTAAAATTTAAGAAGCTTTTGAGTGATCACAAAAAATAAGGGGCCTCCAATAAAAAAAAGTAAGAGTTGAGACCAATATTAGAAATAGCATCAAAAGAGTATTCCAAATACAAAAAAAAGAGCTTTTACACATATTAAATTTAATTATAAAACAAATACAAAGCAAAAGACTTATTAAAAATTATTTATTTACCTCAACAGATCTTCTTAAACTTAGAGCTCTTCTCCAAGGATGCAAATTTCTGTAAAAAGAATTTTTATAAATGAAAAAATTATATTACTCTTACCTACAATATAATATCATAATACAAAATGGGATAAATATATAAGGTAAGGTAAATATGTAAAATAAAATTAGTTGAAAATAGTTTTTTCTTCAGGGATGTAAAGAATATTCAGCCTTTTTGTGGAACATTCGGTTGGTCGAACATTCGGCCAAATATTAAGCCGAATAAAATTTGGTAAATTATAAAAATTTGTAACAAAGTTCGACAAAGTTTTCTTGGGGGAAATTTTAAAAGATTTAATAAAAAAAGAATCAGAAATAATATTTTTTGCTATGCATAATTAGAAATAGTTTTTATACATATTTATTAAGTTCTAATACTTGTTAATTTATGTTCTGAAAGACACATGAAACTTTAGTTTTTTCTTTTTAAATAGCTGTTAGTTAGTCAGTGTTTTCTATCTTTATTTCTAATTATTTTAAACATTCCTATCAAAAGTTCTTTTTTGCGCTACATCAAAAAAGTCGCGTGTAAATTTCGCAAAAAAAAGTAAAAAGAAACATTAACATATTATTCATAAATCAAAAAATTTTGTAAAAGCATAACATGCAAAAATGAAGATATATGAGTTTTACATTCATCAAAAAATATAGATCAAATTCTATAATTTGCGAACAAAAATTTATGCATAAAAAATTAAAGAGTAAAAAGGAGAAAAGCATTAATATAAATTTATGCTTAAATTATATAACAAAAAAATTGATTGATAATAACTTATACTTAACTAAAAGTAATTAAGGATAAAAAGAACGTAGTTAACAATTTAAACTCTAATATAAGAATATATATTATTTATAAAGCTAAAGATTAAAAAAACTCCGTAGACAGAATAATGCACCAAAAAAATAAGAAAAAATCAGTACCAATGTTGCAAAAGCAAAACACACACTAAAGCTTTACTGCATTAATAAAACTAAGAAAAAACTTGGAAAGGCATTAAACATAAAAAGAATTCTGTAAATAACCCAAAAAAGTGTATTAAAATAACTCAACAATAAATTAATTAACAACCATTACAGTTTTGAAATAATATTAAAATACCTAAAGATATTATCTAAAAGGCATGAAATATAAAAACAAAAAAACAACTACACTCTGCAGATTAGTTTCTAAGTCGTTACTACGGCCCCGGCAATACAAGCACATAGATCAAGTAATTCTTTTACCGCTAGCGATACAGAATTACTCATTGAAGACATACCCCATCATCAACCAGTTCATCATTCGAACTGGTTGGGGCATAATAACTAGAAAAATCTTAGAAGAAAAAAAAGCAAAACAAAGAAAAATGTTAGAAAAAATAAGCATTATTACCTCGACAGCAAGTAAGCTTCCAGTGTCCGGAAGGCGGACAGGTCCTAGATTAAGAAATTCATTGCAACTACACTCTGCAGATGAATTTCTAAATCGTTAATACGGCCCCGGCAATACAAGCACATAGATCAAGTAATTCTTTTACCGCTAGAGATACAGAATTACTCAATCATATTCCGGACTTCATGGAAGACATACCCCATCATCAACCAGTTCATTACTCGAACTGGTTGGGGCATAATAACTAGAAAAATCATAGAAAAAAAAAGCAAAACAAAGAAAAATGTTAGAAAAAAATAAGCATTATTACCTCGACAGCAAGTAAGCTTCCAGTGTCCGGAAGGCGGACAGGTCCTAGATTAAGAAATTCATTGCAACTACACTCTGCAGATGAATTTCTAAATCGTTAATACGGCCCCGGCAATACAAGCACATAGATCAAGTAATTCTTTTACCGCTAGCGATACAGAATTACTCAATCATATTCCGGACTTCATGGAAGACATACCCCATCATCAACCAGTTCATCACTCGAACTGGTTGGGGCATAATAACTAGAAAAATCATAGAAAAAAAAGCAAAACGAAGAAAAATGTTAGAAAAAAGTAAGCATTATTACCTCGACAGCAAGTAAGCTTCCAGTGTCCGGAAGGCGGACAGGTCCTAGATTAAGAAATTCATTGCAACTACACTCTGCAGATGAATTTCCAAATCGTTAATACGGCCCCGGCAATACAAGCACATAGATCAAGTAATTCTTTTACCGCTAGCGATACAGAATTACTCAATCATATTCCGGACTTCATGGAAGACATACCCCATCATCAACCAGTTCATCACTCGAACTGGTTGGGGCATAATAACTAGAAAAATCATAGAAAAGAAAGAAAGCAAAACAAAGAAAAATGTTAGAAAAAAATAAGCATTATTACCTCGACAGCAAGTAAGCTTCCAGTGTCCGGAAGGCGGACAGGTCCTAGATTAAGAAATTCATTGCAACTACACTCTGCAGATGAATTTCTAAATCGTTAATACGGCCCCGGCAATACAAGCACATAGATCAAGTAATTCTTTTACCGCTAGCGATACAGAATTACTCAATCATATTCCGGACTTCATGGAAGACATACCCCATCATCAACCAGTTCATCACTCGAACTGGTTGGGGCATAATAACTAGAAAAATCATAGAAAAAAAAGCAAAACAAAGAAAAATGTTAGAAAAAAGTAAGCATTATTACCTCGACAGCAAGTAAGCTTCCAGTGTCCGGAAGGCGGACAGGTCCTAGATTAAGAAATTCATTGCAACTACACTCTGCAGATGAATTTCCAAATCGTTAATACGGCCCCGGCAATACAAGCACATAGATCAAGTAATTCTTTTACCGCTAGCGATACAGAATTACTCAATCATATTCCGGACTTCATGGAAGACATACCCCATCATCAACCAGTTCATCACTCGAACTGGTTGGGGCATAATAACTAGAAAAATCATAGAAAAGAAAGAAAGCAAAACAAAGAAAAATGTTAGAAAAAAATAAGCATTATTACCTCGACAGCAAGTAAGCTTCCAGTGTCCGGAAGGCGGACAGGTCCTAGATTAAGAAATTCATTGCAACTACACTCTGCAGATGAATTTCTAAATCGTTAATACGGCCCCGGCAATACAAGCACATAGATCAAGTAATTCTTTTACCGCTAGCGATACAGAATTACTCAATCATATTCCGGACTTCATGGAAGACATACCCCATCATCAACCAGTTCATCACTCGAACTGGTTGGGGCATAATAACTAGAAAAATCATAGAAAAGAAAGAAAGCAAAACAAAGAAAAATGTTAGAAAAAAATAAGCATTATTACCTCGACAGCAAGTAAGCTTCCAGTGTCCGGAAGGCGGACAGGTCCTAGATTAAGAAATTCATTGCAACTACACTCTGCAGATTAGTTTCTAAGTCGTTACTACGGCCCCGGCAATACAAGCACATAGATCAAGTAATTCTTTTACCGCTAGCGATACAGAATTACTCAATCATATTCCGGACTTCATTGAAGACATACCCCATCATCAACCAGTTCATTACTCGAACTGGTTGGGACATAATAACTAGAAAAATCATAGAAAAAAAAAGCAAAACAAAGAAAAATGTTAGAAAAAAATAAGCATTATTACCTCGACAGCAAGTAAGCTTCCAGTGTCCGGAAGGCGGACAGGTCCTAGATTAAGAAATTCATTGCAACTACACTCTGCAGATGAATTTCTAAATCGTTAATACGGCCCCGGCAATACAAGCACATAGATCAAGTAATTCTTTTACCGCTAGCGATACAGAATTACTCAATCATATTCCGGACTTCATGGAAGACATACCCCATCATCAACCAGTTCATCACTCGAACTGGTTGGGGCATAATAACCAGAAAAATCATAGAAAAAAAAAGCAAAACAAAGAAAAATGTTAGAAAAAAGTAAGCATTATTACCTCGACAGCAAGTAAGCTTCCAGTGTCCGGAAGGCGGACAGGTCCTAGATTAAGAAATTCATTGCAACTACACTCTGCAGATGAATTTCCAAATCGTTAATACGGCCCCGGCAATACAAGCACATAGATCAAGTAATTCTTTTACCGCTAGAGATACAGAATTACTCAATCATATTCCGGACTTCATGGAAGACATACCCCATCATCAACCAGTTCATCACTCGAACTGGTTGGGGCATAATAACTAGAAAAATCATAGAAAAGAAAGAAAGCAAAACAAAGAAAAATGTTAGAAAGAAATAAGCATTATTACCTCGACAGCAAGTAAGCTTCCAGTGTCCGGAAGGCGGACAGGTCCTAGATTAAGAAATTCATTGCAACTACACTCTGCAGATGAATTTCTAAATCGTTACTACGGCCCCGGCAATACAAGCACATAGATCAAGTAATTCTTTTACCGCTAGCGATACAGAATTACTCAATCATATTCCGGACTTTCTGGAAGACATACCCCATCATCAACCAGTTCATCACTCGAACTGGTTGGGGCATAATGACTCAAAAGAAAATGAAAAGATATCGAACTGGCAGGAACATAATCGTTTATAAAAATATTAGTAGAAAAAAAGAAAAACAAAGGAGAATAGTTATTAAAAAAATATTTACTATCACGATAGCAGCCGTGCCGATAACGACACATAATTTCTGAATCATAATCAGGACATAATATAATTTATATCGAGAGTATTATTAATTAATTTGGATTGACCTTCTGATCAAGAGAAATAATGATAAAGTTATTGTATGTAAATTCGTTTCCATATTCAAAATTTAAATACTTAAAAAAATATGAATTAAAGCAATATAAGACTTACTAATATTCTATAAGCTGCGTGCAAAATAATTTGATAGTTAATAAACCTTTCGATACTATATCCACCTTCCCTATTTCGTTTTGTTTATATTGTGCTTATATACAATTATATTTATAAATGAAGTAAAATAAATATTAGTAAAATAAAGTAAAATAAATACTAAAAATTAATAATATATATATAATAATATATATATATAATAATATATAATAATATATATATATATATATATATATATATATATATATATATATATATATATATATATATATATATATATATATATATATATATATATATATATATATATATATAAATGAGAGAAAGAGAATTGAAATCGAGCAATAAAATCGGTACTTATCATTTTTTTCCTCAAAATTCTTCGAGCTTATACTACGATTTCCTTAGTTTCATGACCTTAAAAGAGAAATTGGATAATATTAATGTCAATATTTCACACATCAAAATAGCAAGCATATAATCTATAGCAAGTATATAATCGGCACGAAGGGACTGTATATATGCTGTTTAATCGAGCGGTTGTAAAAAAATCAAAAACGTTCAATGTTACTTACTAAATTAGAAATACAGTATTTATTTCTTTTGTTTTTTTATTTCTGTGTAGAATATGAAAAAAGTAATTAAATTGATTTGAACTATTCTTATTATAGCGTTACAGTTCTTCGGATAAGCTTCATGGCTCAAATAGTAAAAAATAAAAATAAAAAAATAATAAAGAAAAAACGTTAAAAAAAATTCATCAATATCAAGAAAGAATTTTTCTAAGAAGGGATTAACTGAGCTGGAGATTTGGAATTAAATGTAATTCTTATCAGGGGTCTGTCCAGACATATTGTGAAAGGTCCGTGCTCGTAAAATTGTGACAAAATTACTCGTAATTTGTGAATATAAAATAAACGTTAAGTCACACATTCTTTCAACCTGGGTTCGCTTTTGTGAATTTGTGCAAATAGGATCCGTTATTGCAAAACTTTTTCAAGGTGTTTTTAAATTATAAAGACACACAAGATTATGCTCAACACTGTAAATATATAACTAAAAAAATTAAATTTTATAAAATAAACAGCAATTACAGCTACTGATTTAGCGATGCAACATATAAAACAATAATGAAGATAAACAAATTTGTGAAGGGTCCGATTAAAAGAAATTATTTTGTGAAGGGTCCGTAATTTCTTCTAAACAGACCCCTGCTTATGAATCACAAAAATATTGTTTGCTGAAACCGGGGTTTGCTCTTTAAAAGCGAACTAAGTTCCAATTGGGTCTGCCAACCAAGTATTTTTGCTTTCTTCGTTAAATCCGGCTCCTCATTAAATCTGGGTTCATTATGAACGATTTCGACTCTACTAGAGGGAAGCGGTTAAATACTGTGCATTCGTACTATGACTGACAAAGAGTAAGGAGAGAAAAAAATTACATTTTATGAAATAATAAATCCATTGTGTAAAGTATAAAAAATTTACCACAGATAGACTTTTTTAAACAATCAATAAATACAGTAAAATTTAGATTTAATCTCTACCTTTGCGAGTTTAAATACTTCGGATTTTCTAATGAAAAGAGGCATTTAAAGACAAGTTAAAAAGTGAATCAGTTTGTACAAAAGCCAACTTCTTTCATTAAGTTCAGTAAAGAAAAATATTTTTGATTTATTAAAATCTAATAAATGACGAGAGGTGTGAAAAATAAATATTGACAAGTTAATATGATTTTAAATATACGAGTATATCTGGTAGCCCTTTCATTTTTCTCAACTTTATACGTTTTTGTATAAAAGTTGACTAACATGCTAATCAGTTTCCTTTTAAGCAGTCTAATTAGCTGGCTTCGTAAACTTTTTTTGAAAAAAAACATAAAACAGTTAATATAAGCCCAATAAATTCTAAATTGGCAAGCTAAAGTGACCAAAAAATATTATATTGAAATTAATTATTAAAAGCAGAGAGTTGAATCACTAGCGAAAAAGACTGGATAAAAAATAACAAAACCAGTTTGATAGCCTGATAATAACTTTCCAATGATCGCAGTTGAACTCCTTTTTTCTCCGGCAACTAAACAGGTTTTGATTCTTTGTCTCTCTTTCTCTAGATTTCTTAAATTTCAATAACTTTTTCTTAAAACTTTTTATTCATTTTTTTCAATGTTTCACTATTAATTTTCAAACCTTAATGCTCATACTGTTTTCACTTAAGTTTTGAGGGTTCTGAGAAACTGCGATCAATATTATATATCCTGTATATTTGATTTCTTTTTGCGGCAGTTGGGTGACGACCTGATATTTTGAAACTTTTATTTCATCATAATTGCGAACATTACTCATTCTTTGTATTTTAATTTTTATTTAAAATTACTTTAGTACTTTTTTGTTCACAAAAATTTAATCGGGACATAAACAGACCAGTGAAAATGTAAAGAGATTATTACTCACTATATAGCGCCTGATTTTCGTAATTTCTATCCTTGTATCAAATTGTACAAAATTTGGAGGCATAAAAATGCTGATAGCGGTTGTTTTATTTTATAATCGTAGTTGAACAGCAGACTCAATTTTGTGTTTATGAAACTAACGTTCAACTCCATAGATTTGTAACTTTGAATCCAAACCAAAAGACAAGGAAACTCCTTGATTGAGAGAAATTTGCCTTTGTGGAGGACATTTAGATAGAACTAACACGCATTTGCGTTACATTAGGAGAAAAACCCCGAAAACCTTCCACAGTTAAACTGACGGCGAAGAATCTCTATCCCATGATTCGTATAACACTGAGGATATTTTACTCCAGCACTCTAGTCGTGGCGAAATTTATTTCGACCCGCCATTGCTGGGATTCGAACCCAGGTTACCTTACTGGGAGGCAAGTGCTTTATCCCCTGTACCCCAGAGATCAATAATCAGAAGTACAATAACATAGATATATATTCAGTTAACCTTAACAAAATTCATATTAACTCAATTTTAAGCAGTTTATACTACTTCATTTTATATTGGAATATAACATTCATAAAACTATGCATATATTTACCATTGAATAAAAACATAATATTTAGATAAACGATATAGAGATATCCTTACTTAATCCTAAATCTATATATAGATATAGGATTTAGATATATCTAAATTAAAAATTAAACTACACTGAAATTTTATACTTCTATGTAAAATGATGAAATAAGTGTGATTTTTAGAAATCAATGTTCTAGTTTTGGGGGAAAATTAACACTAGAATTCTTTATCATTTTGAATTTGAAGCAATAGAAATTTCTGTTTACAGCATTTATTTGGGTTCATGTTTTCTAGCTTTTTTGATAAGGAGTGAAGATAAAATTTTAGAACAGTCCATTTGACTGTGATTTATAAGATTTCTTAGCTTTTAAAAAAGATAAGTAAATGAGTTGGGGACAACAAAGTTTCATAGTTCTAGGTAGTTATGAGAAACAACTTATGTTTAGGAAATTAGTATGGAAATTATCAAAATCCATAATTCTTATTACTCAACGTCAGACCGTAATTTCAGTCATGTCATGACATCGTAATAATTACGGATAAATCTAAGTTGTTTGCTCTACCATATATATGAAATGTCAATGCTCTTTCAATTTTCGACATGGAAATATAGGCAGTTTTTTTTGTTTTATTTTATTATTTTTTTCAACTATAAACTAAAAAAATATTTAATAAAAATTAAAGAAAAATTTGGAGAAAAAAAATTAAAAACTGCACAAGCTATGAGCATTTTAAGTAGTTTTTCATGCTGCGCATGTGCAGAAAAATTACCTCAATTAAAAAATATTTTTGTCAAATAAATAAAAAAAGTATTATTCTAATATCATAAAAATTTTATTCAGTTTGAAGCAATTTTCTAAGTAGTTCGTGTACTTTTCAAAAGAAAGCTGAAAATTATCAGGAATTAACACAATCTGATCCACAAATCTCATTTTCTAGCATTGCAAATTACATAATACAAATCATGATACAAAACATACAAAATTAAATTTGTAGAAAACCCTCAATCGTTTTGAGTTTTTTTTTTTTTTAAATAAAAAAAAAGAAATACAAAAACTACTTGGTAAAGTGCCTAAAACTTTTAAAATTTTTACAATGTGAAAATTAAAACTTTTTTCATTAGTCAATTATAATTCACTACAAAATTATGAAAATTATGAAAAATTTAATTTTTTGTGCATGTGCAATATAACGAGATGCATTGAATACTCATATATTGCACAGTTTATTTTTTTTTTCAAATTTAAAAACAATAATTTTGTAATTAATTTTAAAATGCTTCGAAATCTAATTTAATCTCATTAAATTCGGGTTGAATGATCCTAAACGAATGGGACTTTGCATTTATATACAAAAATAAAAGAGGTGTAATGATTTGGTTTTTTTTCCTGGTATTTTTTTTTCGAAAATTTTCACACATATATATCCGATACATTACTTTGAATTACAGTTTGTGAGTATACAGAATAATACATTAAATACGGACAACTAAACTTTTAACCATAACTGTTCAACTTCAATATGTGTGTGTAGATATATATATATATATATTTCTTAAAAATTAAATATTTTTTAAATTGCATTATTAAATATTATCAAATACTCCAAGTCCTTAATGTAATGTTTGAAATTCGGATAAGAAAAATTAAATAATCTGTTAATTCACACAATCGTTTTATCACGAAAAATATGAATTAAATCAACTGAGAAAAAAAAATATCAATATTCAATACGTGCATTTTTGTTTAATTTTATCTGTAAGATTTATTTTCGTTATTTTCTTTTTGTTTATAGAGTATGTATACATGGTAAGAACTTTAAATAAATAGGAAATAGTAAGTTTTGAATTAATGTAACATTTAAAAGAAATTAGAATTTCCTCCAGTTAATTTTAAAAACGTTAATTTTGTTTATTCAACAAATTTCTGTCGTATAGCTTTCATATAAACAATAAATTCTGATCACGTTAAATTTAAATATTGAATCTAAAATACAATTTAAAAGTGTCTCGAACGTAAAGAGCTCCATTCTGAAAGAACTGTTTGGTAAAAGCGTCTTAAGATATACACCAACATTTCTCTTTCGATGTGGAAAGAAATCCATAAAATACAAAGATTTTAATATAAATATTAGTAAAGGGAAATTATTTATCAAATAAAATGTATCATGAATATAAATTGAATGAATATTTATTACCTCTATCAGGAGAATTGCCAATCACCGTCTTAAATGCAGCACGATCACCTTTCTATAAATTGTTCCATCACATGATGATTTCATTTCATTTTCGCCTCTTAGTTGATAACCAATGAAATAGAAGGACGATTAAAAGAAAATTTGCATCTGCCAAATTTCTGCAGAGCGAAGTGAAAACTCTTCTACTGTTTTAAGGGTTGCTTTAAGTTAATTTCTTACAGATTAAGGAAGGGAAATCGCCATGTGAAAGGCGGGAAAGGGAATCGAAATTTTCAACAAGACATTTTTAAATGAATTATTTAAATCCTCGTTCTTTTTAAAATGAATCATATTTATTTATTGTTACACATGCATAAGCAGGTTTGTGTGCTTATTACGAAATACAACTTTTGTTATACGTAGAAAAGTAGAATTTTGCAAAATTCTAATTTGCCTCATTTCCTTCCATTCATTCTCCAAACTGGCGTAACGTTTAGAAGCGGGTAAGGAAGTGGAAATACTGTGATAATTGAAATAAAAAGTGTTTGTTTGTGCAGTATGGTGAGATGGAGGGGGGACAAAGGAGAGTCTCTTTTTATTCCGTCAGCAAGGATATGAATTTTTCGAAGCTTGATGACAATCAGGAAACTGCATTCTGCATGATAAACATGAAATTGTCAATCAATAAAATAGATGGAACGATATTTCGTCTAACGAATGAACGGGGGGGGGGGGGAACTTTATAGCTATTAATAGGTTCTAATAACTTTTCTTGTTATGCTATCTATAATGAGGTGAAAAATTTAAATACCTCCATGAAGTTCGGTTCTTCATTACTGAAAAAGTGAAGCAGCGGGGGACCCCCAAAGAAGGTTTTGCCCCGGGCCATAATTAGGCAAAGTCGGGTCCTGTTTATGAATCCCGGGACAAATTTTATTGAGGGCTAAAAACAGAGTCACAAAGTTTTAGAAACCCTTTTTTAAAACTGTAGTTTATAAAGCTTATTAAAAAATTCTCGGCAATTTTTTTTTCATAAAAATTATTTCAAAACACTATATTTTTGCAAGGAAGTTGAAAATAGCTTTCAGGAGTACCAGGACCTTGGGATAGTTATCCTTGTCTAAGCTTTCACTGTGAAAATTCTCGGATCAAACTAAGGTAAAAAGCAAGGGTGCCGGTATATTTTAAAAACGAATCTACAGTGAGGAAGAAACATGAAAACCTGTTTGATTGCACTTTAAAGTTCGTGGGTGTTTTTAATAATTACCTTTAAACTACACTCTACAATTGGAAGAAGGTATGGTCAAAACTTTCAGAATCTGGTAAAATTTACTATGTTCCTGGCTCTATGTTAACACCAAAGAGCTCAATAGTTTTTACCGAAGCGCTAAGATGATTTTGACAATTTTTATATGAAATACATTGACAATTGATTGATTGACAATTTTTATATAAAATATGGTTTTACAATATATGCTAAAATATTACCAAAATACCGTTTTTTCCCTTACTAGAAATGACATTACTAAATTACTTAATGTACATTACAAAACTTAATTTTACCAAAAAAAAAAATTTATTCTCGTGTTTTTTTCCGGTAATCGAAACAAGTTGTGATTCATTCAGTCCCACCTTCACGATCGCTTTCCTTTTCCTGAAATATTATTTTGCTGATCCTAATCTGTAATCTTTTATAATTTTTTTAATAAGGAATCTAAGAACATATAAGTATGAATCTTGAGAAAGAGTGATAATTCAATTAGTAGTAAACAATGATTAATGAAGCACTTTTTTCGATAATGATAGTAATAAGAAATCTAATTCACACTCTATTGACCATAATGAAAACGCATTACAAATATTTGAAGAATCATATAACTTTGGTATAAATAAAAGAAACAGCCGGCCGAAGACTCCCCGTGTAGTAAATGGTGGCTGGTTCACAGTAAATCTGTAGGGTCACAAAGTCCTCCATTCTTCCATAACAAACCGATACCTCTGGGTGTACTGAATTGGAGATGGATCGTTCTCTGGTTCAGGTCAAAATTACTATCTTTGAATAAATTAATGCCCTATAAACGGGTATGACGCGTGGGTGTAGCAGAAGTCTAATTCTTGGCCGTAGATGGCTCCACTGGATGGCACCTTAATGGCCGACGGCAACATTAATTAAAGAAGGGAAAACATATTTTTATGAGGTAGTAGCGACCGGGACAAAATTGCCAAAATCTTTCTTGAAAAATAGTATTTAATCAAAAACTATTTAGGCGTAATAACAAAGTTTTTTTTTAAAAAAAAACCTTTCGAAGAATGATTAATTATAAAATATTAAATAAACTTACTTATAGAAGGGAGAAGTAATGAAGACGCATGAAAATATTTTTTCCTTTAAGCTAATTCAGAAGCTATAATTCTGAAAATTTATCAGATTTCACTCTAATTAGAAGAATAAGGAGTCATACTAGTTATTTATTCATATTTCATTCAAACTGTTACCTCCTAGTGACCAATTTAATTATACATTGATAATGAGTAAAAACAGAGATAACTAAACTAAGGGACAGCTTATTCTGATTGAATGCGAAAATATAAATAAATACAAGGAAGAAAATACTGTTTTCTTGAGAGTAAAGTTATTTTGATGACTTCATCGCTTCAATCATGTTGTTGGACACATAATTGTGGATCATTAATCTACATGACCCCCTCCTCTGGCTCACAATAGGCTGTTGAGCCACGCGCTACTTTTAAGGAAAAATATAATACACATTTTTAATAGCTTAAGCATTTAACAAAAAAAAAACACACACACATATATTGAGCATTTTATTTTATTTTATAACCGTCGTTGAACAGCCGGCCCAATTTTATGGGTTTACGACTACTGATGTTCAACTCCGCAGCCTTGTAATTTTGAACCCAATCCAAAAGACAAGGGAACTCCTGGATCGAGTATTGAGAGAAATTAGCCTTCGTGGAGTACTTTTTGACTTCAGCTGACCCGCATTTGCGGTCAGCTGAAGTCAGACGGAGAGGAAGACCACGAAAACCTCTCACGGTTAACCTGATTGCAAGAGGACTCTAACTTATGTTCTGTCTACTACCTACGTCAGTACTGTGGTCGGTGTAAGCCGGATGCGGAATTTGTATCGACTGGGATTCGAACCCGGTTCACTAATTAGAAGTCGAACACTCTATTACCTGAGCTATTGCGGCTCATATTGAACATTTGTTATAATATTGATGCCTAGATGTTTGAAAAATTTATCTTGGATGAAAAAAAAATAATTCTGTAAAATTAAGTAAGAATTTAGAAGATGTCACTTTGTCCAATTATAGATATAATCTAATTTGCCAAGAAAACACTGTAAAAAATTTCGAATTAAATTACGATTAAAAGTACTGACCGTTTGAGTGCATTATCTGTAAAATCATGCTCACTGTAAAATCTATTTCTGCGGTAAAATTTTATACCGTAATTTTTAAAGAAAATTTTGTTCCATGATTTATTATTCATAAGATTTTTTCCCTCACCTGAATATTAATTTGCAATCCGTTATGCAAATACTTTTGTTTATTTCCGATTTAGAAAAATTCTGCAAATATATATTAAGAAGACGGTAATTTCCAAACAGCCTTTTTTAGAAGCTGTTTATAAATATTGAGTTAAATTATTATTTTAAAATCAAGTATAAAATTGATTGATTATTATTTTTAATTTTCAAAATAAAACAAAACACATTTGTTATCTTGAAATACACCTTCCGAAAACAATTATTATTATTATTGTTTTTATTATTATTATTAACATTTCTGAAGCCCTATTTGCATACTTACCAGTCCTTTCTAAATCTTATTTTTAAATAATTTTTATTTTACGTTCAGAACTTTAACAAACTATTAGAATCATTAAAATTGATTTTGAATGGGCGGGTTGATAGCGAAAAAATCTATAACTTGGAAGTGTTGGTTTCGCCAAACTAATAAAAAAAAAGATTCTATCATAAATATGGAAACCGAAAAAAAAAATCGCATCTGTTGATTTTAAACAAGAGAAAATAAAAAAGAAAAACTCCCTCCTCACACATTTTCACAAATTAAAAAGTTGGCATGAGGCCAAAGAAGTAATAAACCATGAATTTGAAAACAATAACTTGATATTTAAACTCAAATTTTAATTCAATCTTTTTTAGACGTTTTCAATTTTATTATTTCTTTCTTTTATTCATAACGTGTTACAAAATCAATATAATTTCTGTTCAAAGCTTAAAGAATATATATACTAATTTTAAAGAAAGATAAAACTTTCTTGGTATAGGGGGATTTAAAAAGAGTCTAGAAAAAAAAGGCTTAAAAGATCATTCACTGCTTTGAAATGAAATATAACTTTAAATCAGTATGGGTTAAAAATGTTCCAAAACCGCTATGTTTGGAGAGAAGGGAAGAGGTAATATCACATACAACACCACACATTTTGGTTAAATTAAAAATATTTAAAATTATTTAATATTTTTAAAATTATTTAATAAATTTATTCTGATTTTATTATTTAATATATTTATACTTTTTTTTTATCTCTATTATCAAAATAAGGGCTCATCTACATTCAGATCACAAATGTAATTTAAAAATATACTTTAAAATTAAAAAATAAATTTTGATGTCCACTGTTATTTTCTGTTATGTCGACTGTTATAGAGAATGAAGTAAGTCAGGTAACGGCATCAAATCGACATATTGAGTCTTGGGATTATTTTCTTTAATAATTGCAATTTAATTATTTTTAACCAGATTATTAATAAAAAGAAAATATACATATTTTTTTGTAAAAAAACGTGTAAAATCTTTAATATCCAATTGCAATGATTGTAACATTTGTCTGTTTTCCTTTAAATTCAATTTATTTTATTCGTTTTTTGTTTATGCGTGAACTAAATACAAATTCAGAACTAGTCTGTGAATCTTACATAACATCCAATTTTAAAACTATTATTATTAAAACTATACAAAATTTAATTACTCCCTTCAAATAGTCTTTCTTTACTTACTAAATCGGTTTTCCGTCAATCGATCATCGAGTTTAACGAGGGCCTATACCACACAACCTCGGTCCCTACGCAGACTGATCCAAGTGGTCACCCACTCTCACACTGACGGCAGCCAGTGATACTTTACTTCGGTAATCTGCAGGGAACCGTGTACTAACAATCAGTCCACAGCGGAACACTTAAAACGTAGGCCAAAAAGAATATTCCTAACCATTCTCATATCATATTTGCGTTACTATCGATTTAAGCGACACCTGTGCTAATGATCAAGGGTGACACGGACAAAATAAAAATTTTTTAACGATGTTTAATAACTATTTTTCATCATATGCATATATTTTTTGAAATTTTGACACCTATGCAATGATTTAAAATTAATCCGAAAGTTCTCCTGTGAGCTCAAAAAATATAAAAAATCATTAAAGTGTCCGCCAAATGACCCCCTCAAATGCAGTATTCAATATTAATTAGAAAGCAAAGGAGAACAATGTCTATAACTGAAATGCACAATAGTGTATAAAAAAAGTAGGCCAAAAAGAATATTCTTATCCCTTCGCATATCATATTTGCGTCACTATCGATTTTAGCGACACCTGTGCTAATGACCTAGGGTGACATGGTCAAAAAAATATTTTTTTAACGATGTTTAATAAATATTTTTCATCATATGTATATATTTTTAGAAATTTTGACACCTATGCAATGATTTAAAATTAATCCGAAAGTTCTCCTGTGAGCTCAAAAAATATAAAAAATCATTAAAGTGTCCGCCAAATGACCCCCTCAAATGCAATATTCAATATTAGTTAGAAAGCAAAGGAGAACAATGTCTATAACTGAAATGCACAATAGTGTATAAAAAAAGTAGGCCAAAAAGAATATTCTTATCCCTTCGCATATCATATTTGCGTCACTATCGATTTTAGCGACACCTGTGCTAATGATCTAGGGTGACATCGTCAAAAAAATATTTTT
The DNA here is from genome assembly GCF_982258835.1 of Parasteatoda tepidariorum. Taxonomy (NCBI): domain Eukaryota; kingdom Metazoa; phylum Arthropoda; class Arachnida; order Araneae; family Theridiidae; genus Parasteatoda; species Parasteatoda tepidariorum. The sequence continues at coordinate 136,120,820 of NC_141755.1, read as the reverse complement.
TTAGCGATGTTTAATAAATATTTTTCATCATATGTATATATTTTTAGAAATTTTGACACCTATGCAATGATTTCAAATTAATCCGAAAGTTCTCCTGTGAGCTCAAAAAATATAAAAAATCATTAAAGTGTCCGCCAAATGACCCCCTTAAATGCAGTATTCAATATTAATTAGAAATCAAAGGAGAACAATGTCTATAACTGAAATGCACAATAGTGTATAAAAAAAAGTAGGCCAAAAAGAATACTCCTAACCCTTCGCATGTCATATTTGCGTCACTATCGATTTTAGCGACACCTGTGCTAATGATCTAGGGTGACATGGTCAAAAAATTATTTTTTAACTATGTATAATAAATATTTTTCATCATAAGTATATATTTTTAGAAATTTTGACACCCATGCAATGATTTAAAATTAATCCGAAAGTTTTCCTGTGAGCTCAAAAAATATAAAAAATCATTAAAGTGTCCGCCAAATGACCCCCTCAACTGCAGTATTTAATATTAATTAGAAAGCAAAGGAGAACAATGTCTATAACTGAAATGCACAATAGTGTATAAAAAAAAGTAGGCCAAAAAGAATATTCTTATCCCTTCTCATATCATATTTGCGTCACTATCGATTTTAGCGACACCTGTGCTAATGATCTAGGGCATGCCCTCCTTTTATGAGGATTTTGAAAATAATTCTTTCTAGTGGTAGCGAACCAAAGTAGAAATTTTTAAAGCTAATGGATCTCTCATAAAACTTTTATCAGAACTTAAGTATCTAGCCATATGGCCTGCACTTTTATAAGTAATAGTGGACAAGTTACGCTAAAATTAATTTTTTTTAAATATTAAGGCATTAATTTTGCTACCGTCTGAAAAGAAGATTTCTGAAACTACGGAAATTCCGTAGCAGTTGGAGGGTATGATCTAGGGTGACACGAGCAAAATAAAAAATGTCAAAACATGTTTAATAAATATTTTTCTTCATTCGCATATATTTTTAGAAATTTTGACACCTATGCAATGATTTAAAATTAAAAGGCTCACTTCTTAAATATTTTTAGCCGTTTTGATACATATTAAGTGTCAAAAGTATTAGTTCAAATAAAAATTTCAACACTAAACAATATTTATTGCGGATGATTCGGTTAGTTTAGTTATGCAAAACTGGCTATGAGCATAGCACATGATAAAAGGATATTTTAAAAATTTAAAAGAATTTGTGACACTATCTAGCCATAGTTTAAATAGTAAATAAATTTAGAAAATTTTCCCTTTTAATGTAAATATGCCTGGATGAGCAAATTTAGAGCAATTCATGCTAAAGGAATTTAGTTATGCATTCATATTTTATGTACGTTATTTCTGGCTAATTACTAACATACGACTACCAAAACAGGGTAGTCATCCCCTCTGCAGAGGACCAAAGTTGCGATGGCATGTCTTCGGATCATCCTCAGGTATGTTACCCACACCGTTGCCAACAGCCCATTGTGCAGCTCTAGTGTGACGTAATAGTGCTAAGCAAGTAAAAAGTTTCAGAATCAAACAGAAAAACTTCCTCTGAATAAACATAGTTTTTTGTTATTAGATTTTGAATCTTAATCCTTAAATTATAGTGATAACCGCCATCTTTAAAATATGTATGGCCTCACTAGTTAAATCAGAAAAGTGACCAAAATTGTCTACACTTTAATGTTAATTTCCAATTTTTGCTTCATCAGTTTACTCTGCACATAGTTAAGCAAATCAAACGCTCCTTATTATGAAACACATTTAGTCAAAAATAATTAAATGTAAAAAAAAAAAAAAATCAGTACCATTTAATTTAATGATAGACTAAAAATTCTAAATGTCACATAGAATGAAAGCGCGATTAGAAAATAAGAATGAAAATGCAGTTTTTAAGTAAAGAAGTTTTTTAAAAAAATTAAATTTTTAACTTTTAATCTGATTCTTAAGAATTCATCATTTTTAATCTCATTTCTTTATCATTTATATAAATACAACTTTAAATATGTCATTTAAAGTTGTATTTATATAAATGATAAAAAAAATGAGTATGATTTTAAATTTTGCTACCATTCTTAAATTTATTATTTAAAAATAATAATTGTAAAAACTTTTTTCAGCTTCAAATTATAGATCGATAAGCAACTTTCATAATTGCGAGGAAAAACAATTTCCCTTAAATTACAAATATGCAAAAAGAGAAATTAATATTAAGGGATCTTAATGTTCAACCGCGCACCAGATTGAACTAGTGGGATTATAATTTACAATTTACGGTAACCTAATATTTTTTTAGAGTCACGAAAAACGAATCGTTCGAAAAACTATGATGGCTTAGTAATGAGAAATGCGTTCTTAGGCCCGAGTTTGTGACTTCAAAGTATTTTCCGTACTTAATAGCTTTATTTTGTATCCATCATTGAACAGTCGACCCGATTTTGAGTTTACGACTAACAATATTCAATTCTGTAGCCTGAAAATTTTTGACCCAATCCAGAAGACTGTGCGATCAAGTATTAGGAGAAATTCAACCCTTGTGGAAGACTTTTTTTGATGAAACTAACTCCCATTTACTTTACATGATGATGAAAAGCACGAAAATTTCCCATGGTTAGTCTGACGGCAAGAAGACTTCAATCAATGACCTGCCTACCACAGAGGATATTTTACATCCGCTCTGTGGTCAGTGCAAGCTGGGAAAGGAGCGCTCTATTCCCTGAGCCACCACGGTTCGCACTTATTTGTTAACATGTTTAAAGCTAGATTCTGGAACCATTAAGATTGAATATTAGTGTTTTTAAGTAGCTCCTTTTTTATTTCGCGCACTGTATAATATTTGTAAAAAATGAAATAAAACATTTTCTATGGATCGCAAACTTTAAAAAAATTTATGTAAAATCAAAACCAGTTTATTTGTTTGGTCACTGCAGGTGGCTAGCCGACACTTGAAGCGGGTTTACGGCTTTTCGTGGCCACTGCGTAAACAATATTCCCCACAAATTCGGAGGTCCGCAGGTCCCCACCCCCTGACTTGCAAGGCACACAGCCGTCACCCAGAAGCGACGCGTGTGCAATCCCGCACACTTAATGCCCACTCCTACAACCCTACAGACCTACTATTTTTTTTTTAGCCGTCGTTGAACAGCCGACCCAATTTTGAGTTTACGTTTACTAATTGTAAGATGCTAGACTGTAAAAATTATTCTATATAGCAATCAAAAGAGCAGGAAAGGGACAAATAGGCTGTTAAACAGGATAATTACAATTTTTCTTTCAAACTTTATTTAAAATTATTAACAAGGGAGATTGGTGACCTCTCTCATAGGAATCCTTGAAGCTTCTGAGTACCGCTACATTTACAGTGAGAGAGGATGACGCAACACTAATGTTCAACTCCGCAGCCTTGTCATTTTGAACCAAACCGGAAGACAAGGAAACTCCTGGATCAGTACCCCCAGAGGTATGTTATGGGAACATGGAGGACTTTGAGACTCGATAGATTTACTCTTTCGGCCAGCTGGGATCGAAACCGCGAACTCTTGGACATGGGTCCACTGCCCTACCAACCAGGCTATATCTCTATTTGTTTAGAAAATTTAAATGGTAGCACAGGTAAATGTTTGGGCATGGATCCTAAAGCGGATCCTAGACTCCATGTGTTTGGGTCATTTCGAGTTTTATCAGACAAATAAACTGGGTTTAATTATCTTAATGGCACTTATGCTATGATGATTCTCTATACTTATTCACCTGGTATAGGTAATAAATGCTAGTTTTCCTTTCTAATATTTATTTGAAACTCTAAATGCACTAATTCTAATAGTGACCACTTATGTGAGGATAATACTACAAATATATAAAGGTCATCAATAATGTCTAATTTGCATTACAGGGTGGCTTCTAAATACTGTAACACTCAAAAAGATAGGAATTAATTTGAAACGTTTGGTAAAATAATTTCTTTCTCACTATTCCTGTGATCGCTTTCTATAAGTGCAAACGTTTTTTGCTGAGAGCAAATCATTTAGAATAAATTTAAAGATGTTATCGTAAGGTTAAACAGTTTTTCGATAGTGATAATTTCTACAGGTAGAATCTTTACGTAATTAAAATCTCTCGGGTTTAATAGAACATATAAATGTTCTATTAAATTAAAGATATAAGAATTGATTATTGGATTCTAATAGCTGTAAAGATAAATTTCTAGGGACTTTCATTCTTGTGGTAAGTTTAAATGTAATTCAATTTTCATACTTTTTTAAAAATATAACAATAAATCTGAATCCCCAAACTATAATAATATAATATTCCAACAATAAATCTGAAAATAAAATCTATAGCAGCTTTGAAGCTGCTTTCAGAGTTTCTTCATTTCAACACTTTTGAATGAAAACGTTTTAAAAAGAAATGCCACCAACTGTTTTTTTCCTTTTCTTTTAAGATAAAAGTTCAGAAATGACAACTTAATGAAAAAGAACGTCTATTGCCTTACAACCATTTTCATGAAAATTCCACTAAGTAATATTTTAATTTTGTATCTCTTAATGCTCGGGTACCTTAACAGGAAAAGACATTTGTTTAGATGCTCTGATTTCTTTTTTCTGCAAAAAAAAAAGAAAAAAAAACATAATAGTTTATAATTGTCTTCTTTTTTTCTTTTTCTTCTTCTTTGGTTCAAGAGCTACCACGGGCAGAGTCGGATTATACCTTTCGTAGGCCCTAGGCATAGCCCTTTTTGGGCCCTTCCCCCACTCCTCCCCTCTTTTCTAAATATATGCTAAAATTTTCTTGCATGTTTTTTTTAACATTTTTTTTAATATGGATTTTAATTTACAAATTTGTTTATCGAACTTTATCTGCAATACCAACATACTGCCGATATTGCAGTTGATATCGATAATACCATTATGATTTGTTCGCTCGATAACTATGTAAACACTTCACGTCAACAATACAACAACAAACCAGCAAAGAAAATAGTGAAATTGATAGTGATATTTGTCGATTCTTGAATCAAATGCAGAAGGAGAAAGATCTTTCTCCAGATTAAAATTGATAAAAAATTATTTGCTTTCAACAATGAATCAAGATCGTTTGGCATCGCTCGAACTTATGTCTATTGAATACGACATTTTGCATAGTTTGGAATTCGACAGCATAATACAAGATTTCGTTGAATCCAAAAATCGCAAAAAAGTAATATAATAAGATTCTGCAAAATAATTTATTACCGAAAAATATTATATTTTTATTTGTATCTTCATAATTTTGTGCAAAATACACTTGTTTTTAAAGCTAAATTATTTTTGTCAACAAATTTTTTTCTCCCAAGTTTTTCGTAGGCCCTAGGCACGTGCCTAGTGTGCCTATAGGTTAATCCGGCCCTGACCACGGGTCGTGCACCTCTAGTGTATAATTTCTGAATCATGCGCCCTCACACCTCGTGCGCTCCCCAGCACATAGGAGGTTGCGGCGTCAATTACACCACTGGGTGTTACTATTGCATAAAGACTATTAATCTTGTTTGACTGCTGTTCCCGTCAACAGTCCTCCTCAATAAACGTGAAATATCCTCAGTGGTAGACGGATCATGGGTTAGAGTCCCCTTGCGGTCAGGCTAACAGTGGGAGGTTCTCGTGGTCTTCCTCTCCTTGTAACGCAAATGCGGGTTTGCACCATCAAAAAGTCCTCCACGAAGGCAAATTTCTCCCAATACTCGATCCAGGAGTTCCCTTGTCTTCTGGATTGGGTTCAAAATGACAAGGGTAAGGAGTTGAACATTAGTAGTCTTAAACCCATAAAATTGGGTAGGCTGTTCAACGACGGTTATATATATATATATATATATATATATATATATATATATATATATATATATATATATATATATATATATATATATATATATATATATATATATATATATATATATATATATATATATATATATATATATATATATATATATATATATATATATATATATATATATATATATAAAATTAGTCCTCCACGGAGCCGCGATGGCTCAGGGGATAGAGTGTTGCCTTCCAATGAGGCGAACCAGGTTCCAATCCCAGTCGATACGAAATCCGCATCCGGCTTGCACCGACCACAGCGAAATATCCTCAGTGGTAGACGGATCTTTTTCCTATATATTAATTTTCGTATAATTTATGTCAATCCTCTTTTATATTATATTTCTTAACCTTTATTTTGTAATTAAACCTCGTTCTTAATAGTAGAATAATTAAAACAGATTTAGAAATTTGTGATACGAAATTTTATTTACATGGATTGCTTATATTTTCTATATTCTACTTTAAAACCCTCTTTGTTATCTGCATTTTACCCACTTCATCTCGTAAGGTAGAGGCTAGGTAAAACTCATAGGGCGGTGTAAGATGGTTTCCCGTCTCCCTTTTTTAAGTAGAGATAGGGAAGCCCTATGTGGAGCAGGCATCTAAGAATTCTCTTTTTTTTTTTTTTTTTTTTTTTTTTAAATCTCTTTTTCCTATATATTAATTTTCGCATAATTTATGTAATTTTTCTTTTAAATATTATTATTATATTCCTTAGCCTTTACTTTGTAATTGAACCTCGTTCTTTATAGTAGTATAATTAAACTAGTAATAGAGTTAGAAATTTGCGATACGAAATTTTATTTATATGAATTGTTTATATTTTCTCTATTAAATTTTCTGCTAAAACCCTACGTGTTGTCTGCATTTTACTCTTAAGGTTAGAGGCTAAGGAAAACTCATAGCATACATAATTATTCATAGCATACATAAACACATCCTGGCATCTACACTTTCTATCATAGTGAGTAGCGTTTTTAAAAACTGCTTTATGGTGCATTTTTCGTGTTTTAAAAGCCCTTTAAATGTGCTTATTTTACTGGTTGTTTTTAAAAAATGCTTAATTTTCCCTTTTTGAATATTAGATTTTTCTTTTCTTTAACATGCCGATTTTCGTCACGTATTATGCAAGAGCGTGGATTTCATTTTGTTCTATTCATTGTTCATTCGAACATAATACATTTTGACTTACCGTCGGCCCATAGCATATGACAGTAATTTTAAATGTTTGATGAAATACTGATGCGAGCATATACTGAGCTGGATGGGTTTGGATAGATTCCTCAATAACCTCAACTTATACTTTAAACAATTAAAATAACGAAAAAATATTTTTAATACTAAAGTATCATTAAAAAATTGTACAAAATGTTATTATTAACAGTAATAAAAATTGCTTTAAATAAAAAAAAACATACTTTTAAGATTGGGACAGTTTGTTTCTGTAACATTTGGAGAAGGCGTTGAGCAAAATTTATCTAGTTTTTTTAAATCAAAATCATATAGGATAATCAAAGTATTTGTGTTAATTATCTTTCTGAAAACTTTTTTTATGTAATATTTTTAAAAAAGTTTAAAGTTAGAATTTTTGTTTAAGGTATGCATTTGATTACTTTGATTACTGCTGAGGGAGGAAAAGAATTTATCTGATCATCAGAATTTTAATTTAAAATTTCTTCAAAATGTGGACATTTCTGTTTATCAATTAAATAACTTTATTTTCCATTTTAAACACGGCAATGTCGATTTAAAACCAGAAGAATTAAACCGGAACAAGAACACATTTCACTTAAGATTGCTTTAATTTTATTGAACTTTCACTTTCTGCTATTATTTCGTATTAACAGGGAAAAAAAAGTCATACCCAGGCAATTTTCATCATTAGAACTCTCTTGCTTCTGCTTCATTTACCTCTTTGCCAAATATCACTGACTCCAAAGAGCTGCATAGTTTTGCAAACATCAGCTTCAATGGAGTCAATTATTTAGCTTTTCTGATGACTCAAAGGATGACACTTCACACACTAATCATAAGGAAAACACGCTCTAGGAGCCAAAACATTTAAAGTAATTTGAAATAAGCATAATTATGTGTTTTAACTAAGTCAAAGAGCAAGCTGTGAGATATATTTTAGAACTTAAAATAAATAACCATCAGAACTAACTAATAATAAAAATCCTTGTCTAAAAAATATGTAGAAATACAATTGCAAGAAGAAATATTAAAAGAGCAGGAAAAAAGGTGCAAGGCCAGTTGCAAAATTGAAAGTTTGCAAGGAGAGAATAATATAATAATTGGATTCATATTGTAAAGAAACCTTTTATTATAAGCAACTTTATTTCTAAGCACTAAATTGGTTTATGTAAAGTTTTTTATGTAGCCTTTTCTAATGGAAACGGATATTTAGCAACACATACACATAATAAATCATTTAGGAATAATAATTCTATCCAACACAGGGATGGAAAATAGTACTTTCATGCTTAGAACATTAAAAGTAATCTGGAAAAAAACTTCATCATGTTTAACAACTCACATTATTATGAAATTTAATTTCAAAATTAACTGTACTAGAAAAAAAAATTTTGAGAACGGAAATTTAAGTATAGTTACTTAAATAAATAATTTATAAAAAAAATTAATGCCAAAATGAATAAAAAAGCAAATCCTAACAGTTCTAACAGTCCTAAAAGCAAATCCTAACAAATCCAAAAGAAAATAGTTCATGACAATAATCCTATAGCAAGAAAACATTAAAGTCAAAAATCTAATCTTTGTAAGTTTTTACAATGTTGCTTTTTTTTCTTCAAATCAACAGAAAAAAAAAAGTAAAATAAAAAGTATACCCTTCAAAGCTTTCAATATCAGAACATTCTAACTTCTTTTTCATTAACTAATGACTAAATATCACCAACTCCAAAGAGTTGCATAGTTTACTAATATCAACTTCAATGGAGTTAGTTATTTAGCCAAATACACATATGGTGTCACATAGATGATACTTCATACACTTATCGCGAGGAATGATACAGCATGAAACATTTAAACTAATCTGATATAAAAATGTGATTATGTGCATTTACTAAACCCAAGAGAAAGCTGAAAGATGGAAAAATATATACATATGTATTAGTATACATATTTTTATAAACTGAAAAGGTAAAAGCTGTGTGAGCAACCTATAATAAATAAAATGAAATAACAAATAAAGTACTGCCCACTACTTTTAAGTATAGTATAGTAAAAGTACTAATTGAAGAAATGTTTCTATGCAAAAATTAGAGAAAATATTCCAGGAAAAGAAAACTAAGAATAAAACCAAGTGCTAAATTTGAAAGAAGAGATCAAGAACACTAGATTAAGTTCCTAGTAAAAGATCTCATAGCATAAATAAGAACGAAGAATAGAAACTTACGCATATACCATTATATTAAGATAGCTGCAAATCCAAATGCATTATAAACATCTTGTATTACAAACAGAAATACATTAGTTTCAAAATAGCAACTCAACAACTACAGGTTCTAAAGAAAACTTTCAGGAGCGAGGAAAACAGCAGGTTATATTCTTTAGAAGATCATTTTAATTAAATTAAGATTAGACTGAATTATACAAATATCACCATTAATGAAAGTCATACTAAATATAAAAACAATTTGCAAATTCTAGCACAAGGTAATAGAAATTAAGAAAAAAAATGTAATAAATTCAGGCAGATGAATTTTTTTATAACAAACTAGGAAAATTGTAGGTCCAAATATAACAATTATATAACTATATAAAAATTTCTTCTTTATCCCGAGACCACAAGCTATAAATTAAAATCAACTAATACCTTAAACATGGAATTTATAATAGGCAGAAAAATATGAAATATAAAAGCTCCAGACAAATGCTAAAAAGAAATTATAGAAGCAAAGAGAACTTCAGGTCAACAGATCATACTACAATTTCTTCGTCTGTAGAGAATACCAGCCGTAAATTAAAATTAATAAATAATTGAAACATAAATATTTAAGATAAGCAAAAAATATTAAATATAAAAATTCTGGACAAATGTCAGAAAAATAATCAAAAAACCGTATAGAAATTTTTTTTTCACCCTCAAAGACCACACAAGCTATAAAATTAAAATCAATAAGTTCCAGGCAAATTTATAAAAAATTATTCTCTATTTACAATATTTTCCGTATGTTAGAAGCACAATGAAAATGAAAAGAATAAAATTTCTATGTGTGAATAAAATTATGAGAATAATTAAGTTTGAGAAAGCGTTTAGTTTTGAATAATAAATTAAGAATAAGACGTAGATAATGAAATAACAAAAAGATTAAAGCTTTTTATGTTGCAGCCCACTTCCCTGAAACTTTTTTATTACCACCCAAAAATTTATAAAAAATTATTCTCTATTTATAATACTTTCCCTATGTTAGAAGCACAATTCACATGAAAAGAATAAAATTTATTATCTTAATATACAATCAATATATAAAAATAAGAATTATAAAAAACACACTATTGAAAAATGACAAAAAAATTAACACACAATTAGCTGCAAATAAATCTTTATAGGCCTACTTTACAATTAAATGAATTTTTTTAAAAAAAGATTTTAATAGATTATATTTACTCTTTGTCAGTTGAAAGTCATTTGTTTATTTTTCTTGATAATAGACTTTTTACCAATAAATACCATTCTTAATTTATAGTAATAACTTAAAATGATAAATTTCCCCATGCAGTTAAGAATGCAAACATTCAAAAACATTAAATATAAAAATAGAAAAAAAAATCAATCTAAAATTAGAAACTATAAAAAGGAGAGATTAGAGATTATAAAAAAAGAGAGAACAGGTTGTATAACAAGTATGCTGTAGCAACACTACAGTAGTGTGAAAAAACCAAGGCCAAATATTAAATAATACATTCCCAAAACATTTATAATAAGTTGAAAAGCTTAGAGCTCAGAGTAGATTTTTCAGAAAAATACTGTATAAAGTAACAAAAAATATTAATAAACTAACAAATTTTATTAAAATATCTTTTAGAATTAAAACTAATAATATTATACAAACTATAATAAATCTTAAATAAAATTTTTTATTGTAAAAAATGCCTTTACAATTTAGGAAATTTTCTGCAAAATTCATGACATATACATTTTTAGGAGAATGACATAAATATTATTAAAATATTTAAAGCAGAATAGTTATATAAATGTAAAAAGCAAACTGGAATTGTAAATAGAAAATTATAATTAGAGAAGATGAAAAATATGGTTAAATAAACAATAAAATAATAACAATAAAACCCAGTTTAAAATCTGGAAAATACAGTAGAATCTTAACTTTCCGGATTAAATTGAAATCATACAAAAATTTACATTATATACAATTATATTTACATTAACAAACATTGAGCAGGGTGGCCACTTTATTTAGGTTTTAAATTTCCCTGATTTTTTCAGGTTTTCCAGGTAAACATACTAAAATTTTCAGGTCAGCATGTTTTTTTCTCATAAAGTGTAGGATAGGTACAAGAAAAGTGTCAATATTATAAAATATTTTATTTAAAATGTTATTCTTTTAATATATCACCGTGAAAAATAATCAGACTAAATTGATTTTAACAAATTAGTAAAATATTAGTTTTTTATTCTTTAATGTTTGGATAAATTTTTAAAAAATTAAGACAGATGTGGTGAAAATATCTTCAGCTAGTAGAATATAGTGTTTTTATTGACTAAAAAATGTTTTAATGTGATACACTAAGTAATTTTTTCCCAAAGTGTACTAAATATCAAATAAAGAGCGACCAAAAAAAAAAAAAACTTGAATAAGTATTGTTTAATAAGCAAAATAATATAAATATATTTTCATTAAGCAAAAGAAAAAGATTCTAGGCGATTAAACATCAAAAAAATTTTATTTTTACAGTGGCTTCCAAAAGTGTCGTACACTTATGAGTTTTATTGAAATAAGGCTTTTTTCATTAATTAAAATGAATATTTCAGAATGGGTATTTAATAATAAGATGAATAACCTTTTTTTAGCAAATCATCATGGAATATTTTAAAAATGAAGTAAAAGTTTATTTTTAAGAAATCAATAAAAAAATAACAAAAATTTTACTTTACAATCATTGTACACTTAAATGCTTTTAGATTTCAGAATTATTGTCTATTAATTTAATTTTTTTATTTAATTATTTTCATTTAATTTAATTTACTCATTTATTTGTAATTTAGTATCAAACTTATGTTAGCAAAATTATATTTTAATTTTTGCTGGCTAATTCCATAATATTTTCTTCTCTTCTATAATGGCTCGTAGTCATAATTATACAACAGACAACATTTGAAAGATGATTATTTGTCATCATAAGAGGTAAATCAGTAATGAATATTGCTGAATTAGTCTATTTTGTCCCATTCCATTGTGCAATATGTGATAAAATGCTTAAAAGATGTACTTCATATCAACGTGATCTGAGATTAAAATTATAAAATTTGTGAAAAAATTCATAAATTCCCATATGAAAGTTGTAAAATCTCTGCAAAATTTTATAAAAATATTCTGCTTAAATTTCATTTTCGATGAGGCTTTACTTTGCAAAATCAATGATAAATAGATCCTAATATAGTAATAATGTTTTATCGGCTAATGGAAACAAATTTAACACATTGGGTTTTGATGTGCATTATGAAGCAGAAAAAATGAGGAACTTTATCCAAAGAACTCAGTTGGAACAGTTAAGCATGGTGGTGGTGTCTTTGTATGTTGATGCATATTAACATAAGGATAGGGTAAATAGTTATTTATTGATGGCATAATGAATCTACCTATTCATTTAAATATTTTAAAACACATTTACAATTATCAGCCAAAAATTTGGATTGGAATCTTTGTCTTATATTAAAATTGCTATCATAAGCACACGTCTCTCATCATTTGTGCCCAATGTCTCAATAATTGATCACAAGCTTTCAGCGCCCCACCTCAATTGCCAAACTTAAACCCAATAAAGTATATTTGAAGAGAACTAGGTGCATGATAACATGACATTAAAAGAAAAAACTAACTATAATTAATAATGGTAAAAAAAAGCAACGTCATGTGCACATGAATAAAAACTTTTTAGATTTTATGTTTACACATCATTGAACATACTTTTTTCTCAGTCTTTGCCAGATTTTTAAGGTAAAAGAAGAAACAGTTTCAGAAATATCTCTAGATTGCAAACAACATTTACAAACGTTCAACATTGTAATTACTACACATTTCGTATTTTGAATCAAAAATCAAATATTTACCATATCATATAGTTGCTACTGAAAAGAACCTTTTTATAATGAAAGTATAAGAGGCTAAAATGAAATTAAGAAAATGAGAATTAATGCAACAATTGAAACGATCTATCGTCAAACATTGCTGTTAGTGATTGCAAGAAAATGTGTGATTGATCGGCTTTGCTGAGAAAAAATAATTTACCGATTTCATTGGATGAGAGTACAAAAGCTAGTGCAATCTAAAATCTTTTGCTACTAAGTTATAACCAAGGAATTTTTGGAGAATTTTATTAGGTAAAAAATATTAAAACATTTTGTCAAAAAAAAAAAAAAAAACTACCCAAAAGCATTGGAACAAATTAGAACAATAAATGAATTCAGCCCACAGACTAGAAGAAAAAAGAAAACCTACTTTTTATAATTATAAGCAAATATCCCAACCTCTTCTTCCAAAATCTTTGACCATTCTAAAATGTACAGTTCCATAGTCTCCAATGAAGTCAAAGGTTTATTCATTCATTTAGCAACACTGTCTAAAAGAGTGAGTTTATAATGGATGGTAAAATAATTTAAATTAGTAAAATTAAAAAAATATATATAAGAGAAAATTCCAGCTTTTCTTTAAAATTCCCTGAATTTTCCAGTATAAAAAAAGTCCCTGATAATTCCAGGCGGGTAGTTCCCCTGACTAAGTTTTTAGTTGGGTTTTGCTAACTATATCTTACTGAGTGATGTTCTGTCTTGAAATCTAGTAGCACAATTTACACTTGACATTTTGATTAAACATACGCTAAACTTTTTAAATTTTCAGAATATCTTTAAATGTTAGCATATTGTAGTTTCATGAGCAGAATTTGAAAACAAAGATACAACAATGTTTGGAAGTTAATAAAAGTTTGCAAAACTTTCAATGCTACGAGAATGCTTCATCCAGACATTTCAGCTTGTTCTTGGCTAACAAATTTAACTCAAAACAAATCTAAAGATGCATCTTCAATCATTTCTGAATCAAAGCAGAACATGACTGATTTTTAAATTGTTCAACAATATTCTCTCCTAATTTTTGTTTAATAAAATAACAAAATATATTATTTTAAATATGTTCTTTCATATGAACTTCTTTTGACCTCTTCTGAGGCATCTTCATACTTTCTTAACTGTGATAATTAAAAAGTGAGTGACGATTGCGTGTATTGAATTATGGGCATTCAGTTACTTCCCTTAATTCAGAAACAGTTTTCATTTGAATTCCTCCTCTCCTTCTTTTAACTGTAACTCATTTTTTCAAGAAGTGTAATCCATAACTGTAGCTTTGTTCTGTTTGTTAGTAAGTGGCAGATAGCAATTTGTTACACATCTTTCTAAATGCAACAATAAAAAATCTAAATGCCTTAACAAGAAAACAAATAAACGGACTTATTAATCGAAAAGCATTTTAAAATTCAATCATTAATACAAACATTTCATACTACTTTAAACTTGCTTCATAATCCGCTTTTTTTTTTTTAAATTTTATTAGAGTGATGTATTTTTATCAAATTGTCACTAAAAAATTACATACAAGTAATATCATGCATGAAATATAACAAAGAAAAGAAATTACAACTAAACATAAAGAGAGGGAATACAAGTAGTTAGGGAAAGTGCAAATAGCTAGGGAAAATAAATTTTACGTACAACAAATGTAGTTCTTCTTGATCTTGTAGCTCGGCTAGTTCAAGAGAACTTCTACAGTGGGATGTTCAATTTCAAATAGTTCAGGAGAGTTACATTCTGTTAGATATAAAACTATATTTAAATAAGAAAATTCATAAATAATTTAATAAAAATCGAAATATCCTTTTAAAATGAAGAGTATATTATTATATTCTGAGAACATTTAAGCATTTCTATTTAGAAGTAGCACACAGAGTTCATACTCAGAAAATATTTTCTCCTGACTTTTTCAAGCAGATTTTTATACAAATCCAGGATTTATTTTTCTGAAAAAATTCAATAAAATTTAAATTTGATAAAACTATAAATTAAAATTATAATAAAATCGCAACTCAAAATTATAAGTTTAATTACAATGGACAATTACAGTCAAATTTTTTTATAATTTTAATGCATTCAGAATCCCTCAAAACTCCCAGAAAACATTTTATTACTTTTCTAAGAAGGCTATTTATTTAGTTATTTTCAATCAAAAAACGCTTACTTTCGTTTTCGCCTGAAACGGGGAGTCACGTGATTATTCACAAACTGACGTCACACGTGTCCATCTGCCGTTCACTTACAATAGCTGTGCTGTGAAAACCAATACGTTCTTGCTTTCGTTTAAATTTTCTAATTAAATCCAACCGTTTTAGATGGTCTAAAGCTATCTGTATAAAAAATTGCGCCTTAATATCGCTTAATAAAAATTTGGATTTGATATAACGTATTTTTATAATGTTAAATTTCAGTGGTACCCACTGAAACATTGTTAATACTTGACGAAATTTTCTAGCTCGGAATATTTAAGATTTTTTAGTTCAATAAAAAAAAGTGCATGGTATTGCTTATAAATTACGCGTTATAAATACAAAATAACTTCGTTTTTTCATTTTTTAACTATAATCTTAATTTTAATGTATACTTCAAGTTCATTTGGAAGATTTATTTTCATCTTAAGTTAAGTGAAAGAAATGTTGGATCAATTTCTTATGTAGAATAAATAGTTTCAGATTTTAAAATGTAGGACAGCGTAAGTTACTGATAATTTTTATCTATTTATTCTAGCGTGAATTCAAAGCATGTAATTGTCTTCACAGCAGTAGCCTCTTAAAAAACTTGTGATCCCAGCAAAACTTTAATATATATATATATATATATATATATATATATATATATATATATTCCTGCAGATTTTATTAACTTTACTTTAATTGTCTTAATCTATGCTATAAGTATTTGAAATCAAGCATATGCATTTATTTAGTTCTTTATTGCAGAAATAGGAATAAAATTTCATAAATGCATATAAAAAAATTTTTCGCCATAGCAAAGTTCCTATTTACTCAAAAAATAAAAATATTGAGAAAAAATATCAACATTACTGTTTATTTTTTAATTATTTAATAAATTATTAAGAATGTGCATTAGAATTTCTTTCCATTTTGTATAAGTTAATTTTTTATTTTTCTTCTCTAGCTTTAGTGAAACAAAAACTTCCAGCTTAATGATATTCGCTGAAACTTTGTGGATAAATAAGTTAATTAGATATGGATAAATGAGAAATTAAGTGAAATTTTAAGTATAACTAGATTATGGTGATGATGATGGTCAGATATATTTCAATGGACTAGATTCTTGAAAGTGTTGATACGTTTTCGGCTATACCGTATGCATAACCCGGTATTTTTTTAAAACTATTTTATTAATTTTTTTTTTAATTAAAAATGTATAATGTATTAATTTTACTATTTTAGAATTCTTCATTGCAAGCACTGACAAATAGCTTGCAAAAATAAGGAGAGAAATTAACAATAACCATACTTTATAAATACTATATTGCAGAAAAAGGAATTAAAATTTATAAATTTAAAAATAAAAATAATTTTGAACTGTAACGGAATTCCAATTTAAGCTAGGAATAATAAATATAAGCGTTAATGTGTATTTAAATATTTAATGCATAGTGAAACAAAAAAAAAGATAACATAAACTGGATTAGTAAATATTTACTTAAAAAGAAAATCCTTCAACTCTAGTAATAAATAAATAAATTAAAGAAGCATCATTAAATTACAGTATTTGAATTTTTGATCATTAGCACATAGATCGTAACGATGATGGACTGATATTTTTCAATGGACTAGATTTATGAAAATACTGATTTGTTTTAATGCAATAACGAATTATAAAATCATTCATCCTATATCAAAATGTATAAAATTTCTATCCAATCTGTGACTTATTTTAATTATGTAATTAGGTTGTAATGAAGCATTATTTTAATTTAAAAGTAAATGGAATAAAATAGTATTTTCTATGAACTTTAACACCACTGATTTCAGCCGAAAAGAAATGTTGATTGGCTGTAAAGAGTTTATCATTCATAATCATTTCTTCAGATATTTTAATGATAAATAACAACGTTTGAAGTTTTAAAATCTTTCTTTCATTTTGCACACACTCTCAGAACCGTAAATTTAATTCACAAAATTTTTACTGATAATTTACAAAGGATGTTCATACGATATATGTGATATCAAAACTAAAAGAGCATTGAAATAGCCTTGGCGGATGGAGACGGCACGTTTCCCTTCGGCACATTTGACGTCATAACCAATCAGGGGTCGTTTTTGATTGCATCACTTACGGAGGCCTTTTGGGGCAATTTAAATGTTTAATAACTAAATAAATTAACATTTGCCGCAAAAAACAATCAGATTTTCGGTTTCAGGGGAGAATTTCCAATAAGTTAGGTATGAAAATAAAAAAATTTATGATGTGCTGTAATTGTCCATTATAAGTAAGCAATTACAAATTATTTTTATTTAAAAAAATCAGGTGATTTAAATTATGTCAACTCTGATGAAGAATAATAAAGTGTCAGAAATATGACTGAAAAAGGAAACACAAGGCAAAACTTGCAAATGAAACTGCACCTCTGAAGAATTGAAATTTATTCAGTTAAAAAATATGGCTTCATAAAAGATATAAAAGCAGCTGACAAAAAATGTTTTGTTCTTAACAATTAAAGTCTCGTAAGAAATTATAAAACAATTTGTCATAAAATATCAAGAAGAACGAGAAACAAAAGTGGATACAAAGAAAAACCTAACATCTAAATACTCTTAGGGCAGAATTTTAATACTTTTAAGGCACCTTAACAACACTCCAGAATTTAACTAACAGCATTCCAGAAATGCTTAAGAATAATGGAAGAATCTTGTAGAATACACCTAATCAAAATCACAAATTAGCAATTTCAAAAACAGTAAAAAATGCTATATTGGAAATCCAGTATCATTTGAAATTTAGAGTTATTAAAATTTCTCCTTTTTTTTAAAATTTACATGATTTCAAATAAGGCACAATTTTTTCTAACAGAATTTTATGAAGATTTATTCAAAAAATTATTTTTAGAAAGAAGACAGAATGCTCTTACAAAAAAGAAAAGTTTTTCTGTTCTGTCACAATAAGAGTTATGATTGATTTGAAATTGAAAATTTAACTTACAAATTACAATGCATGATATTTGACTTAAATAATGAAAAGTTAGTCAGTTTATCAGTTTTTGAAAAAAAATATTGATTTAAATATCATATACCACTATGCTTATATATGAAAATTCGCTTTTTTATTGATGATTTTCAAAATCTGTTCTCTGTTTAAACCAAAGTTTTTAAAATTTTGTCAGTCAGTTTTAAATTTAGATACGTTTAAATTGATTGCCAAAACAAAAAATTCCTAAAAAAAAGAATGGATGTGTTATTTATTTGTTCAAAACGATGACATAATAACAGAGATGACGTAATAGAGAGAGTACATAAATAACAGAGATAATAATAAAAAGCAAGACAAGATCTTAAAAAGTAAAAATTGAATACTCAAATATTGTCCACGAGCATTTTATTCAGAATAATGGGCCCTAAAGAACTCTTTGCTATGTTGCTATTGCAAAACAGCTGCCACTGTAAAATATATACAAAAGTTAGTAAGAATATAAAGAAACTTAAAAATCTATACAAAAAAATTTAATAATGCTTTTAAAAGAAAAATTATATTCTTAACAATCAACGCCTATCTATTCTTAGAAGCTGTGATGGGACAAGATATATTTTTCAAAATATATATATGTAAAATGTTTAGTTTGAACTTTTATTTTTATCCAAACTAGCTTAGGTTTCATTACAAATAATTATTAATTATTATTTTTTTTTAAAGGTGTTCTTCTAGTTCATATTAGCCCCATTTTATGGGGCTAGTGAGGATAGATGTCATAAAACTGATTATTTAATCTATTGTTACTTATTAAAAGTAAACAATATCAAAATTAAATTTTTACAATGTTAAATAAATGCTAATTTGTAAATAGCATCTAATCTCTAGTGTTCAATTATTTAAAAAGTTTTTTCAAACAGCCTACTACATTAAAACATTAATTTTATTTAGTAGTATCTGTGATATTTACAAACTTTGTAAAACTAAAATGAATTCTTGGGTTCTGAAATTTTCAATTCTGAAATTTTAAATATTTTTTTTTAACCCTTCTTTAAAAGATATAAATTTGGTACAACAACTATTTTGTACTTTTTGAAATTCACATTAAATTCTTTCTATTTTTTTTAAATATTTTAATATCTATTAGACCTGCTGCTGAGTGAAAAAAACTATTTATTAGTAATACCTTCATCATACTTTCAAATGGAATTTAAAAACAAGCTTCCTTCTTAGAATTACAGCTTCGTATTAACATCATGGTATTCTTAAGTTTTTATGGCTAGTTAATCAAAAATTATTGTGCGCTCCTACTTTTAATTTTTATTTTGTTTAGAGTCTGGCAGTTTGATCAAAAGTAACAAGCAAGAAGTAAACTTTTATTTATTTAAAAAATTATTTGTTTACTTTCAGATAAGCAGGGGTAATTGTGAGACCAAGTCAAAATTCCGGAAAAATTTCTTGAGTTAAAAAAAAAAGAAGAAAAAAAAAAAACAAGGTTTTTTCTCTCCTTTTTCTCAATATTTCTTAGTTTACTTAACATATATTTAAAATTTTACACATACCTATGATGACCTGGAGAAGTAATTAAAATTTACAAATATGTTTTTCGTTCTTGAGTTTATGATTTTAACAACTATTTACTGATAAAAAATGAATATTAATCATGAATATAAGGTTATAAAGTATATTTCTGGCTCTCCCTTACAAACAAATAAAATAAACTGTGTTTTTAAGTTCCACCTTTGAAAATTTGATTTCTGGAAACTTCTGTGATCAATGATTTTTTAAAACGTCTGGACCTTCAATATCCGGAAACTTCCGGATCACCGTTAGCGAAAAATCCGGAAATCCAGATTTTTTCCGGAGCACATTCAGCCCTGGATAAGTAAATCTGTCATTATTCGGTAGGCTATATGGTTAAATAAGAATCTTTTTAAATCCTTATTTACTTGATTTATAGTTATTTTGTTATGCAAAGTAAATAACAACAGTATTTCTTTCTGCTATCTGATGTTCACATACACACAAATGATAAGATTACCTTAAAATTGATTTCATTATTCTCACAAATGTGCAAGAAGAAAGGGAGAAACAATTTTAGAACAGCCTGATATTTATTATATTACCATCTAGATTAATTTAGCCAGTAGTAAAAATGATCAAGAACCAAATTAGAGTAGGGTAAACTAACCAGTGAAGGAACACTTAAGCTTCGCTTGCCTTTTAAAAAATCATATTAATTTCAAAATTCGTAATTTTAGTTAAATGACAGCGTCAACATATTTGTTACTAATTGCAAATTATGTAAAAATAATTTAGCAAACTTACATAATATTGTTTTAAAGTTTTGGAGGTTCAAACAACAAGTAGTAAGAAGACCAAGTGAAGGAACAGCTCTTACCAGTGAAGGAACACAAAATTGCCCAGTAAAGGAACACTTAATTTTGTTTTTTTTAAATGCTCTTTGGTTAGGTTTGGTCTGGTTATTTTTTAATGCTCTTTTATGAATTTATTAGCCATACAAATATATAAAAACAAGACTATTTATGAAATTATAACATACAAGTACTTGTGAATGCTAACTTTTTTCTGTAATCATGAGCTAGAAATTAAAGTGATGTTAAACACAAAATAAATAAAAAAAAAAACCATTCTTTCTTATAATTTGACAGTCAATAAAATCATTGTCATCTAAATCATTGTGTCATCCGATGCTGTTTATTATCATTATTATTTTATCACCTTTTTGTTTACTCTTTTTCCTCTTATTTCTTGAAGCTTTTTTTTCTTTTTTAAGTATTTTTTCTTTCTTTTTCTTCTCCATATTCTTTTGTTTTAACTTTTTTTTAGATCTTTCAGCCTCTTGAAATGTTTGCCCTTTCTCTGAAGTTAGTGCAAAAGGTAATTTATTCGTTTTTCTTCTTGTTTGACCTTTCTTTTTATCATCAATGCTTGGCTAATGTGAATGGTTCTTCCAAACTTCTGATTTTTCAGCAACAATTCTAGAATGCCTTTCTCGAAAATAGACGGGGGAAAGGTGTCTTGAAGTTTGAGGGAAATCCATCTCTTGTTGACTTATATCTAGAGGATCTTTAGAAGTACTGATTTTACTTATAGAATCATTTCTTTTTTCAACTAAGAGAGGATCAGCATGAGGACTCATTTCAAATTCGATATCTAAGATGTCATTATCAATACTAGCTTCAGTTCCTAAGTTTGACTGAACCAAGTGGTCTTCTTTTAATAGGTACTTCTTCCATATTAAAAAAAAGTACAGGCTCTTGGACATTTTTGATATTAGACTCTTCAGTCAATGCAGCGTTAAAAATATGCGACAAGGATGTCTTCAACACTACGCTTTGAATAACTCTGCACTAGCCAAAGAGTATATCCAGTGTGTCTCAGCAAAGTATTGTTTTATTATAAAATATGCACCATTCATTGAACAAGTCCATAATTTACGTAACTAAAATTATCATCTTTTAAAAATAAATTCATGAATAAGAAAAATTATAGCAGGTACAAAAATCAAGTTGATCTATGTGACATTTTACTATATCACCAGTTGTTGTAACAGCTTGGTAAGAGAATGGACTTAACCACCATTGCTGGAAATCACTTTTGACCATGTCCATAAGACTGGATCGTCGACACTGAACGATCTTTGAAGATAATCGCTATATTTCTTACATACATCTTTCTCCTGCCTTAACTTTTTCTCAGCTGTCAGATCTTAATGGAGACTATCTAAAAAAGTTCTCCCTATCCATCAGCAGGACTAGCACTAATTGTTCTGGTAGGATTGCAATGTTGTCGAAGAAAAAATTTTGCTACATGTTACCTCAAATTTCCCATCATGATATGTCTTTACAGTCTGGACTGTTCTTTCTCTGGACTGACCATTTCCGGACTGACGTCTTGGAGTGATCATAACCCTTTAAATAAGATTCATCTCCAAGAAAGTCTGGCACTCAGATGCTCGAAATTTACCTCCGTTATCGGAAACAATGACATGAGGTATTCCATGGGTAGCAAAAATTTCTTGGAGGATATTGACTATTGTAGAGGCGGATGTTGAAGTCATATGACATACTTCCATCCACTTTGACATGGCATCTACTATGATGAGCAATGCTTGTCCCTGCAAAGCCTAGGGGCATGACAAGTCTGTTGACATTTTTTGGAATCTCTCAACATGCAATTCTATGTCATAATCTGGCCACCACATGTATGAACATATTACTTTATATTTGGAAGGGTGAATACCCTTTGCATCGATACGGTAGCCCAAAAAAATCGAACTTGATTTACACTAAAAAATAATTTCTTCCTATTTGTTTCAAGACCCGATCTTTTCAAATGCTCAAGTACTTGCTTAAAACAAGTAGCTAACTCTTCTTCAGAGCTTCCTCGAATCAAAATAAGGAACAACTCCTTCTAAATTTTCTAGATAAATCTTCAATTAAATTTTGAAAAATTCCTGGGGCTATGTTAATTTTAAATTGAATCCTTTTTACCTTATATGCACGTTTATGCGTGATAATAGTTTGAGCTTCAGTGGAAGCATCATCAACTGATAATTTTAAGTATATCTGAGCCAAATCTATCTTACCATAATAACCTTTTTTAAGATTCGTAAGGAGGTGATTTACAGTGGAAATCACAAAAAGATGAGCACTCGTTGCTTTGTTTAACATGATTTTATAATCTCCGCACAATTGTACTTCACCTGAAGATTTAATCACTAGAAAAACCGGGGCTGACCATTTTGGATTAGAAATTTCTTCAATAACCCCTTCACTTTAAAATTTTGCTAGGGCAGCACAGCTTCAATTTTGGGCCTAATTGCGCAAGAAACGTTTCTCGCTTTACATCGAACAGGAGCAATAACCGACTTTATAAGAAGAGATACTGGATTAACGTATACGATCCCTTTTTATCAACTATTTCAATAATTCCAATTTTAATTTCATTTACCCCAGTTAATGAAATTTCCAAAGCAAACCAAGAACATCTCAAAATATTTGCACTGTCAATTTTTGAAATTAATAATTCTAGCTTTACTTAAGCCGGCTAGTGAACTCCTATTTTCAGAAAAGTTGCACAGTTTAATGGAAGTTTCTTTGATCATGAGTTGCTCAGAACGGAAAACTTTATTCACAATATTTTCAAATAAATAATTAAATAATAAAAATCTGAATCAATTTCCATTTCTAATTTTTCTTACACAGAGATTAAAAAATTACAACATTAAAATATTCAGGTTGAACTTCAATTTCATTTGCACACTGCTTCTCATAGGGATCAAGAGAAAAATTCTCTCATCACCAAGAATTTCTGTAAAGATAAAAATTCAATTGTTGAGGCTGAGAGGTAGAAGCCTTCCAGTCTGAATGAGAAGAATTCAACATTTATATTAGCTTTTTATAAAATGCAATAAATTGGAATCACACAAACAAGGAAACAACTCCTTGCAGAGTAAATATTAAGAATTAAAACTGTATTGAAAGAAAAAAAAGTAGCCAAAAGAGATATTAAAAAGATAATCATCATAAAACGGCTATTCAGTGTACGCAAAATTTGAAACTATTTTCATCTTACCTAAACTATGACCAGCAACAAAACACTTTTCCACAAACTGCTGGACTACGGAATACAAAAACAAATTATTGAGCTCTTGAGTCACAGTATCCACAATTGATTGACAGTATGAAGAGCTACTAGACAATAAGATATCTATTAAAGTATCATTTGTGAAGTGGCGTAACTTAGGTAATCATTTTCATTGTTCTGAAAAGGGTAAAAAAAGATAAATAAGCATAAATACACTCAATTTTTTTAAAACAGAACTAAATAACTTAAAAAATAAACAATAAAAGTCGAACAAGTTATCCAAAAAAGAAGCACGAAAGACATATGGTGACACATAAAGCATAATTATGAAAGAATGCCTTTCTAGAAAGTTCATTTTAAAGAAAGTTCATAAAAAAATACTTTTTTGATTTGTGAAATCAAATAACTTCATGATTTCCGTAATAAATTTAAATTATAAAAATTAAATATATCCTATGATTTTTCAAAAATATTTATACAGTACAAAGTCTATTTCCTTTCTTAATAAATCCTCTTTCCCCACAGCAGTTATTTTTAAAACAGAAGCTTAACAACTTATTAAACTCAACTCATAAAATATTGAAACAGTCACACTAGTCTTAGCATATATTTTTTACCCCTTTGAAAATCTTTTTAATATTAAGCTCTATACTTTTCAATCAATTACTAATAACTATATAAAAGCTTAAAGATTTACAGCCAATTTAAATTAACACAATAAGCATTATTGTTCAGATATCATCACATCACAACTAAATATAGATCCAAGTTAAAATTGCATAGTATTCACAGGCAGAGAAAGTTTTGTATCATAATTTCTTTTAAATAAATTAAAATCTGAAAAACATTTTAAATTTCAAAAATATATTCTGAGATGAGAAACCAAAAATATTAGGAATTATGAATCAAAATTTGAGGATGATTAAACCATAGCCATTCTCAAATGAAAACTAAAATACAATGATTCCAACAATTTATGAATAGATTTTTCTTCTTAGTTAAGAACCAATTAATTTCTTTGAATGTGAGTAAAACTTAATTGTACCTTAAATATATATAATTTTTTAACACCCAAAAGAAGATGATCATTGAATTTTCAATAAAATTCATAAATACCCAGGTATTTGTGAATTTTGAGTATTAACTCGGGTAAATACCCAGGGTATTTGCCAAGTTATAAAATCTAAAGGCATGGTGTAATAAAAAAGAAAAAAATAAATGAATGAAAAATAAGGAATAAAAAAATACACATAAAAAAAAGAAGTTAAGACTGTTATATGTGCAGCAAATTTAGTAACTAACTATGCATTTTAATTGTTGTGTTATAGAAGAAAATATAAAATCTGAATAATGTAGGAAAATATAACTTATAAGCAACTAATTTTGAAATAGACATTTTACTGTACACAGATCCGGCCTGAAATTACTTAATTATTTAAGCTAGTTAATAAATATTCATTTTATGCATATTAAATATTTATGTTTTTGAAAAAAATATAAAATCTAAATAATGTAAGGAAATATAACTTATAAGCAACTAATATTGAAATACAAATTTCACAGTATCTTATCTGCTGTATTGTACTTTACAGATATGTTCTTAAAATTCTATTAAAGTTAAGCTAGTTGATAAATATGCATTTTACAGTGCTGACACTTATTCACAACAATGCTGATAGTACTTTTCTTATTCTTGTGATAAGAAATAGACTAGAAGAATTTAACACTAAGTAAAATTAATAATAGGATAATTGTAAACTTTTAACAAGCAGTAATTGATCAATATGTAACTACACCAATTAAAAAATGTTTACATAATAGGATGTTAAAAATATAAAAGGTTATGTAAGGTAGTTAAAGGTAAGTAGTAAATGAAACATTTAGGTAGCAAAACTGAAAACCAGCAGCTATGTTTGTAGAAACATGACCTTTTTCTTTATCAATAAATAAATTTAAAGTTTGATTTTAGTAGTTATTATAAATTTTAAGCCAATAATTCCCTTTCTTGTGTGTTTTAAGTCATTTCTTAATTATGTAAATACTTCGCAATGTAAATGCCCTTAACTACCTACTGTAAATTCTTGTGAGTGGTTTTTTCTAAGCATTCTCCTCAAGAAGGAAAAAAATGCAGTAAATTTGAAAAATGACTTC
Organism: Parasteatoda tepidariorum; assembly: GCF_982258835.1. Taxonomy (NCBI): domain Eukaryota; kingdom Metazoa; phylum Arthropoda; class Arachnida; order Araneae; family Theridiidae; genus Parasteatoda; species Parasteatoda tepidariorum. The sequence continues at coordinate 136,094,710 of NC_141755.1, read as the reverse complement.
AGAAAATCAGAAAAAGAGCAAAAAATATTTCACATTTTTTTAAAAATAACTTCACAGAGAAATGACTCAAAATGTTATTTTATGCCGAATAACAAAAAAAGTAACATTGTTCCTCTGTGTCCATACATAAGAGTATAGTCATCTAATATATTTCATTCTATTGAAATGAAAAAAGTTCGAAAAATTTCAAAATCACGCTAATGATGTCAGTATAGTAGTTTACTTGCCTTCAGTTACTATCTATGGAGTCTCACAATAGAAAAAATAATTATTAGCAAGTTATTTTAAAAACTGAATTAATAAAAGTAAAATGTTAATCCTTAAAGTGCATTTTTTCTTATACTAATAATAAATGCTACAATGTAAAGTAGAAAGGTAAAAAAGTCTTGCCTGATGTTTCCTTTAAAAGTTGTTTGTAACATTTTGGAAATTTATAAATTTAGAATAGGGTTCAACTTTCAAAAATAACATACCTTGCATCCTAACAGCAATAAGACACTGTTTTTGCACATTCACAATGCACACCTTTATGTATTTTCATACACCTTCACTTTGGCTTGGATCTTACTTAGCTTACCCTTATAAAAAGAAAAAAATTCATATGAAGAAATTTTACATGACAAAAAAAAATTTTAACATGAAAATAAGGATTTAAAAAAAGTATTCTTATGGGTTAATCATGGGTTGTTTTTATGGTGAAAAAATGTGTTAATTTTCAACACTTGCCAAACTTGCAAAAAAATTTTTTGTACTTTCTGTTAATGGAAAATAGTTATTTGAACCGTTCTATGTAAGCCCTCAAAATTTCAGATCGATTTGATTTTTTTTTTTGACGAAGTTATAGAATTTTGAAAAACATGTGTACTTTTCTTGATTTTTGAGCATTCCACATATGCAGTCTTTTGGTCTATACATCTTTTACCAAAGAACTTTTTAATTTTAATGTTTTCTATATTTTCAAATAATTAATATTTATTATAAAACAAATATTTTTATTCATTATTGTAATTATTGTTATAACAAAGAATTTATTATGAATGTAATTAAAACAATATGTCATAAATGTCACTGTACACGATTGTACACAATGTGCTGGTTCATTGAATACTAGAAGTTTAACAAACTATACTTTATTTAACAATTGTAAATAATCAAACCAAAATCATTACACTATTGCAATGGTAGCTACGACTGGCTCAAACAAGAGTTCAAGAGCAACTGACTAGTTTGAAACAACTACAACAAATGCCATTTCGCTTAAAACCGAACTAATTGACTAATTCTTCTACTATTAAATTATTTTATTTGAAGCAACATTATAAATATGTCTCCTAGAAAAGAAATATCAACTGAAAAACGTGCAGCTATAATATCTTTAAGAAAAGCAGGTCACACTATAGACAAAATCCCTGCATTGGAAAACGTTTCATTACCATGCGTTTATTCTACAATTAAGAGGTTCAATGAAACAGGACTCTACGTTGATCGTACACGTTCCGGAAGGCCAAAGATTACATCAAATCGAGATGATCGAAAAATTATTGCTACAAGTTTAAAAAATAGATTCGATACACCTGCACAACTGAAGTGTAAATTATTCCTAGGTTCAGAAAAAGTTTCAACTTCAACGTATGTTAAATTAAATGTAAGTTAAATTTTAAAAAAATATATAATTTAAAATTTTTAGAAAATTTAATAAAAAAAATTATCATTAATGAATGACTCACTCACTGCCTTATTTTGGAAACAAGACATCAATGAACGCATCAGCTCATAAATTAAATAAGATAGTGCGACTATCTTTACCACACATCAATATTAAACACATGCAAACTATTTATATTAGCTGCTAAAAACATTGCTCTATATAGTTTGTCTAAAGTAAGAATTCCTACAGCCATTTTTCTGGGCCCGTGGAGGTGACTATGGAAACGAGATCTAATTATTTCAAGAAGGGGTGTCGGGTTGTTGTGTCGAACAGGTTTTGGATCGAAAGAAAGGCAATATTTTTCTTTGCCCAAGAATGAAGAGAAGCTACCCTCCCTAAAATGTGCTATTCTTGGTTCCATAGCAGTAGATGGCCACAGAATTAGTGGCAGGGGGAGTTCTTACCGTAGACAAACTATACCTATGTTTAACATGTTAACCAATAATCATAACAAATACAAACTGATTTTACAAGTCCTCCACGAAGGAAAATTTCTTCCAATACTCGATCCAGGAGTTTTCTTGCCTTCTGGATTGGGTTCAAAATTACAAGGCTACGGAGTTGAACATTAGTAGTCGTAAATCCAAAAATTGGGTCGGCTGTTCAACGACGGTTATAATTTTTTTTTTTTAAAAGCTGGTTTAAAATAATGGCCACTTATTTATCCAAACAGTAAAACATATTATAAAATAAAATAATGAACATGTTGCATTAAATTTTATAACAAAATATTAAATCTTTATCAACTAATGTGAATAAGAATTAGAATTGTGATAGGATACACTAAACATCAAAAACACTTATTGCACTCAAAACATTTAAAAACTAAATAAATAAATATCTAACTATACTTTTCATCACATTTAATTTAAAATATTTGCTCAATACCAATTGAAATCTTGAAATTTTAAGATTATTTTAATAAGTTTTAAAATGCATGAGTAAATAGAAAATGAATTGCATATAAACTCAAAGAATAACTTTATCCTTAAATCTCATAACAGTTTTGAGTCATTTGTAAAAAGCAGCTATTTCTTTTAAATATATCGTAAAAAAGAAAATTCCAGAAATTACAGCTTGATTAACTGTCATTGTCTTAGTTGTTTAACACTGTTTCTGCAAAACTACCTTGCAATGTCTGGTTTTAGACTAACTAAAATAGAAAGGATAAAACCAACCATTTTTAAACATTTTGATCAGCATTTAATAATAATTTAAATAATTCATGGTTAATTTTGAGTTACAGTTTATTGCTACTCAATAATTACGTAATGCTTAACTTTTACAAAGTCTAACTATGAGGCTGAGATAGCCTGGTAGGTAGGGCACTGTGCCCATTCCCAAGACTTCGTGTGTTTAATTCCCGGTGGCCGAAGACTCTCTGTGTAGTAGATGGTGATTGATGCATGTTAAATCTGTTGAGTCGAAAAGTCCTCCATGTTCCCATAATAAATCAATACATCTGGAGGTACTGGATTAGAGATTATTATATGTATTATTATTAAGAATATTAATATGTTTCATTAGAGCTTTGTTGTAAATAAATAAAAATATATGATTTAAATTTAAAAAAAATCTGACTTAAAAATATATATACTGTGATTTGTGCCATTTAGTTTTATTCTGAAATGATTTATGTTGCATGCATATTAGACGAAAAACCAACCAATAATACTGATATATTTTTGAAAAAATGCATGCAATTTTTACAAAAATCTTAAAATAATAGAACTTTTAAGCGGCCTCTTTTACATACCATATGAGAAAAGACGAGGTTCTAAAGTGATGCAGAATGTATTCCCGTCTAACAATGCTATTTGAGATAGCACAGGCTGGTGTCGTAGATTGTGTTTTTGCAATGGAACATAATCAATGAGCAGTTCTCTACTTGGCCCGATAATATTATTGATGCTTGTATTTCTAACTTCTGCAATTACTATCAATGAATTCATAGCCTATAAATATTCAAACTGAATTAACTCATGTAAATATGTATAGAAATTTGAACAAAACAGTTTAGAGCCTAACAATGTTATCCAGATAATAAAAGCTAAGAATATATTTGAAATAAAAATTACAAGTTACAATCTAACAATCATCTCACACAGTTTCTCAATGTTCTAAGTTAAAATTTCACAAATTGTTGTAAAATTTTATTTTTTTATTTCAGTAGTCATCAAAAATAAAAAAAACTGAGCATGTATTTCACAATTAAAAATCAATTAATTTTATAAAGAAAAAACGTAAATATTTCTATGATTTTTTTCTCCATAAATGCAACAGCTCACTTTTTAATTTCATGCAAATAAACTAAATACAATTCAATTCTATCCCAACTGTGTACCAAAATCAATTTATAATCTTTTATTTTTTCTCCAACCACATAGAACATCAGTATAAACATTAATAGGCTTACTTTGATTTTTAACGAACTTCTTGGAATTAAATCTCCAGTCAGCTTAATTAAATGTTAACATTAGATATTGTGAGATTAGCACAATTGGCTTGAATTTTGGCTTTGTTAATTTTTAATGGATCTCATTCTGTATTCCAAACCAACAATTAAATATGCACTTCTTAACTGGCATTTAATCAGACAGGTCATAGTGAGTTTATCTCCCATGGCTTATTCTTATTTATATCTTTATTCAAAATATATTATTTTTTCTCAAAATGTTAAATGTAAACTAAGTAACAAGAGCTCTGCAATATTTTATGAAATAAAAGTTTCGTACAGTCATCCTGTTCCTGTTTTTCATCACTTACGATTTATTTAATTTTCAACATATATCATCTGCAATTATTATTGAAGCAACATCCACCTATCCAAACTGGAATTGTAAGGTTTAAGTATACTTTTTCACTAAGTTTGTTTTCTGTTAAAAATCAACAAAATCATCAAAGTAAATTTTTTACTTACATCAACTTCAAAATAATAGCCACATGCAGAATTTGACCAATTAGGTGATCAGCTAGCTAAGCTAAGAATGAGTAGTTTCGAATTCCAAGATTAAAATCAATTTTTTTCAGTAAATAAGACAAGTTTAAAAGTTATGAATATGTTCCACAACACCTGCATTTCAAGTTTGAATACAGATTTCAATGAAATTCACTTATAATTGGATATTCAAAGGAAACTGAAAAGCAATGACTACAGCAATTATCAGCAGCTTGTAAAGCAATAGTAATTGTTCTGCAATTAAACCAGGTATGAGATAATTACCGCTCACATGCCAGTCTGAAAATAATTTTTTATGACTTGACATAAATAAAAACTTAAAATAATTGAGCTACAAGTTATCAACTAATAATAGCCTCAAACAGTTTCTCAATGTTCTGAAATTAAAATTTCCCATATTCTTGTCAAAGCCTCAAAACATAATAAATACTAAGATTATATTTTCCAATAAAAAATTAAACATAATAAATACTAAGATTACATTTTCAAATCGAAAATCAAACATGAAAGGTTTTTCATCAATTAAACCAAGTATGGGCAAATAACCACTCACAAGCCAGCTCTTTCCTGTCTGAAAATTTTTTTTACAACTTGCCACAAATAAAAAATATATTTACATAATATTTACAATAATTATATACATATCAAATTATTGTCTGAGTCCCAAATATATAATGCAAAACATCCAGAAAATTAGAGATAATATATGATTACACCATTTTATCTTCTACGAATAAACATGCATTTTCATCCATGCACCTTGTAAAGAATTTTATTAAAAATGGAGGCTAAGGGATGAACATTTAGCATTACTTTTTGAAATTTGAACAATGCAGTTCAATTTTTTTTTTTAAAGAACCTTTGAAATCACAATTGCAGTTTAATGCAACATATTGCTATTTTTGCTATAATATTTTTAAGCTTTTTGAAATTTTAAATTATCATCTTCCAATTTTCAAAGAAATTTGCTTAACACTGTATAAAGATAAACTAAACTATATTATGATAAACTAAATATATTCATATTTTTAATGTTAAAAATTTCCGGTCTTATGAACATTTTAGGGAAAAACAATTATGGTCCCTAAAATTTAAGTTGTAATTTTCTATACTCAGTTAAGCTGTAAGTTAAAAAATTAAGTTTCGATATTCAGCGTTGTCTGTCTCCTAACAACTCTGATGACAAATTTCTTTGATGTCTCGAAGATTTTCGACTAATTCTTAGACTGATAAAAAAATTATTCTTTTTTTATAAATAATATTTATGAGGAAATCATTCACGATAATTTATATATTTTTTCAAAACATTTAATTTATTACATAATTAAAACAAAAGAAATAAATCTGTTTGTTATTAAAGTTATTGAAAAAGACTATAAAAATAGTTACCTGATCTCTAACACATGTATGTGGTTGCGTCAGCTGTCATACAAGTTCTTGAACAACTTCAATTATAGTTTTGTTTTCATCTGCAATCATGTCTGCATCATCACCAGGATAATGTTTAGAGCAAGTAGGGAGCATCGTTAGGAAATTATTTCTAAACAAATAAAAATGTTGGAAAAAATTAGTGAAGTAAAATCATTTCGTTTCTTTTTAAATTGTTTGTAAATCAGTAGAGAACTAATAAAAAAAGCATATAACAAGTAGTATTTTTGACATATTGGTTAACCTTTTCAACCTATCAATTACAATGAAAAATAGGAAATATTGATGTGTCATGATATCCATTGAGTAAGGCAGTTGTCATTTTTTTTTAGCTAATGCTAAGTCTTATATTTTGAAAAGCCTGGGATTGATACTTGACACATTAAACAGTTTATTTTTAACTTAAGAAAGTAAAAGCATTAGATTAAAAAAATATTCACAATTTCTTTTTTTTTTCCACATTTATTTAACTCAAGGCAAGACATAGATATGAAAAAGAGAAATATTTGGCTGTTCTTGTAATCATTGTTTTAGAATGAAAAATTTGAAAAACTAGGTTGAAAGTACAATTTAAAAACATGTAAGCTTGATGTGAGTATGCTGCACAGAAGTCTAAGTAAAAATAACATTCCGATCATTCATGCTCAAATTAAAAAGTAATGTAACAATGGTATAAACTATACTAATAAAAAACTATAGGGGCAAATATATACAAAAACAATATTGATTGGAGGATCAGGATAAATCTAAACAAAGTATTAATAAGGAAACTAATACATCAGATATTACTTGATAAACTAAATAACTTTGATATACATTACAAAATTATCTTAAACTCATAAATAAAATTTGTATTTTTATATCTCAAAAAATAAATTTGTCTATTTTACTTAGCAAGATCAACAGCACCACTTGAAACTTCACCAGTTAAATCCATCATTACAAAAAGTAATGCTTTGAGAAAACTATACATAAACCCATATCTTATGACATTTTTCAAACAAGGTCTTTAATGCTATGCATCTGTAAAATACTTTGGAGAAATATTAAGAAAATGACAGTATATTTCTCCCAAAACAACTATTCATATTTAAGTCCCAAACAGCATTAATAAAGGTTAAATTTGCATTTATTAATTTATGGAAGAAAAGTAGCTAAAGAAAGAACTATGGAGAAAAAAAAACAGATAATAATATCAGGGATGATATTCAAAATTGTTTAAAAAAAAACTGAAGCTGTTCCATAATGAAAAACTTATCAACAATACTTTATGTATGATTATTCTCTTCAAAAATGTATTTGGAAGAAACAGAGTCCCATTTCAACAAGAAGGAAATTAATCTTTAAAAAAAAAAAAAAACAGAATTTAGACGAAATAGAGTGGTGGGAGAATGGAAAGTCTCGTAAATTTTTAAAAAACAATATTCTTAGCTTACAGCTTAAATATTTTTATTCTAAACATTTAAAAATATGGTCTTTAATTCTTTAAAACTGAATTTTCTTTTGGTGACGGGTGGCATTGTAATCAAACATAATCTCTCTGATCTCAACCCTTCCAAAGAGTTTTTGAGAACGAATGCAAGAATACAGAAACTTTTTTCAAAATAAAAATATTAGTTTTTTCTAAATTAAATATTAGTAAACTAAGTATTAGTAAACATTGTTTACCCTTTAAAAAATATTTCTAGAAGCGTTATTTTTTTAAATTAAATTTCTTAGTTTTGTAAAGGAAAGAAATAAGGAACAACTGCAATAGATAACTTGAATAATACAAATCTACAAACTATGGAAACTAATATGCCCTTGAAAACGGGCAATAAATACAATTTACTTGATGATCTGAAATAAAATTTTAGATTCGATTTGATATTCTGAATCAGTGAAACAATCATTGTAAATGATTAAACCGTAACCAAAATTAACAATTGAGAATCAAAGGAAGCCATTATTACAGTGATAAACATCCCTCATATTATTTGTAAGTTTATTTAATTTAGTTTAAATGATCAAAATTTAATTTAATGCAGAATATATGCTTATCAATGAAGATTAGAAACTCTTTGTTGTCAGGTTAACTGTGGAAAGTTTTCACATTTTTTTCCTTCTGAATTAGTTTCAAAATTATAAGGCTAAAAAGTTGAACATTGATAGCCGTATATCCAAATATGGATAGGCTATTAAATGAAGGAAAGATTAAATAAAACATATAATTGGGTAAAATTATACTGTGTTTTTTAATATAACAGGCTTTCCACCAGATACAATAGCCTTTAAAAAATTTCAATGTCAAAACTTCCAGCATACTTTGCAACTTCATAAGCAAAGCTTTCCAAAGTGGTGATTTGTATTTATTGAAATTGTGTCCCAACTGTGATAAATGGAGGAGTTTAGAAATGGGTTCTTTTCTGAATAACAAATAATTATATGCAAATAAGCATTTTTTAGGTCAATATACATATTTTTCTGATAAGTAGAATTATAATCGAATGCTAGCTTTTAGAGAAAATAAAATATTTTCAAAACTGTTGTTATTAAGAAAGGAACCAGATAATAAACTATTTCCTTTTACAATATAAAAAGTTGGAAATATTTGAATGGAACCATTTCTTACAGCTTTTAGATTTTATTATGAAACTTTATATTATGCAACCAGTTTGTTCACAAATATTTTCCAGAGTTGTTCTAGATAGAAATTCAATTATCATAAATTCAGTAGTGATTCCAAAACATTTTACAAAAATGTATTTTTTATATTATTGTCCAATTAAAAGAATTGAGTACAGCAAATATAATATAATTAAAAGAGAAAAAATAAACTATTTTGTTTTCAAATTTATTTTTATCAATAGTCTAATTTAAAATTAAGAATTGCAAATTTAAGCTAGAAGAAAGAAGATTAAGAAAGTTTGTCTAAATTTATTCCTAAACAAGGTCTTTAACAAGGTTTAAAAAATTAAATCTGTGTAACATTATAAATGTAAAAATTTGTCCAGAATTTAAAGATTGATAGGTCTAAAATTCATTTCTAGTTCGAAAAAAAAAAGCTTGGTGAGTAGGTGTTTAACATTGAAGTTGCTCGTTATGTTTGCTGTCAATAATATAGATAGAAATTTATTTGTGTTTAAAAAAATAAAGTGGATGCCTTTTAATAAAATAAAAGTTTCATTCCTTGTGTTTTAATTATAAATATGTGAGAAGAATGATTTCTAAAATGCATTTGCCGTTATCAGCACTGAACAGATACAAATTCTTTAAGACAATATTTATATAATATATATTAGATAACATATATTATATAGACAATATTAAAATTAGTATTCTTTAAAACAATATTAGACAGTTGAAAATATCCTTCAAGTTTTTTTTCCTACTCTAAATGACTAATACTAGTCAATAGATGTTAAAAACAGTGGATACTATTTTTCAAGGATACTCTTTTTTCATACAGTGGATACTCTTTTTTCAAGGAGATTCTATATTTTCAAATTTTATTATGAATATAAACACTATAAACAACTATATAAATTTAACAGAAAGTAAATATATGCTTATGCTTTTTTCTGCAGGACAGGCAGCTGCAGTTTTGCAATAGTTTCAAATTTTAAAACCAAAACTTCAAGCATCCTCATTAACAAGTCACGGCCCTAAATAAAGCATTTTTTTTTCCAAAATAAAATAAACATCATAGATGACTTTTTACTGCTTCATACATATCATACCAGAGCTAATGTTGCTACAAATATTATTCTCATGGAAATAACTAATTTTCAAAAAAATATTCTGGAAAATTTCTACAATAGACTTAGCACAGTTTTATTAGCAGCCTAGCTATAATACCATGAATTATAAAGTAGTTTTAATACCATGAAATAATCTGAACTGAAATACACTTTAAGAATAGTTAAGGTGTTTAAAAATAGTTGAAATTCATAGCTAGAAGAATATAATGTGAAAATATGGCTGAAAGTATAAGGCTTTGATATGATGCCAGATTCTCATGGTTATTGACATCATATTTTTATAGACATAAGAAGTGTAACAAAATAAATTTAACTGCACAAGCAACTCTCATGATTTCATTAAAATGCAACTATTATTCATACAATAAAAATTCTTCACAATTTCGAAGCATTATTGTCTTGCATTACAATAAATTTAATTAGTGGCCTAAAATTTATATTTTAATTAATAAGAAAACAAGAACTTACATTGCCATTTTCTCGATCAGATCTTATTTTAACGCATTCAACTAAATTCAGAATAAGCTTGCAAGACATTGTTTAAATTGTAGTTACTAAAGATTCATCATAAACATTTTTTAAGAACACATTTACAGCCTTAGCCAGATCCTTCAACTATAAATATTGCCTCACATGATGCACAAGATCAGCTAAAGTGCTATAAGCAAAAGGCCTAAAAATGTACAAGATTCTAACATTAAAATAAGTAATACCACAGTCAGTAAAGGCAATTAAAGAGCTGTGAAACATAATTCATTTAACAAGAATTATTTTCAAGCCTCATAATGCAGGGCTGAAACTGGATGAAAACAAGAAAAATAGTTGCATCATATATGAAAAAAAGTCTCCTAAATAGTCTCAAAGATATATAAAATAGTTGCTAACATCATATCCTCCTGTAATATAATTTTAATTATTTGTGCTGTAATAGCATAAAATTCAAATAACATGCATTTAGATACTCATATTTTATAAAAAATTTCCTTTTCTTAGAGTCATTAATTTTTAGATATAATTAGAGAGATATGCACAATTCTGAAAATGGCACAAAAATTAAAGAATTTCTCAAAAATAAGGAGAACTCGTACACACAGAGAGCATTTTAAACAGAAATATTTTTCAAATGGTATCTAAAGTAAACATTTTTTTAAAAAAATGAGTCATTTATTTAAAAATAAAGAGAGAAAAAAACATGTTTCAGAATAAAGGAAAAAAACAAGACATATTTAAGTAATAAAAAAAAGCATTTACTATCTCTTAGCTCTGTGGCTAAAGTATGACAAGCTGCTACGAGCAATTCTTTGCACAAGTGGGCCATTTCTTGAGGACATAGACACAACAATCCTATCATTCCTTTAGCAAACTATGAGGAATGTTCATTCACAACATACTACAAAGAAATAATCAAATTAAAATCACAGCTAGGTTAAATTATCAAAATTTGAATTAAAATTAGATTTGCAACTAATTTAGGATAATATTACTCAGATAAACATAAATACAGTGCATGCTGTGTATTAAATTTACATCCGTTTTGAGAACACTCGATTTTAAAAAGCAACAAATTTTAAAAACCAAAATGCAGGAAAAAATCATTTCGAAGTTGAATTTCAAACTAAATTAAGTTGATTAAAAACTAAATTGATTACTACATCTTTGTTTTATTAAAACAAAACCTACATTTGACATTAACCTGAACTAAATTTTTTAACTTAGGAGGGTTTTAAAATATTATATTTGATAAGTGAAATTTCAAATTAAAGATTCACCATAATTTGAAAGCATGTAAGAGTTTCTAAAACGTTAAATATCCTTTTCTTTTTTGTAAAGTTCATTTTAAGAATTTAAGAGTTCTTCTGAAATCCACTGAAGTTAGATTTACCTAATTGAATGATTGAGAATCCATGACATTGGATGATAGGCATTTTACAATTTTTCTTAGTACATAAACAGTTTTCTTTTGGATTCCTTTAGACTCCCTTTTTCCTAATTTTTTAAACTTTTGCCCTTCAATTTCAACACAAAATGCAATCAACACCAATAACTTTGTTGATAGAGAACAGATAAAAATTTATTATTGATATGTATTCAGAACTTGAGAATATAGAAAATTCTAATCATTCAAACAAGAAAAAGCAACGTTTTTCATCGTTTTAAACAAAAGCCTTACAAAATTTCGTCACATTTTTCTTTATTTAAAATTTGTTAGCAGTGTGCTCAACATTGTTATACCACATTAGAGTACTTCTAAGCAGCAAAGGGATTTCCTCAAAAATACAGGATAAAAAATATTTATTAAAAAAAATAAAGATTGATCCTTAATATATTAGTCATTAACCCACTCACTTGATATATTCTAACTAGGTAAGCCAGAAAAGATAATGTTTTTATCTGTGCAGGCATAAAGTAAACATAAACTTCTTTGTTGAGAAATGGATTGCTCCTAAAATAAAACAAAACAAAAAATAAAATTTCTGTAAACATTCTGCATTTTGTCTGCTTTTTTCCCCAAAGAACAAATTAAATGTATAAAATTTAATGTTTAACTTTGTCCCACAGAGTCATTGAAAATAAAATTCTTTCACAGAATACAATTGAATAAGTAAAAAACAATACTGAGGAGTTTTATTGTATAAAACCACTCTGACTTGATCATTTGGTATAAATATAAAATAAGTAAAAAAGAAAGACATTTAAGGTATATCCTACATGCAAGTAGTTAATTTAAAAAGTTTCTCTCTATATTTTCTGCTATATTTTGACTGTAAACATTATAAAAATAAAATTAAAATGACAAGGGAGTCAAGGATAAAACAACAATCAAGATCAAAATCAATAAAATAGATTTTACAGCAAAAATCATGCAAGTTGACCATTTGTAATGTACCAATTTGATGGCCTAGTTTGGGAAGTGGTCAGTATATTAAAAGGTGATACAAGAGTGGTGTTAATTATAGTCTTGGTATACCTAGTGGGCTGATTAACTTAATAAGTTACATTGAACTCCATAGTAAAATGTTTGTTTCAATTAAGAAAGCTTTATTTTTAATAAGTGTAACAAAGTAATAAAATACGTTATACACGATATCATCAATATTTCTTAAACTACTATACTCAAAATAGTACACTATGAAATATATTAATACAAAAGCAAATTCATTGAAAAAGATAAATCATATAAATAACACATTTTTACTTCAAAGCTGCATGGTGGCCTGAAGGTCTTATGAAATTCTATGATTATTCTTAAAACTACTAATATGTTTTCCTCATTTTCCACCTAAAATATGAATATTTGAATAAAAATAAAACATCAATAAAATCAGTATAGGAGAAGTCATAAAATTCCAACATTAAACATATAGAGGAAATATATGTTGAGAAAAATATCCGCATAATTTCTCTAAGTTTTTATGAAAGCAACAAAATTCTAGTTAATAAATAGCAACATTTTATTAGCTAATCTGTTCAGATGTAAATATCAATCTAATGTAGTTAAGTAATTTATAATTATTTATTATTATAAAATGTAGAGCTAGAGAAGAAAATTTTCAGTTTTCAAAAAATATTTTCAGCTATTCAAAATTTTTACCAAATAAACTTCACTTTGCATAATTTTTGTATTAGTATTACCTCGGAGAGATAAATTTAATTTTAATTAGAATATTATTTATAATTACGGGCTTACAAATCCTGGGCACACGGTTGCCTAAAGACTTACAGCCCAATATTTCAGTAAAATTTAACACTTTTTTTAATCAAACAGCATGGCTCATAAAAATGAAATCCTAGAAGTTTAAACTTTTCTAGATCCATGCTCTTGATTTTTATGTATTTCAATTATACTCAACAAATAACAATGCATGCAGAACAAAAGCATACTGCAAGTTCTTGTTCTGCCTATATAATTCAAATGTGTAATTGAGTTGAAGATTACTTTAATCTCTTTAAAGTAGGGTTTCAATGATCTCAAAACAAAAATGCAATGAATATACCGCTTAACATTTATGTAGAACACTAATTTTAGTAAGCAATCCCCTAATATATCATTTAAAAGTTTTATAACTACTTGTTGACTGAAATCACATGAAAAAAAAAACAATCAATATTTGTGCAACTGGGAAATCTTACAAGATTTTTTATTGTATTTGGTGAAAATAATAAGTAAGCATATCACCTTTGAAATCGACATCATAAAAATTTGATGTTGCGAAATTGCTTATCAACTTTCCTTTCCATTGAATGACTTAATTCCCAAAGAGGTTGAAACAATGAATCCTCTGTGTAAGACTCTAAATATCTAAACCATGTAAATAATCAATAGACAGTCCCTATATTGGAACTATCAAATATTGTGATTATGACAAGCATTTAAAAAAGAAAGAAAAAGGATATTGGATCAAAATTTTTCAATTCTTTAAATCTACTTTCTCAAAAATCTGTATTTTCATTCCTGGAAAATCGAATATTCAATACACACAAAAAATTCAGGACAAATACGGATAAAATACTTTAAATCAGGAACATCAAGATCATCAGGACAATTACTAACCCTGATTTAATCTAATTTTTAAAAACAGCAGTCTTGAATATAAAAAAAAATTGAGATCAAGCGTAAATAGAGAAAACCTGATTATTCTGCCAAGACATTAAAATGAGGTTGATTTCATACACACACAACATAACCTACAGACATTAGCAATAATGGGGCTATTTTTTTAAATACTGTTCAAATTTTGTTATCTTAAACTCATATCAATGACTATTAACTGTGTTCATTAAGTTCATCAGTTATGTAAACTAAATAATTGACAACATATGAATAAAAAATACATAAAAGAGTAAAGGAAAAAAATTTAGATTGGCTACCTTCATAAAAAATAATACAGGATATATATAAAAATATGTACATTAAAATATACAAAATGATCCATTGGCATGACATGAAAATACATACATGGGTGGCTTTTTCAGCATTGAACTATGGTTCTCCATCTTCTAAAACTCTGATGAAAATTTTTATAGCCTGATCCAAAAATGAAGGATATTGTGGATTACTAACAATAGTCTGAAAAAATAAAAGGATACTTTTATTACAAAATTATAACACAAATATTTCATTAAAATATTCTTTTTATTATTGTTAGTTAAACATCTATTCAAATTCTTTTATTTTTATTTATTATTTGAAAAAATATTTTTATAAACATAGTACATTTGATTTCAATGATGTGCCTCTAGTCTTTAGGTTTCAAATTCAAACTGTAATGTATCAAAATAAATATTTTTTTTTCTTCCTTCATTAGAGTAATAAAACTAATAACATGTTTATCATTAATAGTCTATTAATACTAATATAGGATAAATAGTGTTTTTATGTCTCAGCTTGCTTAAACAGTTTTTAAAAAGCTTTTGAGCCAATCACTTGAATGCTCCTTAATTCTTAGAATTTAAATTCTTATTTGCCATTCAATTAAATTCAATGATATTCATACAATTGGTGCTAAAACATTAATTTCCAAATAAATAAATTTATCAATATATGGGAAACTAAACTGCTAATTGCATTTAAAGTAAAAGAAAAAAAATTGGTAAAAAAGTGAAAAATGAACCAAAAAATAGGAGGCAAAATTAAATATATAGAAAATGGGGAGAGGTTTAAAAAGGTTCCTGTAATACGGTAGTCAAAATAGATTTGAATGCTGGGCTTAACGGCACAATGACTTTAATTGTGGCATACATAATCTGCAAAATTATGAAAAATGAACTGTCATTTCTGAAACTGAAAAAATAAATTTCGAATTCCCCATACAATGACATTCTGAATATAGCATTTTACTATATTAAATTTAAACCTTACTTCAAGCTCTCCACTCAATTCTGGCAAAGCTTTCAATTTTCTTTCCTCCTCTATAAAAGAAAAGAAAAGAGAAAATTAAAGTTATGCAATATAAAAATCAATAGGAAAAGTGAATCAATGACAGATAAATAAATAAAAAATAAAATAAGCTATAATTACAGGTTACTACAATAAATGCATAAAATATATTTGATCAAGGTTTTGCTTTAAAAAGAAATGCGGATTTGATTAAATTAAAAATGAGAAGTAAGAATATTTAAGTATGATTTTAGATCAGGTGCAGATAAATACAATGATTTATTTATAGGTAGGTATATAGTTATCTTTAAGTAAGTATGATTTAAGTAGATAAGTAAGATTTATTTATAAGTATATTACTTTGGTTATTTTATTTTTTGTGAATATCAATGTATGAGAATTGTAAACATCACCAACAAAGTAACATGAGCCATAAGTATATAGTTATTCATTAGGTACATCCTTAGTACAAAATATAATATCTATGTAATCTCAAATACAAAATTGCTATGAGAAATTCTCAAGTGAAAATAAATTCTGATTTTTCAATTCCCAATGACTAATTATTAAACTTACTTGCAACAGGATCTATGAGCATTGATACATATGAGCAGTAAGTATTCATAACAGCAACAGGATCATTAATGGATGCTGATACACTCATTACTGGTATCTTTGCCATGCTTAACGACTCCAGAAAAAGCTATTCAACAATAAAACTCACCTCCAATTTTAACAATTCTATAAAAAAAATTTAAATATTTTTAAGAATTTGCATAAATTGTAAGGACTGCAATTATTCATAGGCAAAATTAGTAAACATGCATTAGAAATTTTAAAAAAACAGAGATTATTCTGTTTTATAAGAACAAGAAATGTTATATTAGAGTTTTCACTTAACGCCACTTAAAGCTTCAGTCTCTAGCGGAGTTATATTCCATAAAATAATAAAAATACAGTTGATGCTCAATATAATGAATCCTCCGGTCCAAACAAAAGCGAATGAGATAACATGAGTTTGCTTTATCGTGTTTATTTATATTGCACATATTTACTTAGATTTTATACTAGATACCTTTTTAAAAAAGTAGAGTTTCAGTTATTTTGAGATTTATAATCCAAAATCAAAACAATATATAACTACAAACTTATATTGCTTTAGGAACTGTGGATTTACATGCTCGCACTTTCAGATCTGGTCAATATTTATTAGGTCTTTAGTACATATTCTCACAAACACATAATAACAACTAAGACAAGCACATGCATACATTTTTAGTAACTATTCGCTTGCGCCCAGTGAAGCAAAAAGTACTTGGTTACCCTTGATTAGTTTACCCTCACAAAAGGTTTAACAATTGCGTAATATTTCCACACAAATTAACTAAGAAAGCAGAATTTTATTTACAATTATTAGTCAAGTTTCTATACAGTAATAATGAGGGGAATATTTCCGTATCCTGATCTGTCATACCGACTATAAGGTAACAAAATTATTTTAAATTTGCAAACTTAAAAAAATAAATCAAACAAGTAGAAATTTGTCTGAGGATGGCTATGAGTAATATCCTTTCAGTAGGCCCCCTTTTATTTTATTTTTTTTAGTTTCTCAAGGACCACTGCATGAAAGCTGCCAAAACTAGGCATTTATTCAGCTATAGATCATGATACAGAAATCTCCCCATAATGAGCTACTTGATATAACAAGGTAAAATAAACGGACTGCAATAAGTGATTAAGGTAATAAAAGTTTAATAGGGTTGCAAAAACTACGGTTAACCAATTTTAAAAAGGGAGAAAAAAAGGAATTAAAAAGATTATAGAAAAACGGACTTTACAGCAATTTAGACTCATTGAACTTGTATAATTATAAAGATAAAGCAACTACATTCATACCGGCACTAGGTTTGACAAATTTCCACGGCCCAATTATAAAAAAATGTTACACAAAATTTTCTTTAAAATATATTAGTTGCATTTAAATGTGCAATGCAAAATTGCTGAGCTTTTATATAAATAATTCCAATGTTGAAAGATTAAGAACACGTTATTGCGCTTATTACTATGAGAAAAAAAAAACTCACACCATTCTTAATTGACATTATCTAATGCTGATGCACATACTGGAATATTTCAAACTATTTTCATAAAATAATTAAGGGTATGCTTGGTGAAATGTTCATCACAGCCTTTTGTTTGTTTACGAACTGATTTCATAATTATGTAAAGGATCCGGTTGCCTATTTCTGTACATGTTACTAACCCGTTCAAATGGAAGTATTCAAATTGTAAAAAGCCATTGTCACTCAAGGCCAAAAATGCATTTTTTTTTCTTTTTTGTTGTTGTTGTTGTTACTTTACGTCGCACTGGAGCTGCACAATGGGTTATTGGCGACGGTCTGGGAAACATCCCGGAGGATGATCCGAAGACATGCCATCACAATTTTGATCCTGTGCGGAAGGGATGGTACCCCCGCTTCGGTAGCCCGACGACCTGCGCGCGAAGTCGAGCACTTTACGGTAGCACAGTTTAACGAGGACCAATACCGCACACCCTCGGTCCCTACGCCGACTGATCCAAGTGGCCACCCACCCGCACACTGACCTTAGCCAGTGATGCTTGACTTCGGTGATATGCTGGGAACCGTGTCTTAACGATCAGTCCACTGCGGGACTTTCTTTTTTACAATGTCGGACATAATAAATATAAATAAATCACTGAATAAAACCAAGGCTTAACTCGATCTGCCGCTGACGTTTGCCGCAGCGCCAGCGTGTGACGGCAGATCGAGTTAAGCCTGGATAAAACAAAAAACTTCGTTGTCATTAGTAGGGAACGTATCATCTTTCAAGCAATTTGAGTATTAATAAATTATTTATAAATAAAAATTTTTTTAGTTTAAAGATAAAAAAATTCTTTTTTGTTTTTTGCCCCATCATTCGATCATCAGACTATTTAATACCCGGTAACATAATACGTGGTCCAATTAAAATATTATGGGTCAATATTAAGGTCTGATATCGGGCCTTGCGTTAATATTGAAAATTGACTTCGAAACGCCTCGTCCTAAAAGTTTTTAGAAGACGAATTTCCTCATTTTAAAGCGATTGAACGCACTATTTTAGATATGCGTACATAGTGAACAACAGGGCCACATTGTGTACCCCCTATGAGGTCTATAATTATTTCCTCAGGTAGGGTACTCCATAATCCGGTAATATGATACGTGGTCCTATTTGAATATTATAGGTTAATATAAGAGGGAGATATATGACCATATTTTTATACAGAAAATAGACTTCGAATTTCTTCATTTAAAAGTTCATTAAAAGTCTGTGAGAAAGTTAGATTTGAAGGCACGGAGGTCCCGGGATCGACACACTGCAACGGTCGACTTTGAATTTTTTTTATTAATTTTATATTATGTTTATTAAAATACTTTTCAACAATTTAACGTGAATCAAGTGTTCTGTATATAGAAATAACTATTTTTCTTTTCTGAAATAGCGAATAATAGCTAATAAACGGTAAAATTTTGATAATTTTTATTTATTTATTTATGTTATTTTTTAACTTTTTTTTCAATATTTTTAAGTAAATAAAGTGTTCTGTACATGAAAAAAATTATTATTTTTTTGTTTAAGAGTGAATAATGACTGAAAAAGGGACAAAAGTCGTATCAGGAGGCACTCACACATCACACCCCGTACATCCCTATAATATTAACCTATAAATTTAAAATTGGGGCAGAAATTGGAGTTTAATGTGACGAACAACTGTACCCGAGGACATTTTTATAGACCCATTAGTGGGCCGAAAATGGGCCAAAATAAGTTTGTTTACTAACCGGGATAAGGTGTTTTAAGCTAAATATTCGCGGAGTAGGCATGTGAAGCATGGCGCTGTTGGTAAAGCTGTGAGGGAAGTTAGATTTGTTGTTTCGGGGGCCATGGGATCGAAACCCTGCGAGGGTCGACATTCGGGTTTTTTCTTTTCTTTATATTATTTTTTTCAATATATTTTTTGATATTTTAACCTGAATCAAGTGTTCTGTATATAAAAAAAAACTAATTTTTCTTTGGGATATAGCGAATAATAGCTAATAAACGGATAAATTTCGGATAATTTTTATTTATTTATTTATTCTAATTTATATCGTTTTTTTAACTTCTTTTTAATATTTTAAAGCGAATAAAGTGTTCTATATGTGAAAAGAAATATTTTTCTTTGTTAAGGAGCGAATAATGGCTGAAAAAGGGACAGTAGTCATATCAGGAGGCACGCACACATCACACCTCGTAACTCCCAGTAATATTAACCTATACATTTAAAACTCCGCCCAAAACTAGAATTTAATGTATCGAACAATTGTGCCGAAGGATTTTTTTATATACCAATTAGTGGGCCCGCAATCTGCCAAAATAAGTTTTGTTTACTAACCGGGAGGAGGTGCTTTAAGCTAAATATTCGCGGGGCAGGCATATGAATCATGGCGCAGTTGGTGAAGCTGTGTGGCAAGTTAGATTTGCTATTCCGGGGGCCATGGGTTCGAAACCCTGCGACGATCGACATTTAACATCTTTCTTTTTTAATATTTTTTTTTATTAATATATTTTTTGATATTTTAACTTGAATCAAGTGTTCTGTATGCAAAAAAAAAAAAGCAATTTTTTGTAGGGCGAAGTAGCGAAAAATAGCTAATAAACGAATAAATTTCGGATAATTTTTATTTATTTATTTATTCTAATTTATATTATTTTTTTTAACTTCTTTTTAATATTTTAAAGCGAATGAAGTGTTCTATATGTGAAAAGAAATATTTTTCTTTGTTAAAGAGCGAATAATGGCTGAAAAAGGGACAGAAGTCATATCAGGAGGCACGCACACATCACACCTCGTAACTCCCTATAATATTAACCTATAAATTTCAAACTCCGCCCAAAATTAGAATTTAATGGATCGAACAATTTTACCGAAGGATTTTTATATACCAATTAGTGGGCCCACAATCTGCCAAAATAAGTTTTGTTTACTAACCGGGAGCAGGTGTTTTAAGCTAAATATTCGCGGGGCAGGCATATGAATCATGGCGCAGTTGGTAAAGCTGTGTGGCAAGCTAGATTTGCTGTTCCGGGGGCCATGGGTTCGAAACCCTGCGGCGATCGACATTTAACATCTTTTTTTTTTTAATATTTTTTTTTTATTAATATATTTTTTGAT